>NC_139027.1:137238527-137544053 GCF_964662115.1 Mustela nivalis | reverse complement strand
ATAAACCATCAAAAGGCAGTTTTTCTTTGCCTTCAGTTCATCTCCAGGCACATGTCACAAGTTTCCGGGTCCACCAGGGTCTTCTTCCCCTCACACTCTGTCCTCACTCTGACGCTCCCCTTCTGGGCACAGCTATTACAGAAATACCCTCTCCTAGCATTGTGAAGGGCTCTCGATTTCTGAATTTTCATTCAGAAAGTCGGTCCCTTTTTGTTTGGGTAGCATATGCATTGTTGATACGACTCCCCCTCCACTCCGGCTCCCATTCCCCACTGGATTCATTTTAGTTCATATTTGAATGAGAAAGTACGTGGTTCAGATGAATGTTAAGGAGATGGTAGTGAAGTGCCACTTGGGTATTTTGATACTATAAATGATTGGCATTTTGGAAATACTATTTTAGTAAACAGGTGTGCATTTTTGGGATGTAATCAAAGTTTGAATCACAGATTTACTAGGTAACATCTTAGGAAGTTTTTAAATGGATTAGTGGATTTAATGGATTAAGTGGATTAGTGAAATGTGCAACATCAGTTTTGGGTTTGGGAGGCACTGGTTTAGACACTTCAAAGAAAATCCTGGATGGAGTGTCTGGTACGTTGCACGTGGTGTAAATGTTAGTTCCTCCCCTCACTGCTTCCCATCTCTCTTACCATACTTCGATGCTGTTCTCCTTCATGGAGACCTGGACCTAATCTTTATGATGTAGTCACCATTTCCCCACACACTGCTTTCCGCCTGAATCTACACGAGTTATTTTTTTTTCCCCCCATTTTGGTTTGCAGCTCTTTATTTTCATGTTCCAAAATTATTGAGCAAAAAGGCAAATGAATTTCTCTTTTAGGACTATCTCTGGGGGTGTAGTCCGTGTTCCGACAAAGGAGATCACAACCTCATGTTTCTGTGCTCCAATCTCTGCGATGACTGCAATGGTATTAAGATATTTTTATCGTGGGCTTGGTGTGAAAATAAAATGTGCAGGGTAGAACTTACTGGCGGTGAAATGTAACTCATGCCTCATATTGTCCAAAAGTTAGGTGGTTTTAGTTAATAGAAAAAGCACAAGGTCTTACTGCAAACCCATTTTCAATAGTACCGTAAAATCCAGGCTTCATCTGGATTTTGCCATGTTTTCTCATTAATGTCCTCTCTCTATTCCAGAATTCAGTCCTGAGTACCACACTGCATTTAGCTGTTATGCCTCCTCTGTCCACTTTGGTCTATGATAAATCCTTAGTCTTTCTTTACTTTTGTGACCGTGAGCGTCTTGAGAAGTATCCTTCTATCCGACAGAATGTCCTCCCATCTTCCAGTCTAGGTCTGTCTGATGTGTGTGTGTGTGTGTGTGGGTGGGTGGCTGGGTGGGGAGAGGGCAGTTAATGATTTGACTGAGGTCATGAATTTGAGGAAGAAAAGCACAAAAATGAAGTGCCTTCCTTATCACATCCTAGGAGGATACACATGACATTCACAAGACATCTCTGGTGATGTTGACCTTCATCACTTGGTAAAGGCGATATCTGCCATGTTTCTCAACCATGCATTGCTATTTTTACCTTTCCAGACTCTATTCTTTGGAAGCAAGTGACTAAGTCTAGCCTACTCTCAAGGGGGAGGGGTGGAGACTGTCCTCTGGAGGTGGAAATATCTGCAGGTATTAAAGAGAATGTGTTTGTAAGGAAAATTTATAAGCTCATTAAAAAGACCTAACTGTTTGTGGGTCTTTCCACTCTATAAATCAACCCAATAGAATATAATAAAATCCATATCTAGAGTGGTCTTGATATTCCCTCTGGTCCTTGCGATTTGAAGTATTTATATAACAAAGTACTATTGAAATGTATTCCTGATTTTCATCTGTAAAACAGAAAGCTTGGTCTCAAATATGAGTCTTTCTATTTTCTTTTGAAAAAAGAACCCTCATATTAAAATGTTGCAAGATACACGATCCCACAGGGATTTAGCAAAAAGAGCGAAAGATGGATTACCATTGAGTCTAGATAGCATTTCTGTCAATATTCATGGAGCATTTTCATAAAGCAAATTTTACTTATCTAGAGTAGAGTAATTTCTTCAGTGCTGTTTGCAGATAACAGAGCTATTACCAGAGATATTTTTCTATCTGAAAGACCTATCTGTATGGCAGGGCAAACATCTAATTACCAAATATCTGCTCTCATTATCTGTGAGTCACCCTCCTCTCCCTTGAAACTCCAGGACCCTATCCCATTCCTTGGCTCAGGATGGCCTCACCTGTCCAACTTGTGCTTGGGTCTCATATTTTTTTTATGGAGCTATGGTACATATGGATTGAAGTTTGTTTCTCTCTGGTTAATCTGTCTCCTGTCAATTTAAGGACTAGAGCAGCCAAAAGAATCTAGAAGGATAGAGGAAAAATTTTCCTTCCCTATACAATGTTACATTTATCTTTTAATATTCATAGACTAATTTGCCATGGATCTTTGTGTTTTTGTTTTTTTTTAAGATTTTTTTTTTTTTATTTGACAGATAGAGATCACAAGTAGGCAGAGAGGCAGGCAGAAAGAGAGGAGGAAGCAGGCTCCCTGCTGAGCAGAGAGCCCGATGCGGGGCTCGATCCCAGAACCCTGAGATCTTGACCTGAGCCGAAGGCAGAGGCTTTAACCCACTGAGCCACCCAGGTGCCCCATGTGTTTTGGTTTTTGAGAATGTAACTTGTAGACACATATAATTTGAAACTTGCATAATATACAGTTGTTCTTAATTTTTTTTTTTGTAGTTGGCTTTATAAGGTAATTTTGTTAGGTAGATTTAGAGTCCCTGGAGGGAAGATCAAATCATTTGGGCAAGATAATAATTAAATAATTCACAAATCTGATCACCAATTATTAGTGTAGAAGTCACTGTTGGGGTATAGTCCTCTCAAAAGATATAACAGGGGGCGCCTGGGTGGCTCAGACTGTTAAATGTCTGCCTTTGTCTCAGGTCATGATCCCAGGATCCTGGGCTCGAGCCCCCACATCGGTCTCCCTGCTCAGCAAAGAACCTGCTTCTCCCTCTGGCTCTGCTGCTGTTCCCTTTGATTCTGTGTGCTCTCTCTCTCTCTCTCTCTCCCTGTCAAATAAATAAATATAATCTTTAAAAAAATGATATAATAGAATGAGCCAACACAGTTGATAATGTTATCACTGGGGGGAAAAAAAAAAAAAAAACCTCCAGAGATATTTTAACTCCTAACTCCTTATTATAAAATATTGCCAAATATTGCCAAATTTTCTTGATTCTGATGGATCATTAATTGTAAAATGCACCTTCAGTTTAAGGAGTTATTTCATAAGAGAAAGAAATAAAATACAACCACCTTAAGTATAACACATTGATTTCTAAGTGTTACTTAGTTTTAAAAATGTTGTAAAACTTAAATATCTAGGAAAAATGGTTTAAACAAGAAAATAACCAAGAAGAAAATCATTAAAAAAGGCTGACTATGTGATAAGTGCTTTAATCAGCTCTCTCATTTTATCCCCTGGAAAATTCTTGGTGACTAACTGCTACTTCTATCTTTGGTGCCTAAATGAGGTAGCTGAGGTCTGGGGCAGCTGAGCCGCTGAGTCAAAGGTGGAAAGGCTTGCATAAATTAAATGGTTTCTACCAGGTCACACAGAGAGTTAGCAGGAGAGAAGGGAATCAATGCAGAGTCTCTGTCTCAGGGTGGAATTCTGCAGCGCATTTCCCTCGGGCCACTCGCTTGCATGGCAGACCACCTCCCAAAGAGATGAAGCTGGAAGCAAAAACAAAAATTGCCAACTACCTTTCTCCTGTCCCCTGACAACCTCAGTTCCAACCGGAAGTTCGGAGCGTTCGGCTTTGGGTCTTCCAAATTAAATGTCTTTGTGATATGTTAACCAGAACCATTAATCTCTTAACAACCACACCTGCTACAAAGCTCCTATCCCCGTTTAATGGGAATTCTCAAGTGGGTGAGTAAATGAAGAGGGTTCATTTCTACAGTTCCACTGTCTTGAAAAAACATTGGTAGTTTCATGCCATTTAGTTAGAGGGGAAAAAGAAAAGCAACTACTTGCGATAAGAGATTATGACAGATTTGCGTGTAGCAACAGAGAGAGACAGAGATGGAGATAGAGACAGAGACACAGAGGCAGAAACAAAGTAAAGGAAGATGAGGAAAAAATGTGTTTGTTTGTTTGTTTATTTGCTTTGCTATTAAATACAGGCTGCAATAGGAAGCCTTAGCTTAAGGCTGGGGGAAAAATGGTTGTGCACTCATTTAGAATATGCAAAAAACAAAATTCAATAATGATTGCATTTAAACACATTCGGAGCATACAAAATAGGCATGATGAGCCCTGTTTTGCCTGTGGTGAAGTTCAGACAAAACAGGGGAGGAAAAGTGTTTTTTCAGTAGTAAAGGGCCATCTAGAAGTAGAGATTATTTTCACAATGGTTATCAATTTCTACCCCAGCGGCCAGACTACGTTCGGTATGCATTTTAATGAAGTGCCCGGTCTCACCGGGTCTCTGTATTCCTGCCGCACAGAGAACAGCCACGGGCATGACGAGCTGTTCTCCATCAACTGGTTGTTTCCTGCTTCTAAATCTTGCTACAGATATTCTTAGGTCTAGATATTACTTCTCATGTCCCCAGTCATGATGCCAGGCCGCGGAGAAGAAAAGAATGAACCCCTGCATCAGTAGGAAATATTCTTTGGATATTGTATTGCCTTTTGCCCTTGTGGTAACATAGTTAATGTAGGGGGTGACCAAGCCATGTTCCTGGGCTGAGTCATGGAGTCCCCATCAGACTGTGAGCGCCAGTCTGGCCCGTGCACCTTCGTCACCTGGAGCATGCTTACTAGACAATAAATATCGTTGCGACACAGGAAGGAGTACCTAAATGGAGAAGCTTATGGGATCCAAATCCTGCAGCCTTGAAAAGAAGGCACCTTGGCTCTTGATTAAGGAAATGGGTTAGTGGATTGAAAAAAAAAATTTTTAACTTAAATAAAAATAGATTTTATCATAAGTCTTTGGGTTGTTTCCAGTATCAGTGTGAAGGCTGGTGAGCAAAACTAAGAAAAAGGCAGAAGTCCAGAAAAGCTTAGAGCCACGAACAGAGCAGAGGTCATGCCGACAACAGTCAGGTCAGGACCCTGCCTTTGACAGTCTGGCTTTGGACCCTGGCTGCCATTTTCCCTGCTAGATTCTTAAATCCACTGTAGCCTCTGAAAATCTGCTTTCCTTGTCACTGCTTCTCTGAGTGCTTTCACGTGAGATAACATTACCGGCAGGAGCATCTGACTCGCCAAATCTGGGCCTCACGCTTTCTACCAAGGAGCTGGCATAGGGATACTTATGCCAACTGGGAGCTGGGCTGTTGCCTCTCATCACGACCTAAGTGATGGGGAATCTCGCCATCTAGAAAGAGAGCCCCCAAGCCCCGCAAACATCCACCATACCCTTGAGCCTCAGTTTTCTTGCCTGTACCATGGAAATATCCTTTTAAAATTGTTATTCTGTACTATGATATTTTAACCCAATACACCTTTTATCCTTTTCTGTTGCCATGAAGAGTAAATTACATAATGCCTGTGAAATACAATAAATCTTAGTTGTTAATGAGTTCAAATTCTGATGCAGAAAACTATGCTGTTTCCAGCTCTCTCGTGGGGCGGCCATGCGCCCTGCAGAAAGTGTGCTGCCTCTCTCTCCCACTTCCTCTCTCGCCCTCATTCTTACAATGTTGAAAAGCTTTGCATTAGTCATGGTCCGCAGTTGATAGCATGGTACTAGCATTGGTCTTTATAAGGCTCTTCTTGTGTTAGTAATTCATTTACTCATTCATTTATACATTCGTCACTTCACCCCAGTATTTCCCTCCCATTCAGATGTGTTTAACTGGAATCTTTGTGTTACTTGTATCCTTGCAAAACGAGTGCTTTTGAGCCTGGATGCGTACGGCTGGGGATCGTACGGCTAGGGATCGCACGCTCATCTCTCTAATACGGGCGGCTGGTGCCTCAGGCCCCGGGTAGATCAAAATGGTTATCTTTCCTGAACTACCCTTTCCTCCCCTCTCCCTAGGGATTTATGATCCACCTGCCTTGTTATCCTTATATTTAACTTTTGTCTCCACCAGTGATGGACACGTTGATGCAGGGAACATCAGCACACCTATCCCCTCGGCCCAGGTGAAAACTACTCAGACACTACACTCAGGGACTGAATGGCTGGTACATCACTAAACACGGGGGCAAGTGAGGGGTAAGCCACAGCCGGCCCCTCCCGCAGGTCCCCTCCCCCTCGCCTTCCCTCAGCCACAGCCGGATTACAGCCTACAGGGAGTGGGGCCCCATGGCACCTCTTAGTCTGGCGGGGACTCCCGCAATCTGTGATAGAAGCCAGCGGTTCAAGATCCCCTTGAGGGTTTGTGAAGAGATTTGGGGACCTTCCCTTAGATTTTTCTGATTGACTAGCTCTGAGACGGAGTCTGAAAATGTGTTTTTGCAACAAATTCAGGGCAGCTGCTGTGCTTTGGCACACATAGGGGCCCCGACTCAGTGCTGCCCAGAGTCAGAACCAGCACATCTTTAGGGGGTCAGCAAAGTCAAGGTAACGCAGGAGAGAGTTGGGGCACCTGGGTGGCTCAGTCGGTGAATTATCTGCGTCCTTCAGCTCAGGCTCAGGTCATGATCTCAGGGTCCTGGGATTGAGGCATCCTCTCCACGCACCCTGCCCTCCCCGAGTCCGGCTCCCTGCTCAGTGGGGAGTCTGCTTCTCCCTCTCCCTCTGCCTGTGGCTCTACCTGCTTGTGCTCTCTCTCTCTCTACCTCTGTCAAATAAATAAATAAAATCTTTAAAAAAAATGAGAGAGCATATTTAGTATTAGATATTAGAAACATCCAGAAATGCAGTCAACAAGTGATCAGGGGAGTTAGTGTTCGGTTTTCCTTTGCTTACTCCTCCTGAGTCTCTCTCCCTCCCCCCTTCCTTCCTAGTACTGAGGGTGTCTTCTACAGGATTTGCCCAGCACCTGCTTTTACTCATTTGATGGTGAGTGGATCACTTTTACAGCAATTGTGGCTGGCCTAGAAACACGTCAAGTCAAAGGGTCTGATCATGGCTTATGTGCAGTCAGAAGTTTTCCACAACAGTTGTGACTCACTCGTTTGTGTGTGTGTGTGTGTATGTGTGTGTGCACGCGTGCGTGTGTGTATGGGTTGCCTGTGCACCGCTGGCTCTATTAACTAGGCCAATTACCTAGACCAGGCACGAGTTTTAATATCGCTCATCGCCTTTAGGCTGTCGTCAGTGTGACTTTTGGCCACTGGCTAGGCATTATTTCTGATAAGATTAATTTTAATAATCGGGAGCTTATAATTTGATCTGTTTTAAATCAAGGTTTTCTGGTCATTTGGCAATATGTTCCACTTGATTAAGAGGTTTTTTGCTTGTTTGTTTGTTTTTGCTGTTGTTTTATTGTTTCTCATTCAACTTCTTCTAAATGCAGAACTTTTTGTTTTGGAACTCAGTAGCTGTGTCTCAACCGCCCACTGCTGATCTTCTCCTTTTTACTTAATATGTTTACTAGCTCTAAAACAACCGTTAGCAGGAGAGGACAGATACATTTTCTTTATCCCATACACGATTTCTGAGGAATGGGATGACCCTGTTCTCGGGGTCTCACTAGATGCTCAGCCATGCTTCCTGAATGAGTGAGTGGACGAGGTAATACATGGATAAAGACTGATTGACTGTTTTTGACTATTTGACAAGTTCTGTGTTAGGTCATTACTATTTTCTTATATTACTTAAAAAAATTTTTTTTTGATTGAAATGGCCATCTTTTTTTTGTCCTAGCTTGGGACTCTGAAAACTATTATACTGTAGGCAAATTATATGCCTGAGAGCTTTTTCCACTTAAGAGTTTAGCTAAAATTAAGGGATAGTGCCTAGAAATAAACCCAGCTCTAGTGAATTCCCAATTAAATGCCTGAAATCTCTTTGGTAAGTAGGTGGCAGATAAACAAATGCATATAAAAAGAATTCCAATTATCTACAATGGTTAAAAATGAGATACTCTGTTTCAAGTTAGCTTTCTCATTATTACAATGTTATTATTAAGTTAGTTTTCTCATTAATAGAGAGTTGTATATTCCATGCTGTATTTTCCAGTTTTCATTTGATAATTTTTATTTTTGGCTCTGATTATAAAAAGCAATCAAAGCCCATTGTAAAAATGTGGGGAGAAAATAAAAGAACAATGTAAAAGAAAAATACCTACACCACCCGATAATACCATTGTTAATTTCTTGGCAAACTTACTATAGATATAGGAGTACACTTAGAGTTCTTTCTATATGTTTGTAACATTATACTATTGCGATGACATTGTATTTCGAGCCTTGCTTTTATTTTATTCAGCATTATCTAAGAATTATTTCTCCATGCTAATAAATATTATTTGAAAACAGTATTACTTTCACTGCTGTGTGGCACGATATCACAGGGATAGATCAACATTTATTTACCCAGTCTTCTGTTCTTTGGGACGGAGGTTGAATATCCTTACACATATGTGTTCCTTTGTCTTCCTCCCTCCTAGTTTAATAAGAATAGATTTGCACATGTGGAGTAAGGAGATAACAGTTGAGACTCTCTTAAAACATTTGATGTGCATAAATATATTTTTCAGAAAGGACTGCCAGTGTTCGTTAGCACTAGCAGCTATGAGTGTATTATATTGTCATGGTTAAATATTACTATGTTATCAAAATGACTACCAATGTGATGGACTAATTTTATAAGCTTCCAGTGCTTTAAAACAGAATACCCCTTAAAATACAATAAGATATGTTCAATTAGCCTGAAAGCCATAGATGTTGTTATATAAGCAAGTAAAGATGTTATGAGGCCTTGGAAGGAATACATTCTTCATCGAATGGTAACATTTGACTTTTTCTTTCAGATTAATGATCCTTGTTTCTCTGTTTTTTATTTTCTATTTTTTTTTTTTTTTTAGAAAAATGAGAAACAGAATGCCTTTCTATTGATATGGTTTTCCCATGATCCATCATCCCATCCCTAGTAACCTACCCTCTATGGAAGACATTTTTTTTTCTTTTTCTATTCAAATTTGCATGTGAGGACTATGTCTGCTCAAAACAAAGACACCAGGTCATCTGTATTTTATTATGAGGTTGTGGCATCTAGTAAAAATTGAACATCAGAATTTTAGAGTCATTTCTACCTTATTCATAAAAAAATGGAGGGATTATTTTCCAAATGAATGTATGAACGTATGACTCCCTCAAAGTAAAAACCCAGAATGGTTTCATGCACAATTGTGTAGCTTTGTTCATTAAATAAAGGTCTCAAAATACACCTGATGTACAGAGAGAAACTCATATTCTTTCTGTGCATTCGACAGAATACTGTAAGGTAGATTCAAGTGGAAATTTTCTAAATTTAGAAGGTACATGGGGTAATGAATAGGAGGGGTAATGAATAAAGTAGGTGGGAGAGGTTCAAATTTCAGTTCTGCTTCAAGGAAGTATTTTCTAACAAGAGATTTGATATAGCCTTGCTGCCCCCTTGCTGCCCCCACCCTGCAGTTCATTCCAGTTCCCTTCCAAGCATAGGACAAGAAACATAAAGGAAATCTGGCTCTCCACTGATGACTAACCTTTGGTGCTTTGTGGACTTGCATTCCATTTTTAGCCTAACGGGGACACCATATTTTGGCACAAGCTCTTGGGACTCTGACCATCGCAGACTCTGCTGTATAATCTTTGACAGTATGAGTCCTCTGACTTAATTTCTTTCTTGTCCTGGAGCAAGTGGGGGGGTTGGTGGGAGGACTCCAGTGTAGAATGACCATCCTTCAAGACCCAAGGAAAAGACACATGATCAGTATTATTGTTTGCTCCCTCCACTCCTTCTCTTTCTCTTATTTTTTTTTTCTCATTAAACTTTTGTTTTAATAGGTCTCAAAATTCTGTGACAGATTTTTGGTCAAGTTGTTTCCATTAAAAAGTACTGATTTTAAAAAACTAATAACTTAAAACTGCCCCCCCCCCACACACACAAAAGCAAATGGTCCACAAAACATTCTCCTTTCCTCCTGGAGGTTTTATGATGCATCATTATCATTTACCAGGCTTTTACTATTAAACTTAAATGGCCAACTAACACAAACAGTTCTGAGATCCTTCTCCCACCACTGATTCAGACTGGGGTGGCAGGTATTGGGGAATAACATTCATTTAGCCTTCTGAGCTTTCTGGGCAGACTTGGTGACCTTGACAGCTCCAGCTGTCTTCTTGTCCACTGCTTTGATGACACCCACAGCAATCGTCTGTCTCTTGTCACGGACAGCAAAACCACCCAGAGGAGGACAGTCAGAGAAGCTCTCAACACACATAGGCTTGCCAGGAACCATATCAGCAATGGCAGCATCACCAGATTTCAAGAACTTGGGACCATCTTCTGGCTTTTTTCCGGAATGACAATCTATCTTCTCCTTCAGCTCAGCAAACTTGCAAGCGATGTGAGCTGTGTGACAGTTCAGCACAGGTGCATCTCCAGCACTAATTTGGCCTGGATTTTACCTGGGCCGTGAAGCCAGCTGCTTCCATAGGTGGGTCATTTTTGCTGTCACTGGCCACATTGCCACGATGAACATCTTTGACAGATACGTTCATGACATTGAAACCCACGTTGTCCCCAGGAAGAGCCTCACTCAAAGCTTCATGGTGCATTTCAACAGACTTGACTTCAGTTGTCACACTGACTGGAGTGAAGGTGACCACCATGCCAGGTTTAAGAACACCAGTCTCCACCCGGCCCACAGGGACAGTACCAATACCACCAATTTTGTAGACGTCCTGGAGAGGCAGACCAAAGGGCTTGTCAGTTGGATGAGTTGGTGGCAGAATGCAATCCAGAGCTTCCAGCAGGGTGGTTCCCCTGGCATTCCCATCTTTGCGGGTGACTTTCCATCCCTTGAACCAAGGCATGCTAGCCCTGGGCTCCAGCATATTGTCACCATTCCAACCAGAAATTGGCACAGATGCTACTGTGTCGGGGTTGCAGCCAATTTTCTTAATGTAGGTGCTGACTTCCTTAATGATTTCCTCGTATCTCTTCTGGCTGTAGAGTAGCTCAGTGGAATCCATTTTGTTAACACCAACAATTAGTTGTTTTACACCCAGTGTGTAAGCCAGAAGGGAATGCTCATGGATCCGCCCATTCTTGGATATATCTGCTTCAAATTCACCAATGCCAACAGCAACAATCAGGATGGCACAGCCAGCCTAGGATGTGCCTGTAATCATGTGATTGATAAAGTCTCCGTGTCCTGGAGCATCAGTGATGGTCACATAATACTTGCTGGTCTCGAATTTCCACAGGGAGAGATCAACGGTGATACCACGTTCACGTTCAGCTTTCAGTTTATCCAAGACGAGGCACACTTGAAAGAGTCTTTTCCCTTCTCAGCAGCCTCCTTCTCGAATTTTTCGATAATTCTTTTGTCGATCCCACCACATTTGTAGATCACATGACCAGGAGTGGTAGACTTGCCCAAATCTACGTGTCCAATGACGACAATGTTGATATGAGTCTTTTCCTTTCCCGTTCTGGTTTAGGTTGAGCGGTGGTTTTCACTACACCTGTGTTCTGGCAGCAAATCGTTGCGGAAAGATCTCTTTCTCTTATTTGAATGTACTCTTCAACATCACCCATCAATTACTGAACAGCAATTGCTTGCATGCCATTGAGTAATTTTATTGATTCCATTCTTTTGACACTTCACTTTTTTAAGCACCTTCTTATGAGAAAGATTCTGAAATAAAACCACCGCAGTTTCATACTGAGGGTTATACATCAATAAAATCCTCAACCAAATATGAATGCAATTAGTACCTTTATAAATGCCTTTTGGAGATGCACATGGTGCTCCAAGATTGCGTGAAAGAGTTGCTTGACTCAATTGGAAAAATACGGTAGAAAGACCATTTCTAGACAAAGGAAGCATGTCTAAGGACCCTGAGATGCTTGAGGAATGAATGGCCTTACAGGGGAATCTTAGAAGGAACATGGACTCTGCCCAGGGAGAGCTGGTAAGCAAGGACTAGATTCTTCAAAACCTTTTAGGTCATAGCAGTATTTTGGTCGCCGATGAAAAGTCAGTGAGACATTTTAAGTACAGAATGACATAATTTGCTTTAAAAAGCCTTTCTTTTAGGGGCAATTTTAAACACACAAAAAATAGAAAAATATAATGAAGCCTTGTGTACCCATCAACTAACATTTTTTGACTCACATTTAATCATGTTTCCTCATAACCCAAACCACGTTCCCTTGTTTCTCATCACATTTATTTTGAAGTAAAACCCAAGACATCCTATCATTATCTTACTCAGCAGATCTCTAAAAGTCAAGGACTCTGTCTTCAAAAATAAACATGGATACCTAAAAAACCCCAATAACTCATATTTCTTAATATTATCAAATATCCATCCGGCGTTCAAAGTTTCCCGGGTGTATCATGTGGGTTGTGTAGGTATGTATATGTGTGTGTCTGTGTGTGTACATGTGTGCGAGTATGTATGTGTGCATGGGTAGGTATGTGTGTATGTGTGAGTGTATACGTGCATGGGTGTAGGTATGTATGTGTGTGTGTGTACAGTTTCTTCAAGGTCCAGCTAAGATTTATACATTGCAATTATTGCTATTTCTCTTAGGTCTCTTTTAATCTATGCATCCTTCTACCATCTCTATTTCTATTCCTTGCAATTTGTTGTTAAGGAATTCATGTTATTTATGACATCATGTTCCCCACCATCTGAATGTTGAACAGTGTATCTCCATGGTGGCTTTAGCCAGTCCCTCTGCCCCCATATTTTCTGAAAATTGGTAGTTAGATCTCTGGATCCTGTTCCTTTGCATATTCAATTTCTGGTAAGAAGACTTCATAGGTGGTGGTCTGACCTTCAGAAGGCATATAATTGTCTTTTTTTACCCCCTTTTCACAGCCATGGGTGATCATTGTCTATGTCATGAGTTTACTGGAGTTTAAAAAATAGTGATGTGTGAATTCTACCATTTTTTTCTTCATTCAATAGGTAGGATGGTTCACAAATGGGAATTTCCTCGTCAGTGATTTGGTTTCCCCGTGGTCCAGTCCCACAGGAGAAGCAGGACAAGTGCTTCCTCCATTCTCACACTTCATCTTCTTACAATAACATGTCGGTCCTCCAAATTCCTGTGAAGATGAACAATGAAGGTTTTTGTTTGTTTTGTCTTTAGCATCCATAAAAATTCATGGATTTAAACGTATTTGTTTGTTTTAATCCATTGTGCTTATTATCCTTATTGAGGCTCTGGAGCCCGGAAGAGCCGTCCACAGTAGGCCTTAGGACTACTGAGGATTTCTACCTCAATCCTCAGTTGAGAACTGGAAACGGGGTGTCGTAGAAGGAGGAGTGAAGCGTGCACAAAACCCTTTGGCTTATCTCTTTGATTTGTTTCTGAAATATTCATCTCATCCCAATCAAAGAATGTAGGAGTGATCTGGCCCACAGAGAGAAGGGAGGCAGTTCTAAGTGTGCAAAAGTCAGAGAACAAGGACATCATATTAAGGTTTGTTTTGTTTTGTTTTTTTGGTGATATGTAACTCACCACAAACCCAGTGGCTTAAAAGAACCCTCATTTTTTAAAAAAAAATCTTATAGTTTTCATGTGTCAGGCATCTGGGTGCACCTTAGCTTGACCCTCTGCTCAGTGTCTCACTGGACTGCAATTGAGGAAGGTGTCGACTGCGGCTGCATTCTTAGCTGAGCCTTGAGGTCCTCCTCCTGAGCCCACTGGCCACTGGATGAGTTTAGTTCCTTATAATTGTAATACCGAAGCCCAGAGCTGCTGGAGGTTGTCCCCTGTTCCTGCCACATGCCTTCTTCACAAAAATGCTAGTTTTCTTCTTCAAGTCCAACAAGAGAATCTAGTACTTTGAGTCTAGATACTTTCTGAAAGAGATGGCCTTATTAGGTCAAGCTCCGCCCCCCCCCACCCCCCCAGATAATTTCCCTTTTCATTAAGTCAACTGAGTTTTATTTATTTTTTTTTTAAGATTTTATTTATCAATTTGAGCAAGATAGTGACAGAGATAGCGACAGAGAGAGAACAAGCAGGGAGCAGTGGGAGAAGCAGGCTCCCTCCTAAGCAGGGAGCCTGATGCAGAGCCTCAGTCCCAGGACCCTGGGATCATGACCTGAGCCAAAAGCAGATGCTTAACTGACGGAACCACCCAGGCACCCCCTGGTTAGAGTTTTAAATTGTATCTACAAAATCTTTACACTGTTGCCATATAGTATAACTTAATCAAGGACATGATATCATGTCATGTTCACAGGGGAGAGGATAAGACAAGAGCACGACTCATTGGGAGCCATCTTAGAAATCTGCCTACCTCAGCTCTTTGTAGCTGTTGAGGAAAAAAAAATTTTTTTTTTCCTCCTTCAAATGTTCTTCTAGGTGGCCTAAGAATTAAATCACATGAGACACATTAGCAAGAGAAAATCAAATTTGATGTCCTACATGTAGGAATCCCACATACATGAGAGGTTCAAAGACAGAGAAGTGGAAGGAGGCAAAAATACCTTCCTGAGTTAAGAACCTGAACAAAGGTCCAGGGCTTCAAAGGGGAGGAGGACAATTCACAGGCAATAAGAAGAGGAGGTGTTTGGTAATTGTTTTCTTAGCCACACCGATGGGTCATTCAGATAAAATCTCTCTCTGGTAATAACTCTTATTCTGAGAAAGACCTCCCAATTTACATTCTTCTAGGTAGTGAAGGCAGGGGCAAAAGTTTCTCTTGAGTCTGCAGAGACTTGGTTTCCTTCAGGTCAAAACAGCGCATCCACCAGAGTGGCATATTTTGGGTAGAATTCATAGCTTTATCATGGATTCACTCACTCTCTTGCTGGGTCCCAAGCCTGTCCCATCTCAGAGCCTCAATTTTCCTGCCTAAACAATGAAAGAACTCAATTAGATTATTCATAATGCTCTCCCAGCATTAACATTCAAGCGACTAACAGATCTGCTGTTCTCACACTTTAATGAATGTTGGTTCCTTTGCTTAATAGCCACGCTTCTCCACAAAATGAAAAAGGAAAGACATGTTCTCAGCCGCTATAAAGAAACAGACTTGTAAATAATTAAATAAGCTCTGTGGCTTTGGTGGCTGGTTTTTACACAGATCATAAGTCAGTCATTGAGTTTAAAAGACTTGATATGCTTACATTCAGGTTTACAGAATCCATAAATTTGCCTTTTAAAGGTAAAATACTAATTTGACAGGACACATTCATGTGTTCTTTTTAGTTCATTCTAGGAATAAAAACATGCGAACAAACCTTATCATTGTTTTATAGAAATCGCAACAGACGCTACAGTCAGTAATTTTTAGTAAGAGCAATAGCATAATTAGCAGGAAACCTAGTTGATAAAATATCTGTTTAATTTAAGCAATTGGTATACGACTTTTCAAATAATCAGATTAAAGTTAAATACAGCATTTGGAATTATTTTTATGTGTACTTTAGGGCTCTATAAAATAAGAAAATGTAATATTCAAACATTTAAAATAGAATCCTGGGGAGATTGCCCAAATTTAGTAGCTAATGTAACACAATGCCACCTCGACTCCCAACATTCTTCCTTTTCTGCTTTTAGACATTTGAAGAAATGATAATGGAAAACAGACCATGGCATAGTCCGGGAGAATAAAGACTTGTAGGAGGGCATACAAGTTGACCTACGACAGTGGCACCAGGAGGGCTCAGTCAGTTAAGCATCTGCCTGAGGCTCAAGTTGATCTTAGGGTCCTAGGATTCGGCCTCTCGTTCTGCTCAGCAGGGAGTCTGATTCTCCCCCTCCTTTTGCTGTTCCCCCATGTACATCCTCATGCTCTCTCTCTCTCTCTCTCGCTCGCTTGCTCGCTCTCTCTCTCTCTCTCAAACAAATAAATAAAATCTTTAAAAAATTTTGATCTAATTGTCTTAGGTCAATTTTTTTTTAAAAGGTTTTATTTATTTATTTGACAGACAGAGATCACAAGTAGGCAGAGAGGCAGGCAGAGAGAGAGGGGGAAGCAGGCTCCCCACTGAGCAGAGAGCCCGATGCGGGTCTCAATCCCAGGACCCTGAGATCATGACCTGAGCTGAAGGCAGAGGCTTAACCACTGAGCCACCCAGGCGACCCAGGCCAATTTTTTTCTTAAAGATACTTGTTGGTAGCCTTCAAAAGTTAGCAGTAGAAAAAAGTTCCAAGTCCTCCCAACTTTGCTACAGGACGGTGCATTAAAATGAGAGCAGTTTTGCGCTCGCTTTGGCAGCACATATACTAAAATGAAAGCAGTTTCAGCCTGAATATACAGTTGACCCTTGAACAATATGGATTTGAACTGTGTAGAACCACTTACATGTGGATTTTTTTCAATAAATACAATACAATACTCTAAATGTATTTTTTTAAATATTTTATTTAATTCTTTCTCAGGGAGAGAGAGAGAACACAAGCAGGGGGAGTGGCAGGCAGAGGGAGAAGCAGGCTCCCAGCTGAGCAGGGAGCCCCATGCAGAGCTCGATCCCAGGACCATGAGATCATGACCCAAACTGAAGGCAGATGCTTAACTGACTGCGCCACGCAGGCATCCCTCTCCCCTATAGTTTTCTTAATAGCATTTTCTTTTCTCTGGCTTACTTAATTGTGAGAGTACAGTCTATAACGCATATAATGTACAGACTATGTGTTCATCAGCTCTTCACGGTACTGGTAAGCCTTCTGGCCAACAGGAGGCTTTTAGCAGCTCAGTGTTAAGGGAGTCAAAGTTATATGGTGCCCTTAACTCCGCTATTCAAGAATCAACTCACTAGTGAAGCAGACAGAAAAGCAGGCTTCTAGCCTATCCTGGAATCTCAGTAAGGTCCCAGCTCTCTCCTCCTAGACCAGGGTTTCTCATCCTTGGCACTACTGACATTGTAAACTGGATTATCCTCGCTTGGTGCTTGTCTTGTGCATGTGGGAGGTTTAGCATCTTTCCTGGCCTTTACCTGCTGGATGCCAAGCCTTCGTATATCCCCTTCCCTAAGTTGGAGGTGGTCAATGAGTACTTGCAGAGAGAATAAATGCTGGTAAAGGTATGGAAGGAATAGCAAGGCATGGGGTTGTGTGTGGAAATCAACAGTTGTGCTCTGTGATATTGTGGTTTCTAAGAAATACACCTATTTGGCTATTCATTTCTGATATATATTTGGTCTTCATCCATGGTTCCTGGCTCACAGCTCCCTAAACCCTTGGGATCCCCTGAGCAGAAGAGCAATGGAGAATCTTCTGTTTGGTCTCTTGTCCTCAGCTTCTGGAAACACTTCAGAGCCATGAAGGTGAAATGGGTGTCTGATTCTCCATAACAAGCCCCTTTCTACCAAAACCGGACTTGTATTAATGAAGTGGCTTTTGGAGAGGCCCTAAAGATAGGGGCTGGTTTCTAGGGGGAACCAATGAGTTAATCAATCATACCTATGTAATGAAGCCTACATAAAAACCCACAAGGAGGGGGCTGGGAGAGCTTCCAGGTTGTGGAACCAGAAGGGTTCCATGTGCTACTGTGCTGAGCCCCAAACTGCCTAAGGACAGAAGCTCCTTTGTTTGAGACCTTGGCCTCTGTATATCTTCATCTGGCTGACGTGTATCCTTCAATAGGCTTTGCAATAAATTGGTGGTCTAGTGAGTAAACAGATTTCCTGAGATCCGTAAGTCATGAGCCATTTTAGCAACTGAATTGAGCCCAAGGACCCCTGATTTATAGCCAGTCCACCAGAGATGCAGGTAACAGCTTGAAGTTGTGGTTGGCATACTGAGTTGGACGGGGTTGTTGAAACCTCCAGGTAGTTGATGAGTCAGAAGTACAGGTAACAATGTGGGCTTGAGATGAGTTTCTAAAGCAGAGGAAGACCTTCTGGGGGCTGAGCGCTTGACCTGTGGAATCTGCTGCTGTCTCAGGGTAGACAATTGCTGCTGTCGGAACTGAGTTGAATTCTCAGACAACCTACTGGTATCCATGAATTGCTTGTTGGTGTGGGGAAACACACACACCCATGCATGCACACACATACACATATTAGAATGGTGTCCAGGAGTCCAAAAGATACTGTAAAATAAAGGATCTATGACCTGGAAATGCAACAACTGTGAGGCAGGTGGTGCTGGCGTGATCATCTAAGGACTGGGTGGTCCTGGTTTTTTTGGAATGAGCTCAGCAATCTGGGGTGCTTTAAGCAGGTGCCCACTCTGAGCTCTTGTATCAAGATTCAGGAAGCATGTATGCTAAGTTAACCCAAAGGTTTTTTATTTCTCTAGACTTCATACCTTGGTAGTTCCTATTCATACGGAATAAGAATTTCCAAAAGAGCTTAGGTCTTAAACTCACTGCCTAGGAGAAATGTTCCCTAAAATCATCTCTTATTGAATATAGGCTTACCTAAGTATTTTTAGAAGTTGTTTTGCGGATTGCTGCAGGGAATTTGCATGTACAATGGATGCAGTATTTGAAAACAACTTAAACCAGAATGAATTCTGAGAGCACTAGAAGAGTCAGCTGGTCTTCGATATTCCATCCTCCCAAAAGTGTTCACAGATGGAACGTGGCCTTCCCACAGCACTGACTGGAGGTCACGTCTATTGATTGTCAGACGTTACTGAACAGCTACCCTGTGAAAGAAGCTGGTCAGCGATGAATTGGCTCCCTTTGCTATTTGTCACTGACACTTCTTTTTAAAATGAATTAAAAAAATGTACTGATATGGTGCATAGTGTTGTCTCTACCATGCTTCATTGGGTGAATGAATTGTTAATACTGGTCTCACTTGAAATTCAAGAAATTAACAGACCAAGTAGATTAATTCAATCAAGACAATAAATGAAGATGAACAGAACAGGGTTCCAAATGTGAACCCTGAATGAGCTACAATATATTTCAATTGAGTTCAGCAAACATTGATATCACTTACCAAAATTCATCATGGAATTTACCCTGAAGTCCGTGAAGAGTGAGCTTGAACTCAGGAGAAGTCACTTCTGGGGGCAGCAGAAGCTTCCAGGGGAATGCCTAAAACTACTTTGAACCCTCTAGTTTTATCTTCAGTATGCCTAGGGATTTTATTCCATTCCAGAAAAACATCATGCATTTATAATAGTTAAGATAATTACTTCTTCCCTCAAATATTAAGGCATATTGACATTTCAGAAGCACTTCACATGTTGATATAGTTTTGAGAAACTCCGTATCTTGTGTTCACACCTCTCCCATATACATCCCAGTTGGGGACACATAGGGACCCTGGGGGTGAACTGCCACCTGGGGGTGGCAACAAAAACACTGAGAAACCATAGTCTTCCCCTCAAGATGCTTAAATCTGCTATTGATGCTTATAGTTGATAATGACCATGTACTTAGTCCTGGGATCAAGGCTTTGATATGCATCATCTCATTTATTTAATCTTTACAATAATTCTGTAAGGTATTAATGGTGATGACAAGTATGTATGTATGTATCTGTCTTATACTGAGAGTGCTCAGGCAACTCAGCCAAAGTCATGAAGCCAGAAAGTGGTAAAACCAGAATTTGGACCCAGAAATTCTGGCTGCAGAGGCCACCCCTCCCTATATAGACTGGGCCCCTTATTCTCAAAATCCAGTGAAAATGAGAGAATTCAGTTAGTTATGGGGAAAATATTCTAACGTGTATTGCTTTTTAAAATCTCATTTTAAATTATCAAAGAAAAATATTCTTACTATGGAATGCTTACGAATTTTAGGTGTACAGTATGATGACCTTTGGCAAATTCTTCCATCTGTCTGATTCATACCCTTTAGGATATGGACCATTGTCCTCATCCCCAGAAATTTTCTGACAGTATTTTTCTTACCCGACCTTGAAACCCCAGAAAACATCTGCTGTTCTAATTTCTACCACAATAGAGGAGTCTGGTCTGCTCAAAGATTACTTATTAGTGGACTTGTACAGTATGTACCTCATTGCATCGGGCTTCTTTTACTCAGCATTGAATTTTTGAGATCTGTCTGTATTGTTTTTGGTGTCAGTCATTATTGACTTTTATGGCTGTGTTTATAATTTCTACTCATCTATTTCTTTTTTTTTTTTTAAGATTGTATTGATTTATTTGAGAGAGGGAGAGCAAGAGTGGGGAGAGGAGCAGAGGGAGAGGGAGAAGCAAAAGAGAGCCTGACTTGGGGCTCCATCCCAGGACCCTGAGATCATGACCTGAGCCGAAGTCAGAGACTTAACCGACTGAGCCACTCAGATGCCCCTCCTCTTCTATTTCTTTAAATGAGGAAGGATTTTTTATCTGCCTGTGAGATTTAAAGCCCTAAAAGGGGACTCAACAGAAAGAGGTCAATAGGTCTTCAAGGTCTGTGTGCTACAGGTGTCTGTTACTGGCCTGACCTGGTCCATTCTTGCACACGCTCCTTCTGCTGGCTTTGCTCTCTGAGCCCAAGCCCTGGGCCACAGCAGCTGGTGGGTGAAGGACCCATGCATATGCTAAAGGTATGTGCTAGTCTGGACCCAAGGGAAGATAACTGACTTCTGAGATTCTCTGATGCGACATAGTGTCCAAAAAGAAAGCTTCATATTTTACAATGAACAATGGAATCCATTAAATCTATGCTTGGAAAATGGATATGCAAAGCAAACAAGTGACTAAAACAAGCAATCCATTGGAATTGTGTTTAGGTCCTGTGATGCTGGGTTATTGCTCTGGTTCTCTAGGGTCCAGAGCGATCTGGCCGTCTCACTGTCTCATACCAGGCGTACTTCCGATGACCCCCTAAGACGGAGTGGAACAGAGATGAGCAGGAGTGTTGGGGACAATGTGGGGAGGTGCAGGCACTAGCAGTGGCTCAGAGCTTGGACGTTCATTGAGTGGGGCACAATAATTAAGCCAGTAGTCATGTAGTAGAGGAGAGGGCAATGATATTGTGCAGATAAATCGCATTCAAATTAGAGAATTCTTAAAAGCCAGAGTGAGGAGTTTATACTTAATTTCTTAGGCACTGGGGAGCCATTTCGAGCAGAGTGGAACAGCCCTCCAGGACAAATAGTGTGGCTGAAAACTTTATTACGAAGAGTGAAAGGAAGCCGGCAGCACACAGATCTCAGAAAGCCGTGATTTCACTTCTTGTTGGAAGAATTTCTTTGGTTCTTTTTCCTCATGGTGCGTGTGTGTGCTTGTGTGCGCGAGTGTGTATGTGTGTGTAATGGACCTGAAATTAGCTTCTTTGCAGCTTTTAAGCATCATTAACCTCACTGTGTTCAAATCTTTAAGTTTGTTATGCTCTAGACCTTAAGCCAAGACACAAATAAACCCAATTAGGCTAGTAATAGCCTTGGATTAAATTATATTAACTATTAAGAGAACACAATTTACACATAGTCAGCATGTTTGATTCTTGTTGTAAAGAAAATTCTGAAATGGTAACTTAATATTGAAACCTGAGAGAAAACAAATCTGCATAATATAATCAAATCGCTTTTACTTTGGGATCCAGATGGGTTGCAGGTAGTGGAATTATTACAGAAACAAACTGTGCTAACGTTTTTTCCAAGTCAGGGCACGAGAATGAGGAAAAAGTAGGTTTCTTGGTTTGGAGGCAACAAGCGTGCTTAGGTGTCAACTGCAATTAAAATAAGAAACTAGGGGTGCCTGGGTGGCTCAGTTGGTTAAGGGGCCAGGTGTTGGTTTCGGCTGGGGGCATGATCTCAGGGTCCTGGGATTGAGCTCCACATCTTCCTCATTGGGCTCATGCTCAGTGGAGAGCCTGCGAGAGCATTCTCTCTCTGCCTCTCCCTCTGCCTCTCCCCTCCAAAATAAACACATCTTTTCATAAAAAAGAAACTAATACACATTCATCTTTGTGTCTCTGCGATGGAAGAAAAGTATGGGGAAAAGGAAAACAACCTATTCCACATTTGGGATGATCATGTTATAAGAAGAGTAAGTGAAATTGTAGGGGAAAAAATAATCAAGAACGTTTTCCACATTTACTTACTTTTTCCTCTTCTACTTTTAACCTTGTTCTGAATCTGCCTCTAGAATGATGGGGGCTTGAGGTAAAACATCCATTATAATTGTCATCAGCATCTTTATCACTGTGATCACGTATGTTCGAGTGTTTTTCTCATGTTCTTTGTTGTAATATGCTATTTAAGTGCATAGTTCAAATGTAAATATAAGTAAATATGTAGCTGGAAAAACCTCTAATAACACACGATAGCAGAGTATGAATATCAAATATCTTCTACAGATAACATGTGCATCTCCAGGATTTAAGAAACATAGTGACCAAAGACCAGGAGAATCAATACCATTTCTAGAGATCGAAACTCAGCAGGTTTTAATAAAACATCCCCCTCTGATGTATGAGGGTTATTAAGATCTAAGTTAAGATGTTTAATCAGGGTTTTTTATAATAAACTGGTTTTCTTTATGGTCGAGAAGCAGTGCTGAGTACTGCTTTGTTGTGAGGCTGACTTGAGCGGGAGTCCTGGCTAAGAAATGCTTGGCCAGTGCTTTATCTTTCCAAGAACTTCATCGGTAAACTAAGAATACTAATCGTGCTGTCAGATCTTTCTTATGGGATTTTTGTGATAAATAAATAAGGTAGTGAAAATAAGGACAGTGTCTCGAACCTAGAAAGCCCTCAATTAGTCTTTATTATCCTCATCACCCTCATCACCAGAATTCATTACTGTCAGACTTTGTTAGGGGTTAAAGTTTGGAAAGAGATTTCATCCAAATATGGTGTTGTCCAGTTAGATAGAGTCTCGGGATATTTGGGCTCAGATATTACTTATCCACAGGTATTGGATTTGTCTGGCTTTTTACAATGACAAATCATGCCGTAATGATTAATGCTTATAAATGTTTTAATGCATCTTGAGGCATCTGTGTAAGATACTTTCATGACATCAACATTTGGGGACTAAATATTTATCAGCATTATATTAGTCATTTTTGTTTTGTTTATGTGCAAATGAGAAACTAGCATTAAGCTAGCTTAAATTAAAACAGTTATATATATTTCTCTGCATCAGTTATCAGATGGTTAAAGAACCAAGGCTTTGACACAGTGTCTACTGATTCAAGCTGGTAAGCCCTTTCTCTTCTTTACCGTAGCAACTTTGCTGCTTCTCCTGTATTTACTCATTCAGATGGACTTTAGAATCAATCTCTTCAATTCTAAAAAAACATAGCACGGGGGCTTTATGGGAATTTTATTGAATTGCTATTGGTGAGATTAATTATTAATTTGGGAAGATTAGATAGATTGGCAATATTGAATTTCAGTAAAACTTTATGGTTTCTTCTTATAGCCTTGGATTTTAAAAAATTATTCCTCAATATTTGATATGTATATATAATCTTCTTCATAATAAAATTTAATTGGTTGAAATGAATATATAGGAAAGACATTCTTTTGTAAATACTATTCACCTTTGATTCAAAACAATAAAAATACCAAACAATCAAAGGAAATTTATAGTGTCTAAGTATATTATATTCAGTATCCCATTTAATCGTCACAGAAATGTTTTAGATGTAATTATTTCTATTTTTATATTTTACCCATAAAGGGTGTGAGGCTTAAAAAGGTTATGAAATGTCCACAGTCAAACAGCAAGTGGCTAGGGTGTAGAGCATGTTTTTAACCCTCAGTGTATATAATCTCCTTTTATTTGGGATAAAAGGATGATTTCTAAGAAATGTAAGTGGATTAGCATGCATTAACAGGTATTTTCTAGAAAATTGATACTTTATTCTTATAGATGATTAATCTTATCTCTTTTATAAGTTTCCACTTTCTCATTCTTGAGGGGAAATTATCACCACCCTTTTGGGGGGTGTGGGAAGGACCTGGCACGGGTGAAAGGGGGTTCCTACTCTCGTAGCTGCCATTCTGAAATTCTCATAGTTAAAAATGAGAATAGTTAAAAAGTCTTTTCCTAAACCCACAGTCCCTGCAGTAAGGGTTGGTTTTAGTCAAAGAAAAATGTTTCTATTCTGTTTATCCTGTTCTGTATTCTGTATCTATTCTATATATATTCTATGTCAACAGCCATCTAAATATCTGGAACAGAGTATGTTGAGGCAGTGGGTGTATGGAATAGTGTGTAGAATTTCAAAGCAAGCAAGGCAAAGGACCCAGAGAACACTTCACCTGTAGAAAGGGTGAGTTACAGCAAGTCCGTGAGAGAAACAAAAGCAATTATCCACCTGTTATGGCCGGCCCAGTTTTCAGCATCGCTCCGCGTGATCCTCACTATCATGTTTCTTACAGAGTCACTGGACCTATTGGAACAGACCATTCGGTATTTCCTTGAATGCAGCGGAGGGCTATAAAAGGCTCCCGGGCCCCCCATCTCCAGTCTGGACTCAGGATGTCTGGCAAACCACTCCCAAGCTAATGGGTAAAACCCACTAGCCTTAGAATTGTTAGCTCAGCCCGGACTGGAAAACAATGGTGGCACTTAGCGGCCACTTAGAGTGGAGAGCACTCAACTTTTCTGTACAGTGTTTAATGAAACAGCTTTTCCTTCTTTCTGAAAAACAAAGCGAAACAAAACAAAACAAAAACCTGTCCCACTCCTTAGTCAACTTCACCAAATTTTATTATGCAAGATTTAAGTACAAGATTCCAGGACTAGAGCAATTTCTACCAGTTGATCAACAGAACGCAGAGCTTGAACCTATGTTGTAGCAGATAATGAAAAACCCATACCTTCACTTTGCTGCCACAAGTACAAATCGCTGCCTTGAGTACCTTGACAGTGGAAAACTCCGCAGAATAAATAAAGCCCAGTCTGAGCCTTGCCGAACTGCCCAGGGCAAAAAAGTTTTGTTGACATGGTTTTAGGGACAATTCTGAGATGAATAATCACAGACAACACATGCCTTTTTTGCTCTCCCTTAAAGAAAGGTTTTATAAGTTGGGAGAAAGGGCTAGGAATTGTCTCATGCAGTTGGCTTGTGGGGTCTCTGATCTTTTCTGATTTGATCATTTAACAGGTCGTCATTTGAGTTCCCCCAGGATTATTGCTGCAAACCTGTCTGTACTACCAGCATCCCTCACCTGACCGGCGGGTCACTAACTCTCGGCCGGTCTTGCTTCCACTCAACATGCTGTCTCCTGAGCACACGCAGGCGGGTCTCCCATCGGCAGGGACCGTGATCTTTTCAAAGGCGGCCTTTTGAAAACTGTGCCTGTTGCTCTCAGGCCAGAGATCAACATCCTTCATCTGGCTTAGGAATCCTTGCTTCCTCTGGCAACTCACAGTTCTCCCAAATTTTTTTTTAATATCTGCACCTCTATTGGCCAGCGTCGCCTCCTTGCCTCATTCTTCCGCCTGGTAGTGTTCTTACGATCTCCTAAGAATCACTCCTCTAGACGCCTGAGATACAGATAAACTCCCTTTTCTTGCGTGCTATCAAAGAGACAAATCCTTTTCTTGCAGGGACTTACATCAGTGTGTATTTAAATATGTATTCATGTGATAAGCTTTATTAATAGCTATCTTTTGTGCTACACTATAAAACAACATCTTTTTTGTTTTTCTAATATGAGATCCTAGCATCTAGCCGTATACGTCCCTTAGTGCATATTGATTAAATGAATAAGTAAATCTCCTTCTACCCAAATCAAAATATCTTTTGTTTTTTTCCCCCAAAGATCACGTTCTTAAAAAAAATAGTTTGTCTCAGGAGAATTTCAATTTATCCGAAATCCTTAGGTTAATTTTCCACATATAAAATATCTTTCATCATCTCTCCTGGCAAAGATAAAACGAAACTCAGATAATTTCATCTTCAAAGCGCTGATCTCATCACTTGTGTTCCTTCTGCAGTGATTACAAAAGTAACGGTATTTCTAATTTCCGGCCTTCAGTGCCCATCTTTTGTGTTTTAAAAATTCAGAAAATTTAATTGACTCCTAATGTTTGCAGGCTCACACCTGCCTTCCTCTTTCTTCAGAGCCTGAGCACTCCCCAACCCATTACTTAATGGGAATACTCATTGCAAGCTAATATTGAATAAATATTTTACGGAGCCGCTTGCAATCACTGTCACGTCGCTGATGTGTGGGTCGGCTCCACACGTGGCTGGAATACAAAATCTCGAGAAGGGCTCCCTGGCAAAGCAGATCTGTGACCGTCAGTGACAAGCCAACATGTTTCATCCTCTGCCTGCCTCCGGACATACAGAAGACAGAGGCAAAGAGAAGCGATTGTATGGCCCTCGGCACGCCTGTTAGGAAGGCCACCAACAACCTGGCCTGGGGGAGTGCTATTGGAATAAAACACACTGAAAAATGGAGAGCAGCTCTCACAAGTTGTTATTTTTTTGCTCAGTCTGTTCTGCAGAGCACAGAATCAGGCATGGGAGAGAGTGGAAAAAGCACAGACCCGGAGGTCTGGGTGTAGCTGGCAGATTCATTAAACTCACGGGAATGTGAGATTTTCTTTGGTAAAACGCAACTGGGATTTGTTGCTGGGATTTTTTTTTTCTTTTTTTCAGTTTCCTTCTTCCCTTCCCCAGAAAAAGTTGTCCTGGAATGAGTTAAACAGGCAAGGAAGACTTTATTCAAGACCGTTATGATGGGGCGGAAGAGATTGAACTCATCTCTATTAAGATGGAAGGAATGAGAGTTGGGATGAACTAAGGATGTATTTAACGGGGAGGTTAGTCCGTATGATGAGGTCATCTGTGTTTGCTGATTGGTTCCATCAAGTTAGATGCCCTCCTAGAGAATGGGAGATAGGAGTCCTAGCTTTCCTTTCCTTTCCTTCCTTCCTGTAAGAATAATCAACATGCAACATCTTAAAATTTTCAGTGTGCAATAGAGTATTGCTAAAAATAGGCAAAGTGTTGACCTCTCTCACTCACATAACTGAAACTTTATACCCTTCGAACAGCAACCCTCCCCTTCCCTCTGCATCTGGCCCTTGGCTCCCACCCTTCCACCCTCTGCTTCCATGACTTGGATTGTCCGAGAGACGTCCTCTAAGCGAAATCATGAAGTGTTTGTCCTCCGGTGACCTGTGGGTCCCAGCTTGATGATTGCATTTCAAAGGGCTGGTTTTCAGGCTCTTGAGAAAGTCATTCCTGGCTTGTAAAACTAGCAAGAGTCTGGGAGATGATTTACATCTCAAAGGGGCAGACACCGAATTTACAATTGCAAGTTTTCTGAAGTAAATTCTCTTCAGAAAAGGGGCCTGTGGGGGAGGGGCACTCTGCTGAGGAAGAAGTCTGACTGGAGTTCAGTCACTCTGAGGGGCGTCCCTAGTGATGCCGTCTGCATTCCCCACTTCCTCCTTCCCTTCTTCCCTTCCTTTAAAAACTCTAATAATATTTGTTATAACAAAATTAAACCTTGTTAAAGGGTAGTTTTATTATATTATTTTTCCCATTTTCATTGAGATGTAGTTGACACATGACACTGCATATGGGAAGGTATATAAGGCGACCTTTGGATAGGTGTACGTATCGTGAAATGATCACCATAGTAAGGTAACATACGCCACCGCGCTTGGTTACATTCCCTTTCTTGGAATGAGAACTCTTCAGAGTAACTTTCTTAGCAACTTTCAAGTGTAGAATACGGTGCTGTTGACTGTAGCCATTATGCTCTACAGTAGCTCCCAGAACTTACTTATTTTATATCTGGAAGTTCGTACCTTTTGACCACCTCCACTCATTCCCCTCAATGGCCCCCAGGCCCCACCGCTGGCAACCATGACTCTGTTTTTTTGTTTCTACACGTTCTTTCTTCTTTTCGTGTTAAAGAATAATTTTAAGACGATAAAATCACAATTTTGATCCATAAAAGAAAGTATGCATGTTAAAATGGTATTGAGCTCATTAATTAAATGAGGGAACCAAGCAGATGTCGCAACTGATCCAAAGGAAAATAGGAATACCAAACATTTATAGATCAGGAGTATTGAAACAAATGCAGGTAACACTAGATTTTTCCACAGTGGGAGCAGGAGGTCATAGAATGCTTACTGGACAGAGTTTACATGCCTATACATGGAAATTATTTTACATTGCTATGAGTTATCTCCAACGTGTAGATCTGTAAATAATTCTCATAGAATCAGAGTTAGGTAATCCAGATGGATTTGCTGTAGACATTATAATGTTTTTCAGTGAAGGACAATTTTTTTAATAGGTCTTTACTACCATGACGTATTATTTGCCTTCATTGCTTCGTAAACACCCTCTCATATTTCAGTACTGAGTACCCAATATTGGCCAGGCATACTGAAGTAGGTACAGACCCATAATATAGGTCTCCTGCTCTCAGAGAGCCCAGCCTAGTTCAGATAAGCTCACCAGTGATCAACCCCAAGAAACACTGTGATTCCTGATAATAGCTAGGATCTGAGAAAGCTGTAGGATTTTACTCTTGGGACTAAACAAGAAGACTTCTCAAAGGATGTGAGAGCTTGTCAATAGCTATGTTCCCAAATAACAGAAGTACAACCTGTCAATAAGACAAAACTTAGTTGATTACTCGCCCTGGTATGAAAGAACACTATCTTGCAAACTTTGACAGTGTTCCAGACAGGGGCAGTTAAAGCCAGAATTCTTAATGCCCTGCTATAGCTTTTTCAAAGTCTTAACAAGTTTGCATAAGAGGCCCCACATTCTTGTTTTGCCCTGGGTCCAGCAAATATTGTAGCCAGTCCTAACTATGACCACGCGTTGTTTTCCTGATACAGCTACAGTGTTGTAAGATTACACATGAGGAATCCATTACATCTGGGGAGGAAAGAAAGGATGACAGATGGTCAGGTAAATCAGAGCTCTGTTTGCAAATTGAGTACAAGTTCATAAGGCCAAGAGAGAGAGAAACACGGTAGAGGGTACAAGACGGTGGAGAGGGTTCAAAACTCACCTGTTACATTTGGAAACGATACATCCTTTGTCTCACTTCTGTGCACCATGGGCAGTGCTGTGGCACAGAAGAGGGCAAGCCAGGTGCTGAAGGACTTTGAATGATCGCAGTGAGTGGTTTAGAACCTACTCTGTGGACAATGATGGGAGCCTTGCACATGATTTGAGAAGAGCATTGACAGGCTCAACCAGGGATTTTTGGACAGCTACTCAAAATTGGTTGAATTGGGATTTTGAAGGGTAATACTTTAGTTCAAGCATGGCAGACGAATGCATATGCAAATTCCATTCAATTCTGTCATTTTAATGCAAAAAGAACAAAAATGGTCTTCACAATTACTCTCTGGGGAAAATGCTAATGTCAACCACCAAGGGAGGAATCCATAGATTTGCTGAAAGCTGTGTTCAGAGTTTAAAGTGTAAGAATTAGCCTCAAGAACCAGAAAAGAAAATCCAGAAGTAAATAGATATAATTCAAGTTTTAAGTTCAAAGCTTTATCATGCAGATGTCACAGTCCGCCCCGAACTGTCTGTGTGACTGGAAAGGGGGAAGAAGAAGCAGGTGCAACACGGTGTTTTATTGAGCTATTAACTTGTGTCTCTCCTCCCTTTATTTTCCTCTTTCTGCTGATTTGTTTCCAGCAGGTAACCAGGTGTCGAAGGATAATTTTCCCAAAAAAGATAAAATCATGACTTCCGTACAGATATAAAATGAACACCTGTCAAAGATTTTACTTAACTCATTAATGAGAGACCAGTGAGGTTTTACAGTTGCTTCAAAGGAGAATTCGAAGTACTATCCTTTTATGGATTAGGAATGCTGACATAAATGTACAAATAGGTGGAATCTGGATTTTTCTACAGAACGGAGGGGAAATTTTGCTCTGCTCTGGACCAATTGTGTATGTATGGACAAGCAACATTTACATTATTATCAGTTTTCTACAGGATATCTTCTAATTCTACAGGTTTGTAAAACAGCCTTGTCAAAACAAAGGTGCGCCCTCCCATAGTAGAAGACCATTCCTGGAGGGGCTCCAGCATTCCACTCAAAGGGTATCTAGTAATCTCTCTTAACACTTTCCAAAGTCTTAAACTTGTACCTACAGAGGTCCTTTTGTGTCTCTTTGTCTCAGTGGAGATTTGTGTTTCACAAGTTCAACACCAGTAGCCATCTGCCTTCTTCTTCCTTTCTTCCTTGTACTAAAACCTTCACCCTTGGGTGGGAGTCTGGGGCCTAGAGGGAAGGGTTAGGAGAAAGTCCGCAATGCAGCCAGGAAAGAAAACAGAGACCCTTTTAGAACTCGGTGGCAGAGTCCTGTGCAGGCGTCAAGGCCTCTGAGAAGGTGGCTTTCCCCAGAAATAGCCAAGCCCCTCCCCCCAGATGGCCCAGACACACAGCATCCGGCATAACCTGGACTGATGGCCAGGGTGACCGTGAAATTCATCATCTCATCCAGGACACCTTTGAAGATGAAAGGGGGGCACTATTCCAGGGCAAGAGAATAAACTGGACAAGCCCAGGCCATCTAGGCCATGATAGTTTAGCCCATGAAAGACCCCAGGACCACTGCATGTGCTGGTAACAGGAAGGCCATATCCGATTTGATTTCTGGGGGACAATAATAGATGAACTTCAGTCCCTGAAAGGGAATTTCATTATACTTACCCACGGGTGCTGCTCTTAGAAAAGGCCATTAGCATGCCTGGCGGTCATAAAAAAAATGATTTCAAAGGCATGTTTTGGGTTGTGGCATGACAGAGTTTGAATATTTCAGAGCAATGAGTTAAATGGATTCTGAAAGACTGTTTTTTTAGGGATGATTTGATAACAGAAGAGGTAGACTTTATTCTTGTAAGGGGGTGTGAAAAATTTCACATAGTTGAAGAGTTTGCGTGAAAACTCTTTTCACTCCCTTGAAAGAGTGTCCAATTGAAACGGGTTCTCTGTAACCCACAGGGGCACCTGCTGTCCCTCGCAAAGAGAACAAAGGTCATTTCACAAGATGGGGCCAGCTCCCCCAGGACAGCCACGATTTCTTGGCACTGGCCCTTTAAGAGACATTCCTTGCTGCTTTCCTTAGTTGGAGGTCAGTCCCTATTGTCCAGACCTCAGAATATGAGAGACTCAATGAATTATCTTATTGGTCACCTTTTAACTTTCCCCTTACTACCAGCCCCCAACCCGCATTACCTATTTTGAAATCTAGGGCTGTTTAAAGTGAATCCCGTATGACTCGGACTGTATTACCTACCCGCTACCATGCATTCCTACCCGCACCTCGATTACATTATGGGGAACTGGGAAGTGGAGTTATGCAAAACTGCACTTACAGATTTAGAGGGTAACCCAGCATTTGGCTGAAAGAAAACCAAAGAGAAATCTAGGAATGCTTGTCTACTTGGAATGAGGACTGAGAATTGTACATGTTAGGCAGTGAGGATGTCGCACCATACCCCTCAGCTACAGAGAGCAGGAGGACTGAGCTCTCCCCTGTATGTTCTCCACGGACCCATTAGGTGGTCTGGTAAGATCATTGGGCACCCTCTCACAGTACAGGTTTTATTTTATTTTTTAAATGTTTAAGAAATTATTTATTTATTTATTCCACAGAAAGAGTAAGAATACAAAAAGGGGGAGCAATAGAGAGAGAGGGAGATGCAGGCTCCCTGCTGAGCAGGGAGCCCGATGTGGGAGCTCGATCCCAGGACCCCGGGATCATGACCTGAGCCGAAGGCAGACGCTTAACCATCGGAGTCACCTGGGCACCCCATCACGATCCAGGTTTTTAGTGCATGCCCCAAATACACAGGGTTACAAACAATAATCAGTACCATTAAAATAGAATTATCAAAACATCTCAACGACCACATTCATACTGTCGTGGTGTATGCAATGCATTTCTTTATTCACATACCGAAAAACAAGATCTTTGTAATGGCTCTACTATGATTACAAGCTAGTGACGAGAGGAAGAGTGACTGTGGGGCACCTCAAAGAACTATAGGAGGGTATGACCTTGAAGGGGATCTCCGTTGGTGATAAAGTCACAGGCGTTTTTATTCTATTGTGCTTTGTTACCCATAGCCCCAGCTAGAGGGAATGCTACCCTTAAATTAGAGACTGAAAATAAAAGGGTGATTTATTTACTTATTTATTTATTTAGCATCTGAGTTTGCAGACTCCTTGAATCCTATCTCTGATCTCCCTTGGTAATTAAGGACCCCACTTCAGGGCACCGTTCTCCAGCTCCCTTCTCCTGGGTTAGTGCCCCCCGGGACTGGTCCGCTCAGCCAGCAAGTGGAGAGTGTGCCACCCTGTTCTCCAAATCCCTGGTAGCCGCCAGTGAAACTCCTGTCCAGGGACTCCTTCCAAGGGTTGGAGGAGTTGCTCTTCTGGGGCATTAGGGGGGGCAGCCCCGGGGAGCCCCCACTCTTCCACCCTGGGCTCTCCGTCTCTGCCAAGAATTCAAAGCCTTTATTCACTTTCCTCTCGTGGCACAGAATCTGTAATTACAACGTCTCTATGATATCGAACGGTTTCCATTTCATCTTTAAATCAGTTTAGTGGTTGGGAACTCTACTGCAGTCTTGAAATTCAATATGAGAAGTGTGGAGGCGATCGGGGGCCGAGGAAGCGGCCAGGCCCCGGGAAGGCCCACAAGGATGGAAGCCAGCGTCAGCACCCCCATTCGGAGGGAAATGATTTTCTTTTTGAGAGACTGGGTCTTCCGAGGGAGGGATGTGGGACTCCTTAGCATGTTGTGAGGCCTGTTACGCGCCTGGTCTCCTGCAGCCCTTAGGACAACATCCAGGTTGTCTCCTCTGGCCTGGGATTGAGGGAATGTGTATTTTAGCTTATGTGGGACACTCTGGATATATGACTATTTCCCCTACTTAATTATGAATAAGGACCCTGTTCACTGTTGAAACTATCCTGGTTTGCAGGAAAGCTGGTGTGGTCATCCTAGTGGGTGCTGTAGGGTCCCTCTGATCCGTCTTCCAAGACTGAAGGGCCATTTCTGCAGCTGCTTGGAGTGTTGGTGGCCCATGGCCTTCAGCGGAGGTCTTACTGACACAGACCTTCGCTTGGAGAACCACTCTGCAGGAGTTCCTGCAGCCCCTAGGGTGTGTGGCTGGCCAGCGGAAGGAGGGGCAGATATACCGATCCAGCCTCACTGAGCACAGGTAGGACAACTCTACCGGGACATCCCAGCTCAGAGTCCCACTGGGGTCCACCAGGGCCATTGCTAGGACGTGACTGTCGCTTCATGTACACGTCTGTCTGCTCAGTGCAGCTCCTCGCGCTTCTCCCACACGTGCGGCCCTCAAGGATTTCCTCCAGGCCAACCTCCGGCTCAGTGTGTTTCTCCACAAACCTGACCTGAGGCCACAATTCCATCTCTGTGGCTCTAGGAGATCTGATCCCAGGTCACCACCTTGACCTGATCTCACCCTGGCCTTTTTCCCCTTTCTCAAATGGGCTAAACTCCTTCTCATCTCCGGGCGGTCCCCCAGCTCCTCCCCCAGCTCCTCCCTCTTTTGCTCCCCTGGCTCTGTCCCCAGCTCCCCACCTTGTCCTTCAGGCTCTAGTTCAAATCGTAGCTTCTCAGTGACGTCTTAGTTTTCCTGATTCTGTTGCCTTTCCCAAAGCCTTTCCCTGTTGCACTTTAAAAATTTTCCTCCATAGCCCCATCACTAACGGAAACTATCTGTTTGTTTACTTACTGGCATCTTCTTCTCCGGCATGTGAGTTCCTCCTGGGATGAAATCTTATTTGTCTTTTCACCCTAAATCCCTGGTACGCGGGAGAGCGTCTGGCTGATAGTCAGCACTCAGTCAATCGGTTGAAGGAGTGGATTAAAAACAAGGGAAAGAAAACATGTGGTACACACTAATCTGTAAAACTCTCCCTTCTCTCTCCAAAAGTCGTCTTAGGTGCTCACTTAGCCAGCAACTTTGGCTTCATTTCCTTGGGAACGTCCTTGCCACTTCTTCCTGAATTCCTCATCTCCCACTCTTTTTACCTTGGCAGTTTCCATTTTCAGAGGTTTCATAGTAGACATTGTCCCCAAGTATTATTAAAATGAACCATCATGGGGCGCCTGGGTGGCTCCGTGGGTTAAGCCGCTGCCTTCGGCTCAGGTCATGATCTCGGGGTCCTGGGATCGAGCCCCACGTCGGGCTCTCTGCTCAGCAGGGAGCCTGCTTTCCTTCCTCTCTCTCTGCCTGCCTCTCTGCCTACTTGTGATGTCTGTCTGTCAAATAAATAAATAAAATCTTAAAAAAAAAATAAAAAAAATGAATCCTCGTAATAGTAACGAGCATTTACCAAAGGGATCAACACTTCACCGACCGCTTCCTATGTGGAATGTATTTAAACCTCACCTGTGCCCTTTGAGGCAGTGTTACCATCATCCCTCTTCCATAGACGAGGACAACTGAGGTGGAGAAATGGTCACACAACCAAGACATGAACCCAACGTTTCTGAAGGAACTTGCCGTGCGGCTTCAAGGTCCACGCAGTGCAAAGGTCCCACCATGTTCCCAACCAGAGAGCCCCGGAATCTCCATTCGTGGTCCCTGGCATCTCGGACCTTATGTGCCTCCTCTGACTCAGCTCCCTCACTACGAAAGGGGGCTTGTAACGATCCTTGTTTTGCTGCAATGATTAAGCTAAGTGATAATGGATGGAGACATCTGGCATAGGGTAGAAAATCCAAAGGATTCATCCCTTTCTGATGTGTGACACTGTAAAAACGATACTGATTTTTTTTTTTTTTTTTTTTTTTTGGTGCCATTCGTCTTAGACCAGTGAGCAGCAGAGGACATTGTCAGGCCTGCTGGCTAAATCTGTGTGTATTGCGTGAACTCCGCTAGTCGTGCACATAGATGTACACGCGTGGGTCGGGTTCTTGGGTCACGTGGACTTTGAAGAGGATCCCATTTTGGTTCTTATCCCCTCCCTGCTGCCTCCTTCCTTCCCACTTACCTTATGGGTAAATCCTATATTTTCACTCTCCAATGCTGTGTTTCCTCCTCCATACGTGGACTGGTATAAGAATTAAATGAAGTATTGCCTATCGAGTTAGGATTTGAACTCTGGCAACCCATCTCTTACAGTAGTGCTGCTTGATGATGACAAGAGCTATAACTCTCGCTCCATTACTTGGCTCTATTGGGCTTCTTACTGTTATGAATACAGAACCATGAGATCTCGGAATAAAAGTGATTAAAAAATGCGAACGTCATGAGGACCGGTTCAGCGAGCTTCACCCCAAGCTCAGCCCTAACCTCCATCATCGCGGGGCTGAAGCTCAGAGCATCTCGAGTCAGTCAGGGATGCTCAGTGAGAATGTGTTGACGGCCGATCCTGACTCCGGGCCCGGCCACATCAGGCTCTCTCAAGAGCTTTGAAAATACAGAATTCAGGGTTCTGCTCCTGGAGATTCTGACCTGATTCCAAGACACTGCGTTTAAAAAGAAAACAAGTAAAAACCACACAATTGATTCTGAGGCCGGGCAGACTCAGGGATCATCTGGGGCCCCCCCACCCCTGCTGCCGAGGGAGTCTGGGAACGCGCGTGGCGCCGTTGACTCCCTTTGGAATGGCTTTTCCATGTGGCCATCTACTTTCTCTGGCTGTTTGGAGAACCCACCCAGAGCATCTCCAAGTTACCGGGATTTTAGTTTCATCATCTTCAAATGTGACCGTCTTAGAATTCTGGAACAGGATTGCAGGATTGTAGGGGACCTTCCAGATCTTTTTAACTCATACCTGACGCCTACCTCCAAAAGAGAGATAGGCTTGCCTATGAATTTGTAGGAAAAAAAAAACCCAACCCTAATTTCTGAGAAATTGGAACAATTCATGTTCTTAATCTGGTTGCTCTTCCATCAGGCAGGGTCTCCTGATGAACGAATTGCAAGGACACATTCCCAGCTCTAGAGTCTGGATGTGACATTTCCCTGGCCTTTCTCTAACCTGGAAGGAAAACAGCTGACAGAAATTTAAGAAGGATTTTTTTTTTGTCGTATTTGTCTTCAACTCAAAAGATCATTATTATCTTTCTTTTATCTGAGAAATGGCCTCGAAGAGGCTGCTTTCCTGCTGCTGTTGGCATTCTTGCTGACACACTCAGAAAGGCCAGGCAAGCAATTGGCTGGCATCATTGACAAGGATATTGCCTCCCATTCCACTTAACATAATTAAATCTGATTATATACAATTACTCCCTTCTACAGGAAAATTTCCTTGGAAGGTTAAAAAAAAAAAAATGATTGCTGACAGTGAGCAGGGATTTCAGTTTCCTTTGTGGACCCTATGTAGAAAAATTGATCAGGGGGGCCACCCTTATCCAATGTGTTTTATTCAAATATATGCCCCCCCCACCCCACCCCGGTCAAAGGTCTTTGACTTCTTGCCAAAAAAACTATCATCAAGATTAACCCAAATGAATGAGTATTTCCATATTTCAGAGCCCCACGTTCTTTCTCTGTTATTTTTACCATCCTATGGCTTTAACATGTAAATTCCACTTGATTGTAGTAAAGAAATAAAAGGAAGTGAGTAAACTGGTGGAAAAACTTTGGCATTGAATTTTCGTTGGGTGAAAGTAAGCAAAAAGAGGAAAATGGGAAAGCCACAATTAAACTGTCAAGACAACCTTTTTCTGACTTTCTTCCATCCTATTCGCTGTCTTTCTCTTTCTCGTAATCTCTCATCCAGAGATGTGTTTGCTTTCTTGACTAGGAAGTAGGTGGAATAATCCTAAAGTCTTAAGCAATAACTTTCCATCTCAGAGAAAAAGCCAAGGTCCTCCGAGAGGCTAAGAGCCCTCTCTACGGTTCTCCCTCTCCCTGGTTCTTTCATTTTGTTTTGTTTTTGTCTACTGCCTTCCTGTCCCTTCCTTCTGCTCTAGCTACATGACCTTCTTGCTGATCCTATAACATATCAGCCAGGTTCCTATAAAAAAAGCCATTGCCTTATTTTTCCTGGAATGCTCTATCCCACAAGCGCATCCGGTACCTTTTTTATACTTCTACACTTAGCTTACTTCCTGTCTTCTCTGAAGAATAAGGGAGTAGGTTGACTATTGTTTATTGCTATTCTCATTTATTGCTGATAGCATCTGGTTTATCCTATAGCCCCAGATTAAGTTTTGAGAAAGCCATGAGGATGGGAACAAGTTAATACTTAGACGTATGGATGATTACTTCTTTTCACCATCACAGTAAAATTAATTAACTTCACAATAAGCCAGAAAATAGACAAAATGAATAACTGGAAAGAACACTGGTTTACAAAACTGGAGGCTATTATAGAACAGTCCTTGTTTTAACTGTGCATTCTAGAATTATAGGGCTATATGTTACCTTCATGATCTTTTAAACTTGCAAATGAAGCCTTTTAGATGATGCATTCTAGATGTTAATTTTTGACATTTACCACAGATTCCCATTTAAGGTATGACTTAAAAGTCATGCAAACCAAGCCCCCCACCCCTGTACACACTCATCCAGTTCCCCAGTGTTTAAATGGGTTCTACAAACTCATTGTGACTTATGCGACTTGCTTTTTGTGCACGCTTCTGGGTTTGTGGAGCCCACCATTACTTATTTAGTTAATTAATCAAATATTTATTGAATGCCCACTGTGTTCCTGGTTTTTGCCTTCTGTGCTGGGTGCACAAAGTAAAACAGGACACAGTCAATAAGGTTCACCTATGATGGTGGCCCGGCAGATCTGATTACTAGAGAGTTTGAATTTACTCTAACTCAATTGCCAGCTAGACAATTCAGTTCCTTGTGAATCATTGTGAAGTCAGCGATGAAGATTTCTAGGGTAAATGTAATTGGATGTCAACATCTTCATATAATTCAATCTGCTGGTGGAGCTCAAATACTTACTTCAAGCCTTGCAGACATCCAAATTCTTATCTGGGTATCTTTGAACTTGAGAACAGAACGGGCTGGGGCAGACTCATGGGCAACTCTGAGAACGAGCACTTCCTTCCTGGCAGGTGCACACTACGTCCCACCCAGATGGTGAATGCAGCCCTACCTCCCCATTCCACAGACATATCCCATCACACCAAAACTTGGAACGTAGAAAAGTTTTGCTAAAGATTTGAAGGCCTTGAGATGACGAGGGACTAAGTTGTGCTGAGGCAAGCAGTCCATGTTGCCTGAAGATTCGTGCTTTGGGTAGGGTCCATTCCATGCTGCTGCTTTGAGGAGATCCCCAAATGCAATGAATTAGGGAGAGAAAAGTTGCTTTCTCACCCATCAGACGGTATTGGCAGCGGAGTAGAGGTGGTTGAGTGCTGGTCCAGGGACAGATGGATAAGAAAGAGCAAGCGATCGGTTAATCAATCCATGTGCACATTCCAGGGCATGTCTGCCCTCGACCCTACACATCTAACAGAACCTGCTGTTTGTGGAAGTTGCCAATGCAGACGGATTCAGGTGAGTTGTATGGGCCACTCCAGTAGCCCAGAGTGGTGGTATCATTTTCACATGATTTTTCCAACCTGATGGACAGATAACTTTTGATAATATTTGTAACAACATACATGCCTCTTTAACTGAATTAAGAAAAAACCAATTGCTGATTGTAGGATCATTGCATTCCTGAAAAATTGACTTTTATTAAAATTATGCAAAATACATTCTTTCTCTACATTCAGTGGGTCCATCTGGAGGCCATGCAGGTGTGGAAACAATCTTCCGTTAGATCAGGGCTGTCCAGTGTTTCAGAGGACATCTAGCCCCCGTGGCCCACCCACTAAATGCTGGTATGACCCCTAAATATTATGACAATAAAAATGCCCCCACTGGTTTCCCAAATGCCCCCTAGGCAATCGTATTGCCCCTACCGAGAGCTGCTGCTCTGAAGGAATGTAGGTGGAAGGCTCTCCCCGACTTTGGGACCAGGTTTCAGGCTGAGCAAAAGCAAAGTAGTTACCATCGCAGGTGCCTTCCTCCAAAGGTTTGGGTTGTAAGAAAGTGAAGTTCTTGCCCTTGGTCACCGGCACAGGTTGAGATGAATGAAATGTGTACCTGTGTGCAGACACATTAACCGAATCACCGAGGCTTTTCTTAATGTCCTCTTTGGACTATATAGGTGTGATTTTCTCCATGTGGAATTGAGGGAGAAAAAAAAAAAAAAAACTGAGGGAGAAAAGGCAAAGCAATCTTCTTTTCCTACAAATGTCTTAGACCCATTATTGTAAGATGTGTGAAAGTACTAAATTTACAGAAAGGTCTAAGTAATAGCAAACAAGGTGAGGAAATTTACTTCTGACTGGCAAGGTATAATCTCCCTAAAAGGAACCTTAAACTAGGTGTACCTTTAGGTTACTTTGCTGTCAAGAGAGACTGGAGGAAGATTTCAGGGCAAATGTTACCCTGAAATACACACACAGCTGCATGCAAATATCTAGGGCGCAATTTTGCTTTAGTTAAGTACAAGACCTTAATCATTCTTGCAAACTTCAAGCTCCTGGTAATAAACAAGTTTCTTTCTTAATGATCGGATTCTCCTTCTTTACTCTTCTTATTTTTTAGTTAGTTTTCTTTTAAACATTCCTGACTACCGAATCCTTGCTTTCCAGGCCGGTCCACGATTAATGATTATCTAGGACTGTAACAAGCTGTCACTTGTTGGTGCCTCAGACTCTTCAAGGATAAAAAAGGGAAAGAGGTTAACTAGATCCTCTAATGGTCCTTCCAGCTCACGATTTTGGGTTTCAGGGACCAAGCTGTAGGCAAATGACTGTGTTTTTGATAGCAAGGCTATTCTCTTAATAATGGGCAAAATGACTGACTTTACAAGAGAGGAGACTCTGGAAATTCGTCTTCTTCTTCTGCAACATCTTGTTTATCTCAGCTTAGTGTCCCATCTCTGCAGCACTCTGTCTGAGTTTGAATTTCAGGCAGGCTGCTCATTAGCTCTCTGACCTTGAGATGCCCGCTTAACACCGTGCCTCAGTTTCTTCATGTGTGAAATGGCCATATTACCCAGAAGGGTTCTGATGGGTAGAAAGTTGCTGCACAGAACGGTCCCCAGCACATGGCAGTCACTCAGTACCATTTGAATTCTAATACGAATCCCTAGTTCCTGGCACACGGTGGAAATCCGGTCGATGTTCACGGTACTAAAGGAGGTCATTTCATTGCTGGACGTTTCTCCAGTCTCACATTTACCTGTCGCTAGGGCATCATGTAGAAAATTTGGTATGCAGTGTTTCAGAGATTTGGACTCGTGATGAATTTTTGAAATCGCATGGACTGTGGTGGTGCCTGCTTTCCACAAATAGTGCGGAGCATTTTCCCAGCCTGTTATCTGTGGCTCCACAGCAGCTCTGCTAACACATTTCGGGAGTTAGCCCCTCATGACAGTTTTGTAGCACAGTAATTTCACTTTGTCCATAACCTTGAGAGAGGTGCACTTGGGGTTCCTATTATAATGTAACAAATGAAGGCTTGAATCTTCCCATTCACATCAAATATATGGATTTTTAACCCTGGGAGGATTTTACTTTTCCATTATAAAAATGCTAAGTATCATGGGCTTTGTTTTTCCCTAAACTGATACAGTTCTACTATATCCTTCAAATGCTAAGGACCACTCTCTGTCTTCTTTCCCTGTCCTTAGGGGGATTTCAGACATCAATCAGAGATAGTGGGGCCAAGATTGGGGCTATAGACTGAATGTTTGCATCCCTCCCAAATTCACATGTTCAAATCTGCCCCCCAGTGTGATGGTATCAGGAGCGTGGAACCTTCATGAATGGATTTAGTGCTCTTACGAAAGAGATTCTGTCTGTTTTGTGTTCTTGACCCCCAGAATAAGTTTGACACAAAGCAGGATCTCAGTAAAGATTTGATGAATACAAAAACACATGTTTCCATCTCAAGAAAAATAGAATATTTCCATATTTCAGGCTCAGCAACAAATACTGTGTTTATAAACACAAGCATACTTTTGTAGAGATTTATGAAGACATTAATCCAGTAGGAAAAATAGCACTGTTTCATTCTCCAGAGGAAAGATACTCTTTAACATTATTAGTCTGTATTAAACTACTCTATTCTCTGATCTAAGTTATTAGCTACCCACCATAAAATAAAAAATCGAAGAAAGACTTAAATGGTTATATCTTAGCCTTAAATGAATAGAGGAAAGTATTTCTTTATTTTCAAAATAAACTAAGAGTCCTGAAGTTTCTAAATGTATCAGTGGGCTGGTTTTCAACAGGGATCAGTCACTCTTTGTTAACATAAAGGAAATGTCCTGAGTCTGGTAATTCAATTTTAAGATCGATGTTGTTCAATTATTTAGTAATAAATCCTCCTAGAATGGCATTACACAAGCACTGTGCTATTTTTTTAATAGGGTCTGGGGGAGATGGGAAGGCAATTTATTGATCAGAGGAGACTATGGAAGACTGATAAATTTCTGCAAATGCCAGAGTATGGCCAATAATATCAAATGCTGCTGAGAAATTATTCTAGTATTTTGTCTATACATTAAGGAGAAATTGCAAAGCACTGGCAACTTTTTAGGGCAAAGCTGTCTTAGTAGATTCCCATCCTATCTGTGGTAAAACTCTAAGGTCAGGACGTAAAACAAAAATCATCCACAGGGAGAACGACATTTGACAACCTCTGAGGAAGGCATCCTGTTGGAAACTGACCTGCGGTAGGTCAATGAATTCAAGCTGACCACTTTTTCTCTTGGATAGGAAGAGTTCTTTGTATTTTCTGGGTGAGCACCACATGAAGTAGCTGGTTTATGTTTTGAGGCAAGGCTGTAGAAAAGTGAGTTCTGCATCTTTAAGTTCCAGAATCCAAGGTTAATACTTTGAGAGTATTTTCAAAGGGGAGAAAATTTTCAAAAGGGAGAAGGTAGAAAGGAGACGAGGGAAGACAGAGATTTGTGTTTTCTCAGAGCACTCACTCTGGAGCAACTTGTGCATTGGTTGGATGGAGGGGATAATTGCTTGCACTGTCGAAAGTTAATTGATCTCCACTCAACCAGCTTGCCTGATTAGGCGACTCCCTTCGTTCCCTCTGCAAAGCACACTAACAGCTTCTACCTCGGTGCTAGCTATACTTGGCTGTGGGTTAAGATCTAGTTCTCTCACACACTTCTGTTAAGCTGTGTGTTTACCAAGTGTTAGCTGTGTTGTCTTAAATCTGTTCATGGTAATTGTACTGCAGTTATAATAATTATACAATTTAATTAAGTATTATGTCAACTGATAAATTATGAGTGTGAAAAGAGAATTATCTCTATGAAACTAAATTGAATACTTTGGAAAAAAATTGATAAAGGCAATTAGCTAAAAAATGCTGTCAGATGAGGTGTGAGGTTGACAAATGTTAAGACAGTGAAAAGATCATAAAAATCTAGGAGTTGACACTTAAGTTATATTAAAAGTTTCTTGAGGTCTTGCAGCATTTCTAAGATATGAAAATGGAAATTAGAGATTTCCACTTCACATTTTTTTTTTCATGTGAGAAACAAAATGTGGAATTCCAATCAGTAGACCCATACTAGTTTTCTACATGAAAATGGGAAGAGTGTGGATTTCTGTTTTAAAAAGTTAAACAGATGAACATAGGGGAAGGGAAGGAAAAATAAGATGAAAACAGAGAAGGAGGCAAACCATAGGAGACTTGTAACAAACTGAGGGTTGCTAGAGGGGAGATGGGTGGGGGGAAGGGGGTCACTGGGGGTGGGCATGAAGGGGGGCTCTTGTTAGAATGAGCACTGGGTGTTTTATGCAACTGATGAATTGCTAAATTCTATCCCCCAAACTAACAATGCAGTATATGTTACCCAAATTGAATTTAAATTAAAACATTTTTTAAAAAGTTAAACTGCTTAGGACTGTGAATTCTTCACTAGTAGTTTACTTCTTCCCTTAATAATAGAAATCCTGAATTCTAGCTGGGACGCATGATCCAGACTAGAGGATAGATTTCTATGGTATTTTTGTGGCTCAGTGTGACCATGTGCCTAAACTTGGCCAAAGGAATATGAGCAGAAATGATGTGTCCCATTTCTGCCACATCCTTAAGAGGAATGGTTGTGCTCGCTTTGATCTTCCCCTTCCCATTGACAAGAACACAGATCCAGTATGGGAGCTGTACTGCTCCCCAGACCTGGAGCGGATGGGGGCTCTGCGTTGACATAGACTTACCCCGGGGTTCCTGACCACCTCTGCCTCCTCTGCCTATACTGTTCCATGGGGGAGAAATTAGCTTCTGTCTTTAGTAATCTGTATTTTGGGGATCTCTTTTTTCTAGCAACATAGAATATATCCTAACACACTATTTAAATTTTAATATAAATACGTATGTACATACATATAATTTATACAAAGATCTATATTTTTATATGCTTCATGTATTTATATTTGTGTAAGTATATTATATATATGAGTGTGTATATATATATACATATATATATAATTATCTGATTTACACTTTAAATGACCTTTGCAATTAAATAAGCAATCTACTAGTTCTGATGGCAAAGCTTCTACTGTATTATTTTTTCCTCTCCTTTTAAACTGAGCATGAAAGTTGAATGCTTTTGAGCATTCAACTCAAAAGGACTGAAGACTGATTTTTGTATATCTACGATAATGTACTTACACAGATGGCACATTTGTCTGGTTGAGTTCCATGAGTAGGACTGGCCAGATGGCAACTTTCAGCAATTGTACTAGGGGAAGAAAGGGCAAATGATTGGAGACCCCTGTACCTCTAAGTGTCATCATTTTGAAGGACCCCATGACTATCATTAACACCATAGCTTATATGAATAGCACTCCCAGGGTTTGTCAGTGCACAGCCTGAGCAACTGTACTTGGAGCTTTTGCTGATGCTTGCTGAAGGAGCTTCTGGTTCTCAAGCTCAAAACTACCACATTAATCAATCACTGATACCTGGTGCTGATCGGCACTTAGCCAAGCACACATTCTCATATATTGCTGGTGGGAGGGAAAACTGGTAAAGTTTTTGTGAGGGCTGGTATCTATCATAAATTGTATGCTATGTCTGCTTTGAGCAAGACTTTCTTCTTCTAAGAGGTTACTTGAAAGAGATTCTCAAACATGTGGATGGAGATGTGTGTTCAAGTGCATCCCTTGCAGCAGGGGAAAAAAATTCAAGTGTCCTCTTTTTACCCCTTCATTCCTTTCTTCAAGACGTGTTATTACAGCTCATACAATGTATACAGCATATGGAAATTCAGACTGGACACGATTCACAATAACCCTGTCCCTCTGAAGTTTATCTTCCTGTTGGGTATCGGGTTCACAGTAAACAAAGGAATAAATAAATATGTGTCACTATGTCAAATAGTTGGTGAATGCATAGTTTATGTTTCACCCACATCATGGAATGCCGTTACATTACACCAATTTTTACAAAGATGAAAAATTACTAAAGATAGACTGTCAAATGAAAAATAATCACATTGTGATGCAAGGTGAGCAGTGTAAAAAGTATATGTTTATGGGCCTATATATGCCTGTCATTGCATAGAAAACATGTGAAAGCAGATGCACCAGAGAACCCGCAGCAGCTCTCCCTGGGGTGAGTCTCAAGGCCAGGTGAATGCCTCTGTACATGTGGCAGAGGCTGGGGGAAGAACAAAGGGACGTTTATTAATATATTCTTCAGGATTATTGCATCTTCCACATTGAGACTGTGTTCCTACCTTCTTTCTGTCTTTGAAAGAAGAAGCCAACAAGAAATCATCAACGCCTCCCTAAAGCTGCTGCGGGTTTAGGGCAGTGGAGAGAGATCTGTTCAGATGTTCATAAAGCAGCAACTGCATGTCTAGAAGTTGACTCTAGAGCAACAGAAATTTAAACAGATGTGCAACAGAAATTTAAACAGAAGAATGTTCACTCCAGGATTGCCGATAATAGTTTGAAAAATGATATCCAACAACAGGGAGATGACAATAAATTATAGCAATTCCATGTAATGAAATATCACACAATTCACAGAGTTTTAGTGACTCTGGGCATATATAAATGTTCCTAGCATGACAATTTGTGAAAAAAAGTAGCAAACCCAAACTTCCCACATGGTATAATCCAATGTTGCAATAAAATTCTTCTATGTATCTAACTATGCCTTTCCATATGCATGTATGCATGTATCCATCCACACATCTATCCACCTAGCAAAACACTGGAATCAAACAATTTTTAGAGAGTATTAATTTATAATTGTGCTTGTTTTAAATATAATTTGGGAGGCAACTGGGCAGCTCAGTTGGTTAAGCATCTGACTCTTGATTCCAGCTCAGGTCTTAATCTCAAAGTCATGAGTTCAAGCCTCCCACTGGGATCCACACTGGGCTTGGAGCCTACTTAAAAATAAATAAATAAAAATAAAACTAATTTTGTAAAATTTTCCAGGTATGTGTAATGCAGAGGTATTACTTTGATAACACACACACCCACACACACGTGTGCATGTGCACACACATACACACACTCACACACTCATGCAGAGCAATGCAAGCTATCTTAGTACAAACACCAAACATAAAAAGAGCCCATGTATAGCAACTGTTACCTTCATCTCTTCTACTTTTTGTTGCGCTAACTCAAAAGATTATTAACCCTGGGAAAATGTACTACCCTGACGGTTACCAGGAATTACATTGAATTGTATGAAGTTGCTGTGTTTGTAGGTAAAAATACTGGCAATTTTATATAGTTCGACATATTATTTATAGCATATTCTTTAATTTGAATGATATTACTCAATCCCTCCAGACCCATCCTTTGCTCTGAAGGGCCATGCTTTCTGGAAGACTTTGTGATGAAGGTGCTTAGGTGCTTTATTTTTTTCAGATGGGGGATTTCTGAAAGCCAAGAGGCCCCACACCTTTAGAAGGGCCTCAAGTTTGGTATATATTGTGTTATTCCTGTTGCAAAATTCATTATGACTTTTGACCAATGGGCTCCGTATTTGCCTTTGCACTGGGCCCTTTCAATTCTGTAGTGATCCAAGATGGGAATCTTTTTGAAGCCAATGGCCTGTGATTTCAAGTATGGATATAAAGAAGATGGTATTTTTGGAAACCCTAAGGGAGAAGTCAAATAAAATTGCCCTCATTTTCTAAGGCATAAACCCATGCACATTAACACCAGCCTCTGTATCATTGGGAACATCTCAGGGGATGCAGTAGGTGGCCGGGTGTAGGAGGTAATGGAAGGCATCACTGGATTCTTCTAACAAAAAAAAAAAAAAAGGGTGATAAAGTTATATAACTTCCTAGGGTCCAAACGGGCTTGTGGAGTCCTCATTATTGCATTCATAAGCTTTCCATATGCCCATCAAGAAGAAAACACCTTCCACTTGCTTGCTTTTGGAATGGAACTGGCAGGAAATAAAACAGCGCTACTTCTGTTGTGTCCCCCAAATACAGCAAATCAGATGCTTGTTAGGGTGGATTCGTGCCTTATCAAGACCGTTACTCCGTCGAAGGTACTCAGCTGCACTCCTGCTCCCTGCCGGAAGGATACTCTTGCTTAACGGGCAGGAGAGGGAGAGGCAGAGGATAGAACTCTGTCAGTTTCCCATCCTCCAACCCCTAGGAAACATGCCACTGCATTTGATCTATCCCACTTTTGAGGGGCTTTTGTGCAGTCTCTTACTCTAAATAATAGAACTTTCAGAAGGAATATTCTCGGGATGTGCAGCAGACCAGTATCTTCAGGGAGTCCTTGCTTACACGGGATTGTCTCCATATCTTTCAAGGATTTTATTTATTTATGTGTGAGCAAGTGTAAGCAAGGGGAGTAGCAGAGGGAGAGAAAGCAGACTCCCCACTGAGCAGGGAGTCTGATGTGGGGCTCAATCTCAGGACCCTGAGATCATGACCTGAGTCAAAGGCAGACCCTTGGCAGACTGAGCCGCCCAGGTGGCCCATGTCTCCATACCTTTTGTATGGCTCTTTCGAATCCAGCAATATTCTGTTGTCTAGCATAGCCCAGTATAGAATTTGTCATTGAAAAATCAATCCTTTTGCTTGTATATCCACATCTAAGAATATATCCCAAGTAAATACTTAATATTCACAAACATTTAAGTACAAAAACACTCATTTCAAGATTGCGTAAAATTCTCTTAAAAACTTATGTCCAGGAGTGCCTGGGTGGCTCAGTGGGTTAAAGCCTCTGCTCAGGTCATGATCTCAGGGTCCTGGGATCGAGCCCCGCATGGGACTCTCTGCTCAGCGGGGAGCCTGCTTCCTCCTCTCTCTCTCTGCCTGCCTCTCTGCCTACTTGTGGTCTCTGTCTGTCAAATAAATAAATAAAAATCTTTAAAATAAAAGAAAAAGCAAAAAACAAAAAACTTATGTCCAACCTCAGGGAACTAATTTTAAAAATGATAGCAACTCCATAAAATGGACAATTGTAAAGTCATTAAAAATCTTATTTATAGGGCGCCTGGGTGGCTCAGTGGGTTAAGCCGCTGCCTTCGGCTCAGGTCATGATCTCAGGGTTCTGGGATCGAGTCCCGCATCGGGCTCTCTGCTCAGCAGTGAGCCTGCTTCCTCCTCTCTCTCTCTGCCTGCCTCTCTGCCTACTTGTAATCTCTCTGTCAAATAAATAAATAAATCTTTAAAAAAAAATCTTATTTATAAAAAATTACTAATGACGAGGTAGCATTATATCTCAACATATTAATCTGCCTGTGTATTTATTTAATTAACCTGTGTATTTAGCTGCTCGAGACCACACAGAAGTAGCAATAGTCAAAGAGCTCGACAGGCTAACAATACAATAAGGATGTGGGAGTTTCTCCTCTCTCAGAGGCTAGAGGAGGGAAAGATGCTACTTGAACAAGACACTCAAATTCTAGAGAAGCCACGTGGCTAAGAGAGACCATGTGTCCTAAACATGGGAGGGATGCCTTAAAGAGTGTTTCATTGTGAGAAGCAGAGTGGGGAGCGAAAGATTCTGAGTTGCTAGTATTAGCCACTACTGGAAGAACCACCGTGAAGGGGGAGACCGCGTTATCCTGGTCAAGGTGGAACTTGGTAGAACAGTCGGAAGTATCTCTACAAGTAAGGCAGCAGTGGACAAATCGTAAGTAATAACCTGGTTATTTTGTTGTTTTTGTTTTAGAATATGAGGCGACTCTGAGATTTATTCATTCGTTCAGTAGCTACTTCACAAACATCTGTTATTTGCCAGCTATCCTGCTAGGTGCTCACTGTATATTGTTGAACATGATAGTTTTCTGTCCTCAGGAGATTGTGCATTTTCATGAAGGAACTCTCAGGTCAATGCAAACAAAACACAATAGGAGAGCATGAGAGCATTACAACAGGATAATGTTTTTCTTGATAGAAATATAATGCCATTAATTTGAATGGTTGCATGAAGAATTTTGAATTTTGCTGGTCCAGCACATAAATCAGTCACCAACAAACACCTGGAGCAGAGAGTGATGGATAGGTTCTGATTAGATTTCTTTCCAAAATTTGTTTTGAAACTTGGGGAATGATTCTCTCATAAAGTCTCCGAGCGAGCAGTTCTCAGTCAGGATGCATTGATATCTGGTATGTCGAAGTCTGATTTGAGATGTGTTACCAATAATTAATAACTGACATAGAGTACCGAGGTTTTTCCTAATCACTTTAAAAAATATAGCCAGTCGTATTTCAAGAAAAGTGATGACCAGCATCATGATACCTAGAAGAGGAAAGGCTGCACTTAGAACCAGAGGGCTGGGAATTGTCATGAAACTGACATCTAATTTTATCTCTGTCTCAACTCACTGTGGATTACTGTTACACTACTTTATTTTGAATATTTTTTTAAATTGAAGAAATCTATGAGAGTAGATCTGTTTATTATTTATCTTTTGATGGCTGAAGCTTCATCTTAAAACCATTGTTCCTGCTTTTGTTTTAGTTTGTTGATAAATATCCATATAAAAGATCACATCAAGAAACTTTCGTGTCCGTTTTTACATATAGGCAATATAGATTTTAAAATCAGAGATATTAAGGAAAGCCATCCAGTGTTGTGTCTGGCCCAAACTGAAATGGTAAGATAATTAAGAGTAAGGACTCTGATGAGTTTCAGAAAGTATGCCAAATTTGAAACTCTTCATTATAAAAAGGAAGAAAATTGTATGCAGAAAAGAAATCACCATCTCAGATCACCTTCGTCTCACCTTCCCTTTGCTTAAATACCACCACCATATATTTGCTTTCAATGCCTTCTGTTCTGTTGACACGATTCTCATAATTTGTGTTTTTTAAAAACCTCAATTTTTGCTAAGATACTATATACATGAACAAAAATATATAGCCAGTAATTCATAATCCGTAGAGGAACATTTAGCCCTATCATACCTAAAGAGCTGGAGAACACAAGATAGAATTTTCCAGAAGGCAAATGAACCTGGGGTCACAGAAGTTTCTTTAATCTTCTTTCTGCTGGTATTCACAAGGAGTGCGCCCGATGTCTCCATTAGTTAAAACTTTTGACTGCCAGTGGTAAAAATTCTTGTTCTAGCTGAACTAAGCAGGAAAAAGAAAATCTGATTTTTGGTTTTAGATAATGAAAATATCCTAAATTAGAGTTAGTTTTCAGGGAGGCCAACCATATCAGGGGCCAGGTCTCTGCATTTTGTCTCTGCCTCCTCCCACGTTTAATGGCCCTAACCCTGCATCACGCCAGCGATGAGGTGTGGTGGAGAAGTATGGTGGAGAAGGCTGTGTGCTTCTCTTTCAATATTTTTCTCAATAAGCTGGACTCAGGCCCTGCTTCTAGGAGACCCACCCCAAGAGAGCAAGAAAGGGGAAAAAACAGAAGCAAGAACAGAAACTGTGTCTGGGAGAGTAACTTCCTATAGTAGGATCCCCAGTAATAGAGGATATTGGTTTTTTGACTTTTTGAATGCTCAGATCAATGGATGGATAAGAATCTCTGAAATAATTCCTGCTGATTCCCATCAGAACAAAGAAATCTTTTATCATTTTTTTTTAATTTTATTTATTTATTTGACAGAGAGAGATCACAAGTAGTCAGAGAGGCAGGAAGAAGAGAGAGGAGGAAGCAGGCTCCCTACTGAGCAGAGAGCCCGATGTGGGGCTTGATCCCGGAACCCTGGGATGATGACCTGAGCCGAAGGCAGAGGCTTAACCCGTTGAGCCACCCAGATGCCCCAAAACTTTTATCATTTTTTAAAAACTCTTCTCTTCCTCCTTCTTCTTCTTCTTCTTCTTTTTGGCTAAAGAATCAAATCAAATTCATATGGCTGTTATGAGACACTGACAATGTCAAGTCCCCCAACCGCCCTCTTGGCTGAGCCTGGATTCAATGTTCTGGAAGGGCTGGGAAGGGTGAAGACCTGGGTTTTCCGGACTCGGTAGCTACTCTTTGTTTTGAGTGGGTCAGAGGTCCTTGGTCGAAAGCCTTCTGTTGAGTTAATGCTGTGTCATTTAATGTGACTCCACAAAAAATAAAATACAAAAACCACGGTGAGTGGAAATTTTATGAGTAAAGAAAAAGCATCTAAATTCCATGTATTTTGGAGGTGACCTCTTCAAAGCTTTCTGGCTGTCTGATTTCACATTCCAAAGACCGGGAATGAAAGAGGAAGGACCATAATTTAAGGGCACAGTATAAGCACAGTTGATTGCAAAGAACAATAAATTGCCATCAGAAATCAATACATTATTTTCCAAAGCTTGTCTGGGGAGAATCACTCCATCTTCACAGACACAGTGAACATTTGCCAGATTTATCGCTGTTTGCTGGGGGTTTATACAGCATCATATTTCCAGTGGAATCTGTAAGGCAGGGAAGCTTGTGTGCTTCCCCCTGCAGTGTGCAAGCCGCACAGAAATCTCGGAGAGCTGGGACCTAGAGTTGTAACAGAGCCGTCTTGTCCACTAATTGCTCAATCAGAATGAGATTCCGGGATATTAATTGAACTGTTCACTTTTTAAAGCTTGACTTTGCAAATAGGGGTCCACATTAGATACATTTATTTTATTAATTCAGATGATATTAAACATTTAGGCAGTCCTCACATATAAGGCTGAGTTTTATCTATTTAAGGGATAATTTAACCTTTATCAGGACACAAAAAATATATAAATATATTGACAGTAGTCACAGAATGTACCAAATCCTTTAGGTTATAATTTAAATAGAGCAGGAAATTGGGGTGCCTGGGTGGCTCAGTCAGTTAAGCGGCCGACTCTTGATTTTGGCTCAGGTTAGGATCTTAGGGTCCTGGGATGGAGCCCTGCATCATTCTCCCTGCTCAGTGGGGGGTCTGCCCCGGGATTCTGTCTCTCCCTCTGCCTCTTTTCTCCCTGTCCCCCCACCTCACTTGCTCACTCTTTCTCTCTCTAATAAAAAATAAATCTAATAAATCTTTAAAAATTTTTAAAAATAAATAAATATATCTTTTAAAAACAATCAATAAAAACACTTTAAATAATTATATTACCTAAAAATATTTAAAAAGTAGATAAATCTTTGGAAAAAAAACCTTAAATAATAAATACAGCAGGAAAATGAAGTATGAACATTTTGGATTCAGGTGCGAACAGTTTGAAGAAGAAGTATACCAGACGTTGAAATTTTTTCCCCTAAAATCCTTATGTAAAGGTATTGGGAACTTTAGATACACACTGAAAGCTGACTTAGTTGCAAGTCACTAATTTGGAGTTCATGATGTTTTGACCTTAGCTAGTCTAACATTTACTTGTTCCCTGTACTCGGAGGGAATTAGTATTGCTACATAAAAAGATTTTGCCAGGGAGCATCTTACCTATTTGTTAAAGTACTTGACAGTACGGACATTGCATTACATTGAAATTGTTTTGTAATTTACCTGGACTCCAGTTAGTCCAAATTGTGATGTCTGGCCATGCTTTATGCCAAAAGAACATCTAGTTCAAATTTTAAATATAACATTCCCTTCTAATGAAATATTTCTATAAAAGTAGGCTTTTTTCCCTTTAAAAAATATACTTCTCTTAGTTTTTATACCATAAATAATACTGGAATGAATTATTTAATAAAATAGTCACAATTCTGGGTAAACCTCTGCTTTTATTATTGGTGTCCTAAAATAGTCATTTTATTAACTAAAATCATAAACGGTCTTAGCTCTAAGTATAAATTTAGCAAAGCCAATAAAATGTTAGCTGGCCATTTTTAACCAGTGGTTTGGAGAAGCTTAGATATTTCCAAAGCCCTATATTGGAAAAAATAATCAATAGCCAAGGGTCTTGTGTCAGGTGAATGCATAGGAAGGTGATTCCTAAGACAGACTTTAATAAAAACAAAAACATTCAAAGGGTAACTTTCCTGCCTGAGACTGTCTCTCCCTCTGAATGCAAACAGAGGTGAGAAGCACTCCATTTGTAACTTTCTCCATCTGGAGCATAGAATTCCACTTTCAGGACAGGCATCAGGGAAAATGGGGATTTTCTCCTTATCCCAGGGAACTTGTCTGACCTGCCATGTCTTCTAATGAATAATCATGAGGTTTGTGAACCAGCCTCATCCCCAAGAGCAGTTCCATGTCCCAAGTCTTGGGGTGATTCACTCCTGGGAAGTCTTGTCGCCGGAACTAAAGAATAGATGGGGGAGGGGGTGGTGGTGGTGGTGCTGAAGGGAAGGCTGCTTTCTATTCTGTTTCTAGTAAAAATACCATGGGTGTGAGGAGCACTGATTTTCATCAGCTTCCCACAGGTTATGTGAAAATTGGAAATCCTAGTAATGTTCCCAAAAGGATGAGTTTCTAGGCACTCTATAACCTAGGGCCACCATCTCAGAAGATGTACTCGCAATATTTAACAGTCCCACAAATTCTACTATTTATGTGCACCCCCCCCCCTTCTTTTACAGTTGTCCTTCAGCTTAAATCACTGATCTGTAAGATAAGGCCACTTCTGGTCATTTATTCACCAAATACTTATTGTTCTAGATCAGACACTGTGGGTAGGCACTGGAGATACAGAAATTAATGTGACAAACAAAATCCTTGTCGTCAGAGACCTTATGCTCCTGGATGGGGATGTGGGGAGATAGGAGACAAGTTTGTGATATAAAACTCGAGAGCTGTAAGTGCTAGAAGACGAAGCCAAGCGTGGGGTTACAGTGGTGGAGTAGAGATAACGGTTGTTTTCGTTAAAAAATCAGAAAGCCTCTTTGTTTTGTTGACTGTTTCCTTTGCTGCGCAAAAGCTTTTGATCTTGATGAAGTCCCGAAAGTTCATTTTCGCTTTTGTTTCCTTCGCCTTGGGAGACGTGTCTCAAAAGAAGTTGCTGTGGCTGATGTCGAAGAGGTTACTGCTATGTTCTCCTCTAGGATTTTGATAGATTCCTGCCTCACGTTGAGGTCTTTTATCCATTTTGAGTTTATCTTTGTGTATGGTGTGAGAGAATGGTCGAGTTTCATTCTTCTGCATGTGGCTGTCCAATTTTCCCAGCACCATTTATTGAAGGGACTGTCTTTTTTCCACTGCATATTTTTTCCTGCTTTGTCGAATATGTTGACCATAGAGTTGAGGGTCCATAATCTGGGCTCTCTACTCTGTTCCACTGGTCTGTGTGTCTGTTTTTGAGCCAGTGCCATGCTGTCTTGGTGATCACAGTTTTGTAGTAAAGCTTGAAATCAGGCAATGTGATGCCCCCAGTTTTGTTTTTCTTTTTCAACATTTCCTTAGCAATTCAGGGTCTTTTTTGGTTCCATACAAATTTTAGGATTGTTTGTTCCAGCTCTTTGAAAAATGCCAGTGGAATTTTCATCAGGATGGCATTGAAAGTATAGATTGCTCTGGGAAGTACAGACATTTAAACAATGTTTATTCTTCTGATCCATGTACACAGAATGGTCTTCCATCTTTTTGTGTCTTCTTCAATTTCTTTCATGAATGTTCTGTAGTTCCTAGAGTACAGACCCTTTACCTCTTTGGTCAGGTTTATTACCAGGGATCTTATTGTCTTGGTGCTATAGTAAATGGAATCAATTCTCTAATTCCCCTTTCTATATTTTCATTCTTAGTGTATAAGTAAGCTCTTGAAAGAGCCAAGATGCCCTTCAACAGATGAATAGATAAAGAAGATATGGTCCATATAAACAATGGAGTATTATGCCTCCATCAGAAAGGAAGAATACCCAACTTTTGTATCAACATGGAGGGACTAGAAGAGATTATGTTGAGTGAAATAAATCAAGCACAGAGAGTCAATTATTATATTGTTTCACTTACTTGTGGAGCATAAGAAACAACACGAAGAACATTAAGAGAGAGAAAGGAAAAGTGAATTGAAAAGTGGGGGGTTGGGTGAGCCTGGTGGTGGGTATTAAGGAGGGCACGGATTGCATGGAGCACTGGGTGTGGTTTATAAACAATGAACCTTGGAACACTGAAAAAATAAAATCAAATTTAAAAATAAAATGAAAAAAAAATCAGAAAACATTTTTGGTTTTAATAGGGAGTCTTTCAAATTGTTCATCAAAAGGCAGATCTATCTTTGTGAATATTCGTCAGAGACCTCCAGAGAAACAGAACTAATAGGATGGAAATGGAGATATATAGTAGATGTAGGTGGTGTAGGTGTAGACTTAAGTTGTGTAGGCTGTAGTGTAGGTGGTGTTGGTGTGGATGTAGGTGGTGTTGGTGTAGACATAAGTGTATAGGTGTAGACATAGGTGGTGTAGGCTGTAGTGTGGGTGGTGTAGGTGTAGATGTAGATGTTGTAGCTGTAGATGTGGGTGGTGTACGTATACATGCAGGTGCTGTAAGTATAATGTAGGTGTAGATACAGATACGGATATATACTTAGAAGATTTATGATAGCAATTTGTTCATGCAGTTATGGGACTGAGAAGTCCCATAATCCATTGTCTGCAAGCTGAAGGACTAGGAAAGCTAGAGGCATAATCCATTCAAGTCTAAAAGCCTGAGAGTCAGTCAGTCGCTGGTATAAATCTTGGAGTCTGAAGGCCTGAGAATCAGCAGCTCTGATGTCCAAGAGAAGTGGAACATTCCAGCTCAAGGAGAGAGAGAAAGAATTCACCCTCTGTCACCCTTTTGTTCCAGTCAGGCCCCCAATGGACTAGATGACCCCCACGCATGTTGGTGAGGATGGCTGTCTTAGTCCACTGAGTCAAATGTCAATTTCTTCTGGAACTATCCTTAGGGACACATCCACAGATAATGTTTCACCACCAGCTCTCTGGGCATCCCGTAGGCCAGTGATGTGAACATACAGAATTACTCTCAGAATGGCACTGGAGTTCATCTTTATCTCAGCTTGTTAATCATATCTATGTCCCCTTTATACATAAAGGCTGTTTGCAGCCATTGGACTTTGGAAGACCTATGCGTTTGAAACTTGAATTTGTATAGTTTTGTTATTTCTGTTAAAAAGGTGTGTCTCATATGAAGTCCCATGTGAGGAGGGGAAGAAGAGATGGCTGACTTTGAAGTCAGACATGCAGCATAGGCTCCTTCTGTGGGAGGTAGGATCCCCGCAGCACGCACGTTACTGGTGGAGGCATGCTCCCGTCTCCTTCAACCTGCAGAATTCCTGTTGATTTCAAAGGTGTTCTATCAGGATAAGGTTGCATACCAACGGATGGGTCAGAGCCTAAGAGATTGCACATCAGCAGTCTTTCTCCTTAAATATGCACTTTCAGCTTGCAGGTCTTTCAAACAATATAGTTGTCAATAATTTAGCAAATAATCTCCTACGTCTTAAAATTTTTATAGCACTTGGGGTTTGCAATCTGGTAATGTTTTACATCCTGGATGCCACTACAAATCAAGAGTATTTATTACATAGCCAAGAACTTATATAAACAGAGCTCTCCTAGAAAAAGTCGAGGAGGGGGGGAGGACAGATGTTTGTAGATAAATATTTGTAAAATAAAACTGTTTTAATGAGAAAACCTTGTTGCAGAGAGAATGGAATGGATGCCCGACTCAGAATGTGAAATTGGGTAATGTTCATCTCATTTTGCTTGGTTTGTGATAAGATCTTCAAACTCTAGTTTGACTAGCCGGTTGAGATCTGAAAGCAAGAAAAATGGATTCTGTTTATTGCTCACAATGGTGCCCTGCACTGAGTAGATGCATAACAAACTTGGGTTAGTTGAAAGCCTCTCTGATTTATGGGGACACATGGTCATTTTGAAAGCCAGTTTTTGGTTTTTTTTAAGATTTTATTTATTTATTTGACAGGCAGAGAGATCACAAGTAGGCAAAGAGGGAAGCAGACAGAGAGAAGGGGAAGCAGGTTCCTTGCCGAGCAGAGAACCCAATGCGGGGCTCCATCCCAGGACCCTGGGATCCTGACCTGAGCCGAAGGCAGAGACTTTAACACACTGAGCCACCCAGGTGCTCCAATGAAAGTCAGTTTTATTCTTCCAGTCACCAAGACTCAGAAGCACATGCTATACCTCTGGCTCACGGAATATTGGTGTTTTTATTGATATTATTTATTTACTCCATACCAATGTCAATTTTTATAACCAATATTCCTAATGTATCTTTTGCTCTTATGAACTAAACCTCATGGGTCATATAACCTGCTTACCATATAATTTTAAAATATAATGTCCTGATCATAATATAAATGAGAAATAAGAGAAAACTATCACAATTTATAACACTAATGATATCTTGTGTATTTTCAGCCTGACCGTGCTAGAAGACAAAGTGTAATAGTCAAGTGTTTGCACATGGCTCTAAAATTGCCTGTTTATTCACATCTACATAAGTAATGCAGATGCATTATGTTGGTTGTTGAATTCAGGAATAGTGAGATTTTCCAAAATGGTACAGGAATGACTCAGTAGAATTCTAACCTGAAGTAAAAGCTTATATCAATATACACAGAGATTGTGCTCCTGGAAAATGGAGAGTTTAAGACTGTGAATACACGGGGAGCCTGGCTGGTTCAGTAGGTAGAGTGTGTGACTCTTGATCTTGGGGTCGTGAGTTCAAGCTCCACATTGGGCATAGCATTTACTCAAAACAACAACAGCAACAACAAAACGACCTATGAAAATGCTATTTTAGATTTGTATATGAAGTGCAGTTCGGTTCTAGACTCTGATGATTGTGAACAGTGAGTACCTATGCGAACATTCAAGGTCATTCAGAATATAGGCACAACCTTTGTGTTGTAGACAGATGTCTTGTATCCTTGGACCCCATTCTCCAGACCACAGTCATGGCCGACCCCATTGCTCACTCACTGGGACAACCAAATTAAATGTGTCTTTATATTTTCCAAATGTTCTCTATGAGGCTATCCTGTGCCTGGTGAGATCCCCTGAGCTAAGTCACAAAGACAAGATGGTATTGTGACCCTCTTTGCTGGCTTATCTTGTGATGATCTTTGGTCCTTTTTTTCCAAGTCCCAGATAATTTTTGAGGCAACGACCCCTCATGGTGATGTCAGCGTCACGTGCTGACAATTGGTTGATGGCCCAGTTTTCCAGTTTTCTAGTCATTTAAAAGGGAAATGAGCGGAAATAAAATGAACCCTACATGCCTAAAAGTAGTTTTGGTTTAAACGACTACAGAACTGGAAAGAGAAATTATTATTACATGGAGGGAACAATCAATCCACAGAAGAAAAACATGAAGAAGACAATGTAATGGTAAAAGAAATATGTTATATATAAAAAAAAAAAAAAAAAGACAGGACTAACAATTTTGGAATTCTTGGTTCTACTACTGATTCTAGAATTTTCTTTTTTCTTTTTTAAAAATTTAGGCTCCATGCCCAGCTTGGAGCCCTGTGTGGGATTTGCACTCACAACCTTGGGATCAAGACCTGAGCTGAGATCAAGAGTCCAAAGCTTAACTGACTGAGCTATCCAGGAGCCCTTGATTCTAGAATTTTCTGATTTTGGTGTCACACAGAGGCCATGGGGGAGTGGAAGTGTGTAAGCTTTGGAGCTAGGTTACCTGAGCTCTGGCAGTTAACTGTGTATACTTAGTTAATTGCTTCTTTTTGCTCCTGTTTTCTCACGTGTAAAATACTGATAGTCGTAGTGCCTTCTTCATGCAATTGCTTTGAGGATTAAATGAGCTTTATTATGGGCAAAGTGTTCAGAATGGTGCCCAGCAAATAGTAAAGCTGTACATATAATGTTAAGGAGATTAATAGAAAAAAAAATCATAGCCTTTAAATCATGTGTCAAATTTGTCTCTAAGTACCATAGAAGGAGAAAAGAGCCTTAGAGTGAAGGCATCTGTGTCTCCTACGTATCCACGTGTGCAAACATGCACATACCACTAAAACATATAATAAACATCTTTAAGCAAGTGGTAGAGCATGTTTTGGAAAGCATGCTAAGGGTGGATAGCAGATCTGAGGTTCAGATTCCTCATCTGAGAAATGAGATATATGTTGCAATCACATATATATATATATATATATATATATATATATATATAGCTTTATTATATGTATGATATATGTATTACTTTATTTATGTATATGTATTACTTTATTCTATATATATTCAAAGTGTATATGTGTTGAACTTGACCATGTGTGAGATGCTGTGCTGAGAACTTTACACCCATATCACCTTCTTACAATCACGCTGGAGGAACTGTTACAATTTTGCATTACGGCTCATCCTTTTTCAGATGTGAGACTATTATCGCCCTCCTCGGCACAGAGCTTTGGAAAAGGTGTGGAGGTTGGGGCTATATCGTCTCGGAGATTTCGTTCTGATGCAGGCTTTGCTAGACTCTCTTGCTCTGGCCACATCCAGCAAATCCTTGATGAGGCCTCTCACCTGAAACTATTTTGAAACAAACAGATAAAGGGTTGATGAAAACTGGTATGTAGGACCGTGGCATCGGTTCAGATGCCTCCAGGCAGCTCTTGGAGACCTAGCCCGCTCCTGGTGCTCTCCTCACCCCGTGACAATTAGTGGGATCTGATGATCCAGGATTGGTGTTGCGTTTATTCTTTAGAATTCTTCATTCTTCTAAGCCAAAAGAAAATAGAGCCAATCGGTAACATGGGAAAGTGCTGCATATGTTTGCGAACTGAGAGCTGCATAATGAAAACGGTTTAGAACGTCTTTGAAAAGATTTGTGGAAAGCATCTAAGGTACTTGGAGATAATTGTTGGATGGTGAGGGTCGTTCGTGAGATTGAAGCTTGCGTAAGGTGTTTGGTATCTCAAACCTTTTAAAATGAATTTTCACTGTCTAGTCACCATCAAATTGAAAGTATTCGGAAAGAGGGTAGAGAGAGCGCACGGAAACGTGTGGAAAAAACGAAAAACACCCAAATGAGAGGAATGTTCAATTTCAGTGCGCAATCAGTGATCTTTACTGTCAGATAGAAGCCCAGGATTACCACTTATTTTGTGAAGCAAAAATACAACATGGGAAGAATATCATCTTTAATTATTTCATTTTATCCCAAAGGATGAATTCAAGAGATGAAAGTCTAAGGAAAAAAGAATAAATAAACAAAGGTTCACTCAGGCGAGATCAAAATCTTGGAGCTTACACATGCCCCGAAAATCATGAATTCACAATATAATTCTGAGCTTTTAACGCCCTCGTGTGCGTGGCTTCTCTCTCCCTCTCTCTGCGCCCTGGATCTCCACTCTACAACTCTTTGAGCTCTATCTCAGGTAGAATTTCCTTCTTATATTTGAAGGCTGTGGTTAATGGGCTTTATTTTCGAATTGAAGACGTTAACATACAAAAGAGATTTCAGAACTTTCTAACCACCTAATGGATGAAACAGAAATCCCCGAAAGGTTATTAATAGAAAGGCTGGAGCTGTTTAGATATTCAGAGACGGGATTTTTACTGAACCTAAAATACTTCTTTATTTGGAGATGGAAGGGGTGAGTGCAACGTTATGAATCTGAGGAAGTATTTGGATTAATAAATGTGAAAGAACTTGAATGCGAATTTGCATTTATAAGTGCTCTTCAACGTAATGAGCCATTATTACTGTTCTTATTACAGGAAGCCCACATTTTCAATCTGGAATTTATGTGGTTCCAGCAACTAATCTTTTTTTTTTTTTTCTTTCAGAATCTACACAGTATATATTCATCATAATGAAGAGGCATTTGAAAAATTCCTATGGAATGAAGTGGTTTCATTTGATATTGACAAAACCTCACAAGCCTTTAACTAGAATTCAACTATTTACACACACACACAAACACACACACGCACACTTTTATCTTTTCTCCTTTGAATATCTTGAGTTTGTCAAACAGACATTTAATGAACGTGTGTCCTATGGACTCGAGATACAGAGAATAATCTACTTGAGTACATACTTCTAAGCAATTCATATTAAACACATCTGTTACATAAGTAACACAGACTCACTGAAGAAAATTTGGACAAGTGAAATGTCATGAAGAAAATTTGGACAAGTGAAATGTCATGAAGGTGATCATGCAATCACCCCTTGCAGACCAGTCCTGGCAAGATGCTGGTGGGCCTCCTGGGCTGGGTTTGTCTCCACCACTCTCTTCATTTTGCATTTAGATGAAACAGGATATGTATGTTGGTTCCTAGTCTGTCCTTTTCTTCACATTATATTAACATGTCCACAAACCAATGAATATTCTTCTACAGCATGATTTTGAACCAGCAAATGTTAATTCATCCTGTGGCTATACTGGAGTTGGGTACCCTAACTTAATTAAAAGGAATGGACATTTTGAGGTGTTTGATAGGGATGAACAAATCGCTCTTGAGAAAGCTTGTACCCAAAGCCCTCTGTTATTTGCTCTCATGTTATCTTGGCCTTCTCCTGGGCAGCATTTCTTGTGCCGTTATTTATTTATTTTTTAAAAGATTTTATTTATTTGACAGACAGAGATCACAAGTAGGCAGAGAGGCAGGCAGAGAGAGAGGGGGAAGCAGGCTCCCCGCTGAGCAGAGAGCCCGATGAGGGGCTCGATCCCAGGACCCTAGGATCATGACCTGAGCCGAAGGCAGAGGCTTTAACCCACTGAGCCACCCAGGCACCCCTTCTTATGCCTTTAAATGAATACTTAACACAGAGCTCAATATGCATGTTTTCTACCAGAATGTAAGTTCTAGAAGGCAGGGGACTGTCTTCTATCTTCAGCACCTGGAAATGTGCCAGCTACAAAGTTGTTACTCAGGAGATGTTTCTGCAATGGATGGGAGGAAAATTGAGCAGGGAGGGAGGGAGAGCAGAAGAAACTGGGAGGAAGTGAAGGGAGAAAAATGGGAAGATCTCTTCATCGTGGTTCAGATTTTTGTTTTGTTTTGTTTTTAAATTTGAGAATCAACAGAGGAGTGAAGTTAAAAGGTCATTCATAGGCTCTTTTTCAATCTAACATTTTTCAGCCCTGGGAATCATAAATAGTATGAATAGTATTTATGCCCAGCTCAGGGAAAATGACTTTCCAGAAATAAGAAGGGTTTAATATAAGGGGACAAGTAGAAGTGTAGAGCTTCCTGTCTGGTCACACACGCTTGACTGTGACACAGGTTCTGTCCTGGGGAGGAAACGGAGTTCCGCTTGCGGTGTTGATGCCGCCGCTGCTGAAATGCTGGCTGGCTGGGGGCATGAGGAACAGGAATGGAGGGAGGGTGGCCATGGCTCGGGGAGATAAGAGGGAAAAAATTAACAGCGGATACATAAATATTTGCATTTATTCTGCAAACGCGATGGGCAAGGCATTAAGGACATAAATGTCTTTATTTTGGGGATTACTTGAGAGGACATGCAGAAGTAGAGCTTTTAATGTAAGCAGGTGAACAATATTGGTACAGATAAGACCTGTGGGTTAAAAGACCGGAACTCAGAATTTTAAACTAATGTGTATTTACTGGGTTGAAGATGATTCAACTTACAGAAAAGAAATTGTTTTTCTCATATAACTTATTACATAGCCTCACCTTCATGTCTCCACCTGTCTTTCTCAAAAGAAAAAAACAAAGAACTCTATTTTTTTTTTTCTTTTGCCAAGAAGAAAGAATCTGGCTCCTTAAAATGGATTTTGAAGCTAATAATAGACCGTGTGCCAAGTATGATAAATAAATTGACACAGAAGAAAATCTGATCACAATATCATTAGATTGAAAATACTCAGGAGGGTACCGTGTAGATCGGCGGAAGTCAAGGCTGAATTGTATATCTGACTGGCACACAACAAATATTAAATATTAACAAAATGAATTTCATTATTTTCAGCTTTGGGGAGGAAAAGGACTAGGCTCAGGGACTTTTGCTTTGAATACCCTAACTAAAATTAGTGTTTGGAGAAAAACCGTTTCTCTATGAAACGACGGAAATTTAAAGTTTTCCTGTTGGGTTTAAGAAATGCAGAGGTGCTGCTTTAGGAGATGAGGTTAAGATAAGATTAGTAGAACAAAATCGGAGGGCAGTTAAAGACCGTCTTACAAATGAGTCATACATTTAGCCTTGTAAAAAGCCTTGTGAGATCTAAGGAATAAGCAGAACTGTGGATAAAAAGGAATTTAAAGTGGGGGAGACGCTTTGAAGACCTCAGGGATCACAGGTACTATTCACAGTCATAACAACGTGAGGCAGATGGCTGAGACCTCGTGTGCAAGCTCTTAGATGAATTCATTGAATATTTCCCGTTTCTTTAAGAGGAGGGAAGAAAGTCATTAATCCTGTGTTGAGTAGAAGACATCATGTTCCAAAATGAGTCTCTTAGCACTTGGATTCCATAAAGAGAGGGTTCTCTGTCAACATGATGCTTTATTTAACTTTGTCTTCCCACCACCAAAGTCCCCGTCCCTCCAGGGAAACGTTTCAGATTTCTGCTAGGGGCTATTTATGCTGTAAGGCATTAGCCAAAGCAGAGAGAGATATGGTTCAAGGAAGTTTCATGAGGATTCTGGGCAGTTTGCTGGGGAGGAAGGGACAGGGAAAGGGCTACAGTGGGAGCCCAGTGGCACGGGACTTCCTTCCTCAGGTTTTTGAGTTCGGTAGACTTGAGCTTAAACTTTAGAGCTGTCTTTTATGGGGCAACTCCCCCAACAGAAGACACTCTTTGTATATCACAGGTTAGGTTTGGGATTAAAAATCGTTCTGTATGCAATGACCTTAATAAGGGCTAGCACATTAGAAGCATTTGGCAAATGGTAAGTTAAAAAAAAATAACAGAAATAGAAAAGTGGTCACTTTAGTATAAGTTATCACTGGATTTGGCATTCTAAGAAACATGATTTTTTTTTCTTTTTTTTATTATCTTATTTCTTTTTTTTTATTATTATCTTATTTTTTTAGAGTTTATTTATTTATCTGACAGACAGAGATCACAAGCAGGCAGAGCAGCAGGCAGAGAGAGAGGAGGAAGCAGGCTCCTTGCTGAGCAGAGAGCCCGAAGCGGGACTCGATCCAAGAGCCCCAGGATCATGACCCGAGCCGAAGGCAATGGCTTTAACCCACTGAGCCACCCAGGCACCCCTAAGAAACATGATTTTTTAAATTTATTTTTTGATTTTGTGTTTAATAAGGAAGTAGGTGAGAGCAGAAAGACCCCGGGGTAGACGTTAGAAGATCGGCTTTATCTGTATGACCCTGGGCAGGTCCTTAAACTTTCTTGGTGTTTCCGTGCTAGCTTCTTGCTGCTGCTGAAGCAAATTGTCATAAACTTAGTGTCTGAAAGTACATGAATGTATTGCTTTACGGTTCTGTAATTCAGAAGTCTGACACAGGTCTCATGAGGAAGATATTGGCCAAGGTGTGTTCCTTCTGGAGACTCTGGGTGAGAACCCACTTCCCTGTCCATATTCCTTGGCACAGGCCCCTTTTCCATCTTCAGAGTCAACAACAGCTGGTTGAATCCTTTCCCCATCACGTTTCTCGGACCACTTCTTCTACGTTGCTTCTCCACTTTTCAGGACTCTTGTGCTTACGCAAAGGCCCACCTGGATAATCTGAGATTTTCTCCCCGTCTCAAGGTTAGCTGATTAGTAACCTTATGTCCATCTGCAGTCTCTACTTCCCCTTGCCATATAATGCTTCATATATTCATATGTTTTGGGCATTTTTTGGTGGCCATTATTCTGCCTACCACATTTCTATCTATTAAATGGAACTAGTAGCTAATATAGGAGAAGTTATTTTAAATTAAACCATACAAGTTTTTATTCATTTGCTAATCTTATGGGTAGGGGCATTTTCTTTATGTGTTGGAGTTCTGCATCTTTCTTATGTAAAGGAGACCCTTAACACATGTTGATGGTTCCTTTCCTTCCTTTCTTCCTTCCTTCCTTTCTTTCTGATTTCATTTATTTATTTGGAAGCTGTGGGAACAGAGAGGGACAAGTAGACTCCATGCTGAGCAGGAAGCCTGACATGTGGCTTGATCCCATGATCCTGGAATCATGACCTGAGCCGAAATCAAGAGCTGGACACTTGACGGACTGAGCCACTCAGGCGCCCCACATGTTGACATGTTAACATGTCATGTTGACATGACATCCTAGTTGCCTTTTTTAGAAATGAAAATGAAATATTAAAAATGTATTTTGAAACAACAGGCAGACCATTGAAAGGATTTTGCCCTTTGTATGTGACATTCTCTCTCAGAACTCATTCAATTACTTTTCCATTATTTTCAAACATTTCAACGGAATTTTCTCAGAAAAGCTATTTTGCACGAATTTCCACCAACTTCAGTAAAGTGTAACTAAGTTTTATCCTTTCAAGAATCGGAGCAAAATGGCACAAGCAATGACAATTGATCTTGGTTGCGGTGGAATTCACCCGATGGAAGCACAGGTGCGCAGGCAAAGGAGAGACCCAGGGACTCGTGGGCCTGGGTGAGTGGGGGAGGATTGTCACATGAGTGATGTGGAGATCGATTAAAATGGCTTGTACTCTATTAGGAGTGAATATGACGGTGTGGTTTATCATGTCCAGGCACCATGCGATGTGTACGTGCATTCTGTGTTTGCATTTTTTATTTCAGCCCCTGGAAGAAAGTTGAACCAGATGACAGGTAATGTCCTGAAAGCCAAGTAGCCAGTAAGAAGAAGGTAAGTTGTGAAGTTATGTGGTCTGACTCTGCAGTGAATCACATTCACTCCCCGTCTGCTGTACAGACCTCACAGAGCTGCGTGTAGGACTAAAGGAGATGGTTCTACAAAAATGCCCGTTAGATGCAAGACTTGGTCATGGTTGGTGTGCAGTCATGGTGTGTACATTGGCTGATTCAAATTGGAGTATTTAACTTAAGAATTATTCACCAAAAGAATCTCGTCAATTTTAGAGCACAGATTCTAGAGAAGTCCTGTGCCAGGAAGTGCTACATATTGTGTGTGTGTGTGTGTGTGTGTGTGTGTGTGTGTATACATACCCGTATCTCTATATGTATCTATTGTGTGTGTGTGTGTGTGTATACAGATAATAATAGCTATCATTTATTGAGTACTGGGTCAAGTTCTTAGGGTATGTTATCTCCTTCAGTCCGATGCCCACAACCCATTTTACAGTACAAAAACTAAGCAAAGGGAAGTGAAATTCTTTGCTCTAGGTCACAGAGCTGGCAGGTGGTAAAGCTCTAGAGAGATTTAATGAGGTTTATTAGATTCTAAAATTCGGCTTTTCGAAATCTTTCTCTGAGGAGAAGGTAGGTGAAATAATACAATAAAGAAAGAAATGACAGAATTTAGCCAACATTAAAATGTCAAATTGCCTCATTTCCCACAGGGTACCTTTTTGTTTCCATTTTGTTACTACCCCCCCCACCAGAGGGCTGTTATACTGTGTCAACATGGAAATAATCTAAGAGTCATCTGTATGATTTATCAAAAGCCTATTGACAATAAACCAACAATAATAGAACACACGCATGTTTTGTAGATCTATTGTTCATGTTCACATTTCTAGAATGAGTAACTATTAGAATGTAACACCAAGCATGACAGCCATGTTGAGAAGAAACTCGATTTGGGTAGAATACCAAGTCCCTCAATTCTTGGCCAGTTACCAACAGCCTTCCCATTTGTGAAGAGGAAGAAGAGGCAGGAGAGATGCTCTCTGGAAAATGTCTGCCTGTATCCTTAAGAAGTCTGAGCCTGGAATGTGAGGTTGAGTCACAACGACTCTTGCTTACACTGGCACAGGCCTTCCTTAAAGACAAGTAGAGCAGGAATTTTGGCTCTTTTCCCAAGGCTTGTCCTGTAGCCTAATCATTTCTGGTTTAGCTATCCAGAGCTTCCACAGTTCCATGGACCTTGGAACTGCGCATCACCAAGGACCTACTGAAAATGGAAACCAAGCAAGCAGGTTGCAATCTTGGTTCTCTACTCTCTGTCAGTGGGAGTAGTTTCTCTCTTCTGGTGTATTTATTTAAACTCAGGATTATTTTGCTTGATTAAAGCATTCTGAGACTTTTTGTTCCTTTCTCTTGATAATATGGCTGTTCTAGATCTTGCTCCTCTGAAGGCAGAAGTAGGTGATGGAGAAAGAGTGTTTACCCTCAGGGCTGTTCTCCTCCACCTCAAAGCAGGACCTCCTGACCACAGGATCCCTCTGACCTTCCTTCTAGGATGTGTTGGCTGTTTCCTTCCTCCTTTACTTCACGATTCTCTCTTTTCGCAAACACAAGCTCCAGAAGTTACCTGCAGCGCTTCCTAGAAGGGCATATTTGTTTGAATGAATGAACCCAAAAATGCATGTATCAGTCAATGAATGGAGATTCACTCGGGAGGAGCAGACTTGACAAAGGAGAGCAAATTAGGGTAAGGAATGGTGACATTTTAATGGGATCACAGGGGAAAGACTGACCCAGAAGAAGGGGGAAGAGGTGGGATGGGCTAAACATCCGACCTGGGGCTCATCGTGACATTCAAGGTGGGTGTTAAGATCATGTCGGCTGGAAAAAGTGAACATTTCTCTTGCCTTTCATATCACCAGTTGGATCCAGTTTAAATGGGACTCTCTATTTCCTGGTGTCGTGTGGCTAGAAAATCTCTGCGAGTTGAAGGGGCAGAGTTCATAACTCCTCACGGTAATTTTCCAGCAACGAGATTTTGGGCAATCACCTAAGCCTCTCTGTGTAATGAGGTTCTTAAAGCTTCTGCCTCCTATTGTGGAATCAGAAAGGCAAGTCTCCGTTTTGAGAACGGAAATGTGAAATAGATCTCTATTCCTACCTTCCCCCACCTCCACCCCCATACTGCTTTTGGCCCAGCTTTGATAAAAGGAATCATATGTTAGGCAAGGGATTTTGTAAAGAGAGGAAACAATTCTAAAGAGCTAAAAATACCTTTTCATTCAGGTGCTGTTCTGTGCAGCACTTTTCTTCCTAAACAAGGTAGAGAAGGATACAGCATATTTAAAAGTTATGAATGAAATATGGGGCATTGGTTCTAGGTAGAATTAAATTTGATTAGGATCAGTTCTTCTTCATGAGTTAGATAATCTCTCCATGTTTTCTCATATTCAGTGTAAAGAGGATAAACCTTTTCAGAGCCCTCAAACTCTTAGATTATATGGACTATCTCCATTTTCATTTAGGACTAACCTCTATCCCCAAGACCTATGCCAACTCTAGAGCCACAAAATGTGTTTTAGAGAAAAATATGTCATAAAAATCTTGTAGGAAAATATTCTTAACGTTTGTCTTGTCACTGACATTAACAGAATAGACTCGCAAGTTCTTCCTCTCCACTTTTTTTTTTTTTGAAACCTATAGTGAAGCAAAAAACAGTCCTGCTTGTACTTAAAAAAGGCTCTGACATACCACTAGTAAGCCAATGATGGCCAGAGTCTCTTCGTGTAGGCTATCTGACAGGCTTGGGAAAATCATATAAAATAATGGCCTTCAAAACTCTTTAAATCTATAAGATGAAAATATATGTAAGGCATGGGGCAAGTCTGTGGACGGAGTATGGGGCCAGGGAAGGGGAGAAGGATAGCACTAACATTTATCAGCCAAGATCTTTGGAGTAAACCAAGGCACTTGTCATCAATCATCTCGTCTCTTTAGAGATTAAGCATTTGAGACACCCCGAATTTGAGAAAGATGGCCTCAACTCTTACTTCATGCAGAGTTCAAAATTATTGGTAAAGAACACAAACATGAATGGATGTCCAACAAATTTCCATCCCTCCCCACAATTATTATTTAGACCTTCTAGAGTTATAAAATGTCAACTTCTTACTCCTGTCCCCCACCCCCCGCCACTACCCCCCGCCTGCAGATCAATGCTTCTGCCCTTGCTGGTGCCGCAACCATGTACTTAGTTTGTCTCCCGGGGACCCCAGCGCTGGATTTATATCATCTTCCTGATGGCCTCCCTTAACTAGTAAAATCCATCCCAAACCTGTTTCTGTCTAGCCACCTGAATCCTAAATTCTTTTTAAAAGAGTCTGGACAACTTCTAAGATTTTTTTTTTCACCCAGTCCCAAGTTTGGCTAAGTGAACCATTAAGAAGAAAAACAAATGCGGCACCTGGGTGGCTCAGTGGGTTAAGCCTCTGCCTTCGGCTCAGGTCATGATCCCAGGGTCCTGGGATCGAGCCCGGAGTCGGGCTCTCTGCTCAGCGGGAAGCCTGCTTCCTCCTCTCTCTCTGCCTGCCTCTCTGCCTACTTGTGATCTCTGTCTGTCAAATAAATAAATAAAATCTTTCGAAAAAAGAAAAAGAGAAACAAATGAAACCACAGAACAAATTAAGACAAGCCTCAGGCACCAGCATACTTCTTTTTAACTCCCATTCTCTGGGCTCTGGTTCCCAGGTGCCAAGCGTGGGGATGGGCATGTGCTTTTCATGATTTTGCTCTCGCTGCGGATCCATGGCTGCCTGCGAAGGCCCGGACATGGGATGTGGACCCGCTGCCCAAACCCAGCCCTGGCATGCGTGAGATTCTGATGGCCGGGTCCCCATGCACAGACCTCTTTGGGGCGGGGGGCACATACCTGTTGTACTTTTTCCATCTTATGTTTTCCTATACACTGTCCTCAGTGGGTCCCCACGCACAGCCTGTGTGTGCAGACCTCACCAGGGGGGAGAATTCTTATGGGGCTGCGGGAATATATTCAGGAAGACTTAAGAAAAAGAAGCCGGATTTTTTATTTTGTTTTTGTTTTTCTTAAAGGATGATGAAGAACCGCGGGAGGGTCCTGTTTCTAGAGCCTGTGCCTTCCAGACTCGTCTGGAGTGTATTCAGCACCTGCACTTACAAAGCAATCCGCATTTCTCTCAGGTCGGAGCTTGGCGTATCGGGAGACGTGCCGTTTCCTGCTCCGTGAAATGAAGATGTAGGACTTCATCCTGGTCCACAGTCGTGGTAAATCCCTCCGCCTTTCTCCCCTCTGCGTTTGGGGGAGATGCGTCCCCCTCTGGCGATCTGGATACATGGCTGCACTTGGCAACAGGAGGTGACTCTTAAGATTCAGGTTAGAGGATGTTATTTCCAAGCTCGTGCGCTTCTAGTATGCTTGGTGGAGGATCCAACCTCTCGTCGGTAGACACGACTGGACCCGGGTCCAGCTCACTGTTGGGCCTCGTGTCTCATCCTGCCCCCCACTCCCACCCCCAACGCCTTGTGACCCGCTCACAAGCTGACCTGTTCCAGGGCAACCTCCTTACCTTTGCTGTCTTCTGTGTGCGGAGTGTCTCCCCTACGTGTTCCCTGGGGGCAGATCCTTCCCCACAATTCAGGCCTCACTTCCAATGTCACCTCCCCCCAAAAGGCTTCTCTGATTCCCCTGACCTCATAGAGCCAAGGAGGCCTCCTGTCCCATCACCCCCCTCTTTAAAAAAATATTTTATTTATTTATTTGACAGAGAGAAAGAGAGAGACAATGAGAGAGGGAATAGAAGCAGGGAAAGTGGGAGAGGGAGAAGCAGGCTTCCTACTAAGTGGAGAGCCCAAATAGGGGCTCGATCCCAGGACCCCAGGATCATGACCTGAGCTGAAGACAGACGCTTAACGACTGAGCCACCCAGGCACTGCACCCCCCACCCCCTTACCCCCCTCCCACCCCACCAATCAGCCCTTTTTATTTCTCTATGACTATAATGACAGCTGAAATCAGCTTGTTTATTTATTGGCCACCTGTTTTTCCTATGAGAATATGTGGAAAAGAGTAGAGGCCTTGTCTTACTTGTTGCTAGAAGAGAATATTGTGGGTGTCCAATAAGTATCTTTGAAATGAGTACATGACAACCAGCACAACACAGTGGCTTCAACTTGACCGACTTTGTGCTAGGTGCTCCTCTGGGTGTCCTTACTATACTGACTGATTGAACTCTCCTGTCGCGTTCATGAAATGGATACACTTACCATCCGCATTAACATTTGGGCAAATTGAGGAACGGACAGGATGAATAACTTGCCAAATGTGACAGGTGAAGGAATGGTGTCTTCTGTGGCCTTCTGCTCTCTGGCTGGAGCTTAGAAGCCCATCTGCAGACATTTTTGGAGAATGTGATCTGGGAACTCGGAGCTTTGACTGTGTCGTGATTGCCCCCACAAAGGTGAGAAAGCTCACAATTCCTTCGTCAAGTAATTAACAAAGTTTATTTAGGCAATCAGCTTTTTTATTTTTATTTTTTGGTTGTTCTTTGTTATCTTTTTAAATTCTCCACATCTCTTTCTCTGCTGGAGTTATCCTAGCAGCAGGACGCAGCACTGGGTCACCTGATCAGCACCTGAGACTTGGAGCCCGAAAGAGTTTTCTTTTTCCTTCTCTTTTCGTTTTTTGGTATCATACCCTTAAACCCTGTACAATTAAGAAAATCCCCTCGATATGTTCAGATTAATAAGACAAATATTTTACAAGCTGATTTTCTTTCTTGAGTATTAGAATGAGTGATTCAGAGCAACATGAACCCTACTGGCTTTATTGAAATATTAAAGCATATAAATAATTTATACAGAGACAGAGACTCACAGAAGATATGAAATCTTCAGAACATTACATATATAAATTATATACCCTGCTTGATTCAAGAAGTTTAATGTGTTAGAAGATATCCAGCTCACCCTCTTCTGCTTGGCCCACCCTTAATAGAATTTAAGGTTAAAATGACTATGGAGAGAGAAAATTCAAATTCTAGACCGCCAGTTTTAGCAAAGATCAAAACCAACTACTGTCCTCAAATCAGCCAAACGTGTTACTCAGGAAAACAGATGCATGTTTATGAGAGGACATATGACAAGTTATTACTGTAATAAACAATATTCAAGCTAGGCTGGTCGTATTACCGCCCCCTGCCCCAACTCCATACATTTCCTTTGTAACAGGTGTAATGCCTGCAATTCTTCCTTTAATGCTTTCTTCCCCTCTAGATTTGACCGTCAAAGAGGACATTGCCTGGCTCACTTCTCCTTCCAAGCAGCCATAGCTCTGTGATTTGGGTTTCATTACTCAACCTCTCTGTGCCTTAGGTTTTTCACTTTTGAAGAGGAGATAGAAAAAGTAGCTAAGCCAAGGGCTTGTTACGAAGAAGATACAAGTCAACACAAATAACAGAACCGTCCAGGCTTTCAGAGTAAAACTCAGTTAATGGCTGCTTTTACTTTTCATTAGCATGGAAGTTACTGGAAAGAAAAGACTTCATAATGTTTCGTCTGCTGATGATCCCCAGTGGGAATCATCAGAAGAGCACCTTGGACATAATTGGCACCTCGTTAATAATTCTTGAGTAAACTAATTATAAAACTAATATTATAGATCCTTAATAATTATATTGTAATGCTGGGTTGCAGTATGGTAAGAAACTATGCACACACACTACACACACACACACCCTTTATTTTCGTGATTCTCAGTATAAATGTTGGTGAATTACATTGGCCAGCTATGGCGCAGACAATCAAATAGCACAAGATACCCCCACAGCACCGGACACCTGGGAAGGGGGGGTCATTTGCCTTCAGCTCTCAGCTGACTTTGAACGCTGGCCAGTTCCCCAGATGTTTCCTTATGCTCTGGATCAAAGCCCTAGCTTGCTCTCGCTGTGCGAGGGGGCAGCGCAACTTATCATCACAAGCATTGCAGCCCCTCACCTTAAATGCCAATTTATTGTTCCCACTTTGTCACACTTGATTAAAATACAGAGTTTGCCTCCCAGGCTGAAATTAGCTTTTCACTTTGACTGACGGCCATCCAGGTCTGAAAAATAGCAGCTCGTTTGTTTCAATATTTACCACTTCCATTCAGAAGAGATTTACATTATTGCCAATTAGGACTTAATTGTTACCCATAACTCAAACATTCGCTGGCTGTTTATGGAGTAAAAGCCATCATTCTCTCTTTACCATCCGGACTTCCACAACCGCAGGACCTTTGCCTCCCGAGTGGAGGAATGTCTTTTCCTGAAGTTGGGGCTGATGAGTCTGTGACACTGGTCAGCGCTTCGCGTCCGGATGGGCTCGGAGGCAAGCGCTAATCGGCCAGTAGAATGAAAGATGGTTAAACGCGTGTGTTGGGCATCTGCTGGTTTTCCCTTCCTAATATGCATTTCCCAGGGCCCTGCCAGCGGACTTTGGATTTGGCTTTGGAGACGTTTTCTGTTGCTGGGACGACTGCATCCTCTTCCTGGAGCTGGGCTTCCAGCTTTTACCATCGGCTCCTACAGCACGTTCTTAACACAGGAGCTCTCCATGCAGAGCGATTCTTTTAAAATATGTTGGATGCTGTGACCCCTGGGTTACACAGCCATCCCCCCCAACCCCCACCCCGCGCCCCACCTGCCTGTCTAGACCTCGGGGTTAACGCCAGTGTCTGCGCAGCCGCCGGAGTCCTGCGCGCTCCCAACCCCCACGCCCCCTTCCCACATGACATCTCCTCGATCTTTCCTCACACTCTCCTGACATATTTTTGTTTATGGTCTGTCTCTTCCTCAGAGATGTAAATTCCAGGGAGGCAGGGATGTATTTGTGCTTATTTATGGAGCTCGGTGAGGTTATTACTTCTTTCTGTCCAGGTTACACTTGTCCCCAGCTTGTGGTGCCCAGTGCGCACGGGCCACTCGGCGCCGCAGGTCTCTCCGCCACTGACCCCGGGTGACGGCGCTTCGGGTGCAGAACAGCCCATCCTTCATTATCCGCACCCCGCGGATTCTTATTTCCCTCGGTGCTCCTGGTAGTGGTCCCACTCGCTCTGACATGGGGTGGTATTTTTTTTCATGGCAACGAGGCCCAACATCCAAACGCATTTCTAATCGGTGGACTATTAAGGAGCGTGTCCGACTTTTCTCTTTGTAGGGGACGCTGAAGAAGGGGCGTTGAAGAAAAGGTCGAAGAGAAGGCTTTCCGGGATGGTTCAGATGACTGTCCCCTGAGGTCCCTGGGCCAGGAGATGTCCCACAAGCACCAGGGCCCCAAGACGTTTCTTTTAGCCTGTCCTGTGTTTAAGAGGGGGAAAGAGCCAATATTGAAAAATCAAAAGATTTCATAGAGAAATCCAGTTCAGAGGTTTTCCTGAAAAATTGGACAATCTGGTAAGTTTCCTACCTCACCTTTGGACAGGGCATGGCTTTTCCCTTGACCATGGCCCCCACGGGCCGTCTCCACTACTTACACCTGACCTGTGATCCCAGGTCTTCAAGCCTCCATCATGTGTCCCAGACTCGGTGTGTGGTTGAGCTGCGATCTCATCAGCATCTGAGGAAGCGCACCCACATCCGGGGTGCTGTGGGTGGGGTGCCCAGCTTCTACCTGTGGGGGTGGTTGATTGCAAAGGGAGCCTCCTGAGTCTCAGTTTTCTTCCTGGTCTGACACTCTTGAAACCACTTGCTTGTATGACTTCTACAAATTACTGATGCCTGAGTCCACCCCCAGACCCCCTGAAGAAAAGCCCCCCGGGATCGGAGGCCCGATCTCGGAACATTCTTGAACCCAGACAATCCTAAATGTGCAGCCAGGGTTGAGGCTCACTCCGAAAGTGCTCTTTGCCAATTCCTATTGCAAGGGAGACGATAATTCAGTTAAGGTGGCTCAGCGGTGGACGTGGCCTAAGGAAGCCAAAGATGGCTCTGGTGACCGAGAGGGAGCATCTCCAAGCTTCCCAGTGTCTGGGTGAAGTAGCAGCTCTAGCTGGGAGCACTTTCTCTGGGTCTGTTTTTGTCTTTATTGGAACAGTAAAATAGGCAACACAGGACTAAGGAAGGAAGCTGACAAGCAGGGCCAGTTCCTGACCAGAAGGCGCTCTCCTTTGTCTAATGGGGGTACTAAGAAAACCTAACTTCGAGGCATCATTACTTTTGCTTTTGACTCAGCACTGGATTTGAAAGCCTTTATTTAGAGCGAGTTTGCTCTGCATCCTGTTGTCATGCAACAAACTTTACCAGAAATTGAATATTTTGATTCTCTTTTTCTCTCTGAATTGAAATTTATTGCAACCTCCTAAGATGATCCCTGAATGTCAGCCATGTGCCTGAAAATGTAGCCCAGGGCCTCAGGAGTAGGAAAGAGACAGCTAATGTTCAGGGGCCTGAGAGGTGGTGGGCACATCCATAGGTCTTGCCCACCTGGCCTTCGATTCTAAGCAGGTAGTTTGCTACAGGTGAATTTCAGAGAACTATCCTTCCAAGATTGTTGTCATCGCTGGGAAATGCTTTATCCTGCTCTGGGGCCACGGAAGAGAAAGCTTCCAACTAGCTTTGTGTTAACAGATTTTTCCAGTGGCCCACAATTCATGGAAAAACCTGCTTACAGATCAACCCTGGAGCTCGATCAATGGACCAAGGAGGAGAGAAGTTACCGCTATTTAATTAGCTGTGGGTTTGTGACAAATGGAAAGAGCCACTACTTTATGTTTGAGCATCACTCTTACCTCCAAAACTTTGTCGAGATCGTTTTACCAATGGCACTTGCTGGAAAGCCTTTTTGGGGGGAAAAAAAAAAGGCAAATAACGTATGCTGTCAGGCAGCAAAAAGCAGCCATTTAGAGACACAGCACTTTGACTACACTATTTGAAAGAAAGAGGGAATTGGATTTTAACTACTCTTCTGAATTCCTCACCTAAGGGGGAGAATTATAAAAGAGCTCTGCATCACCCTTGTTATTACTGTATGTTTGGACAACGGCAAAATTAAAAATTGGGTTGTTCATCAAAAATGGCTCGTTATTTTCATTAGGGCATGCAATATGCGATTTGTTAACACAGAGCGGCGTCCGGTGGGCAAGTTCATCTGATTTGGCCTGAGGTATTCGTCTAATGGTGCACGCCATGGAGGCGTATCACTGGATTTGCTTCTTCGGTCGGTTTCCTCGAATAAAGCAAGTGAGCTTCAGAAGAAAGGTTTCAAACAGAGTCCCTGCTCTCCCTAAGTCATATTTATTAAAGAGCTTTGCTGTTCCCTGGGGAAAGCCTTGGAGTAACTTTCTGAACTTGTTTATGTCCATTATATACCTGGATAAAACTCCACAATGAGAAAACAAAGTTACATTTTAATACAAATGAATCTTATCATTCCTCACTAAGTGTGCTGAAGAGCAGAGGGGCTGCGAGGTTGAATACGAAATCAGTTCAGCCTCACGAAGGTCTTAGTCCAATGGGAGAGATAAATGGGAAAACACTTTTACCCCTCTCTTTTGCTTACCTGTGTCTTTTCCAGAAATGATACCTCCACCCACATCGGCACAGCTAGCCGGCTGTGAACCCGCCCTAGTCACAACACAAGCTTGTTACTTTGCCATCGTTAATTGTTTAGGCATGAGCACCTTATTCCACGCAGGAAAATTTCCCAAGAGGTTTGGATTTAGGAGTAAAACAAATTGTCAAAAATGATACAAGTCATGCATCTGTCGATTTCGTGTTCATCCCATGCCCAGTGCCTCAGGCGTCAGCAGTGCAAAGGGAAGGGGTAACTTCTGGTCTGCTGGTAGACCAGCTTGCTGGGAAAATTTTTTAGAAGTCCTGATTTGTAGCATTTGTCAATTTTTATGGTATATATATTCCTGCCACGATCAGTTTCAAGCTAACGACCGTTTCACAACTGGCTCACAAAATTCCTGGTTATTCGACAGTCAGCTGTGCGGAGCCCATGTGAGCTAGCCCTGGCATGATCCTGCATGGAGCCCATGCTTTAGCATGGAAAGACGGAAGTTCCATGGGCAAACTAATACAGAAACATGGTACTCTCCGATTTGGATAAATGCCGTAAATATACTACAGAATAGGACACGAGCAATTAAATGAGAGGTGATTGTCAGATAGCCAGGGATTTTGTGAGCTGCAGTTGCCTATCGTTAAGTACCCAGTAAGCGTTAGCTACAAAAGTCCTTTCGTAGGGGTTAGTGTTTGAACTACGTTATCGTGATGGACAGAGAAGCCTCTGGGTAAAATGCAGTCCAGACACTGGAGGTCTGTGTTTCCTTGTGGGTGAGAGAAGTAGAGAAGTGCATTCGGAAGATAGAGTTAATCCAGCATGTGAGCCCCCTTATTCTGGATGTTTCTGAGAACCAGTTGATTTCCTGCCTTGGGTCTGTAAGTATCCATTATCCTTTACAACAAATCCTCCTGTTCTGGTTGGAATTCTATGACTTGTTACCAAGAGAGTTGTAACACAACTTGGGTGTGCTGGTACACACACACACACACATGCACACACACTTAATTTCCCCCCTAAGATTCTAGAAACTCAGAGTAATGCTGTTGGCAGATGATGATGCATCTACGATTTGAACCCAGAAAACACATCTGTCGTGTGTGAGATATCTTTCACATCTCTGTTTGCCACAGTGCTTAGTATGGTTCACTGCACTCCAAGGCCTCAGAAAATAGTTAATGGAAGAATGAATAAGGAGCTCAATTATGTTTCAGGGAATGGCTATCAATTTTGCAAATGCATCAAAAAGAGCCTTGTTAGAATGCAGATGGAAGCACTCCACCCCACCCCCCCGGGATTCTGCACTTTTAATAAGCACCCACTATTCTCGGACCCAGGGAAACAAGGGCCATGCTTCAGTAAGCTTGGATTTAGCAGAAGAACTTGCTGGAAAAGTGTAGACAGGGGATTTGAGAATTACTCAACATGCTGTCTTTTGGGAGTGGCTGTGATGTAGCAGAAGCCTAGAGCTCCAGTCTTGCAAACCAGTGTATACATTTGGAGAGGCCATTTTCCCTTCAGTGGGCGCTGAGTGGTTCTGACATGCAGAAAATGAGTGTGTTTGATATCTCCGCTGCTCCTTTCAACTCTGACCTTCTGTGACTTGCTTGACACTTTCCTTCCCCATCCTGTCCATTTGGCTCCTGGCCATCCAGCCACATCACTCAAGACCCTTCCTTCCTCTAGGCAATGTTTGTTAGGATATTGATGAGAAAACACTTCCTCAAGAGTGATAATTTTGTCTTAGAACTTGGGCCATGTTCTCATTTCCTCTTGGCCTCTGTTTCCTCATCCCTGGAATAAAGGTTTTGGGCTAGATCCCCATTTATCAAAGGGCAGAACATGAATCTGAGATAAAGATAGATGGTTGGAGGACACAGAATGAAGCCGAATGGTACTCAAGAATGATAGCTCTCCTTGAGATTCTTTTTCTATATTTTCAGATAATCAAAGGCTCACCTTGGAGTGAAGATGATTTTTTTCCCCCCAAGAAGGCTAATTTCAAGTTTGGGGGTTTTATATACCTGCATCTTCAAAGGTTAAGTATTTCCAGTGGGTACCTATCTTTTTTTTTTTTTTTTTCCCCGAAATAGGGAGAGAACCTACTACATGGGAAAGCCATTTGAGTTTCCAAAAGAAAATATGGGTGTGTGGTTGAGTTGGCCAGATATGTAGTAAAGCCCACAGGGTGTCTTTGGCTGAAGAAAGGATTCAGGAGGATGACTGAAGGAAGATCACAGTGAAGGCTTTATTCAGCGGATTCAGAGGTTGGTCCATTGGCAATAACGGTGAGGTCATTGTGTTTCTTGACCTCAGTGGCCCGTGTGAAAAATTTTGACTCCTAAGGAGAGAATATAAATCTTCTCTAGAGATATGGCTCTCATTAAGTGAGTCCTGAGTATAGTTTATGTAGAAGAAATTTCCATCAATGGGAACATAAGCTCCCACAGGAAAAATCCTCCCCTCTTCTACACACAAAACTTCTACTTATTTCAAACTCCTAGCTCGAGCTGAAGTAATAATTATTCCAGTTAGTCTTATACTTTCCCAGAGTAACTCACTCCACAGCCAGGATGACTAGAATTAGCAAATAAAAGTATGGGATGCCTGGTGGTTGAATATTAAATTGTTTATTTTTAAGTATAATTTTAAATACATTATTTTTTTTAAAATGTAAGTATGTCCCATGTAATATTTGTTCCATGTATGGGACATGATTATGCTAAAAAGTTATTCATATTGACCTGAAACTCCAGCGAACCAGGCATCTTATGATTTACGTGGTGACCCCAGGTACACTTACGCAGCAAAGATAAAATCAGGTACAACTAACGATGAGGTGAATCTTATTCTGGCCTGGTGCTGGGGTTGTCAAATGGAAGGGACAGAAATTTCTGATTTCTTCTTGTTGCTAAGAGAATCATATAGCCTAAATCAGTGGTTCCTAAAATTAGTCCACATATGTGGCAAAATTTACACAGCTTCATGGCAGGATTAAAAAAAGTGATAAGTTTCTTATAACACTAAACATTTAATTCTAAACAATGATCATTGATTATGAGATTTTTCCCCCCTTATTATTTCTAAAAACTATTATTCTTCATAAAACGATAATCATCGATGGTAGAATATTGGTGCTTTGGAGAACGCTTGCATGAACTTACCAGCTAAAACAGGACTTCGGTAACACTGGGTCAAGTGCAATCCACTTTTTAAAATTGGTCTCAAAATTGTGGCTGGATTACATTTGAAAAATTTTACTAAAATAGGTGACATGATTTGACGAAGTAGACCCAAATCAAGGACATTGCATTCTAAGTGTCTGTGAGCTCCATAAGGAAAGCTGCTGTAGAGAAGACCTAATTCTGTATGACCACAACTGGGGAGAGATGGAAGAAAGACTACAAGTCATATGAGAGGAGGAAAAGTGTATTTGGCTGTGTTCTTCTCTATGTATAATCCTGTTATTCCCTTCACCACAAATGCCGTCCCCTAGAGTAGTTACAGCTTCCATTTGAACTTGACTCCCATAAGAGCCCTCTCTCCTTCGCAAAGGGAGGTAGCAAAGGATTATTCCCACCCCACAAAGTGGGCTTTTTCCCTCTGCTATTTTCATGGTTCAGTTTTTAGTAAGCAAGGATCTATTTTCAGAGTTTCTTTCCAAGGTCACTCTGGACTGGTTATCTATGACTGTTGAACAAATTGCCTCAAAACTCAGCAGCCCGAAAGAGCACATATTCATTACCTTGCACTGTCCATGGGTCAGGCAGGCTGGGCTGGGTTCCCGAATCCGGGCTCTCTCACAACACTGCCATCAAGCCACGAGCCAGGACTGGGGATTCATCTGAAGTCATCAGCCGGGGAAGGAGTCACTTCCAAGCTTGCTCAGTGGTTGTTGGCAAGCTTTAGTTCCTCTTGGGTTGCTGGACTGAGCACTTCATGTTCTGAGTGTTGCCTGGAAGCCACCCTCCTTCCTTGCCCTATGGGCTTCTCTGTCAGGGAAGCTGGCTTCGTTTGAGCCAGTAATAAAGATAGTCTCTTGTAGAGGCCAAGAGATAGTTTCCCACATTCTAAAGAGAAGGCCATTATACCAGAGTGTGGCCATCTTAGGAGGCTGGCTAGCCACACTTGGTCTGGCCTCTGCAGTCCTATTTTCCTTACATTATCCACCACTATTCCCTATATCATAGGTGGGTGTGTAGATCACGGTCATTTCAAAATAAATCCCATCTGTAATAGAGTTCCCGTCCCTGCTCACGACAGTGTGGTTAATGTTTGTTAACAAGTTCACAGCGTCAGTTCAATAAGAAAACACTTCGAGACTATGAAATTCTAAAAAATATAAGCTGAACTGAACTATGGTGGAAGGATTCTCGACGATGGGTCCTACTTTCCATGCTTCCATCTTTTCTGCCATCCCAAATTTTTCAGGGACCCCACTATCAGTAATAGCTTCTTTGGGTCTTCCATCTACTAAGTCCTTTTTTTTTTTTTTTTTTTAACGTGCATTTCAGAATGCTGTGTTGGTCTTCTTTCTTAGTGATAGGCAGAGTAAGGGGCCATTTAAGGAGTGGCAGTAAAGCAGGTTCCACACAAATTTGCCACACATTATTGGGATAACATGTCAACTCTTGGGATCCCGGATCTTCTAATGTAGGTGCCTTAATTGTTTGTATGTTCCTTGTATTAGATGAATTTTAACACAAGAGGTCAAACATGATCTTCCAAAGAAAACATTGTCACTCATGGAGAATTAATTAAGCTTATATACAAATGAAAGATTAGCAAAACAAGTTAAACCCCACTACAAGATGTAAATTTGTGAATGCTGGACTTTGATAATTACACAATTAGAATGCAAACCTCTTTTTGTCAGAAGAGCCTTTTCTTCCATTTTTGCTCTGTGGTTCAAACTTTCTTCCAGGGATTAATTCATTAATGAGGACATTGCAAGCATTGAAAATAGAGAAAACATTGTTAAATAGCCAAATATTTGATTTACCATTTCTTTTGTGGCAGAATATGTGTGGTTTATTTTGCCTATGCATGGAAATCATTTAATTTAACAGCACAATAAACATGTAGAAAAACATTAATATTTGATCACAAAGTTACATTATTATTATTATGTCATTTTTTCCCCAAAATATATTGGCTTTAACTTCTCATAGAATTACCATTTTGAGAACAAAGGAAGGAGTAAATTCTCAGCATATGTCCCAATCTAGAAAGCAGATACCAGTCATACTTAGAATGTTAGAGGTAAAGCTAAAAGGAAAGACTGTGATTATTTAGAGCTTTGGAACAATAATGTACTTGTATAATGAATAAAAATGTTTGTACATCGATTCTGTTAAATATTTATTTTACTTTTTGAGCTCAAGTCACTCAAGCTAGTTGCTTGAATGAGTTGAATGTTGTTTTAACTGAATTGATGAATAAAATCTATGAACTTCTATACTGTAGCTTTAGCAAATTTTACAAAAAAATTAAAACATTTTACATTAGATTTTTATTCTTATTTTAATATTTTTGCTTTGTATAGTGGTTCCTAAATGACTTATATAAGAAGATAACCCAAACAATGAGAATTCTTGAGAAAGTAGTCCTTGATGTTAGTTAAAATATCTATTTAGCTGGAGACTCACTGACAAAGATTTTTGTTTCAAATTCCATTGTGAAACATATTACTCCAACTTATTTATTCAAGAATTCCCTACTAAGCATCTGGTATATTCTAGACACTAGTGGAGGTACTAAACATACACTTCAAAACAGAACAAACAAGAGTCCTGTCATCAGGGAGTAGATACTCTGGAAAGGAAGATGGATGATAAATAGAACAAATCAGTAAATTATGTTTCTGAAGAAGGTGATAGGTGCTAAGCTGAAAAGAAGTTTGGGGCATGGTAAAAGACTTGTCAGTGGTGAGGACACACAAACACTGATTGCTGTATTAAATATTGTGCTTGACATAAGCCTCAGTGAGAAACCACCATCTGAGCAAAGCACTTCCTTACAGAGATGAAGGAGCAAGCTATGGAGATAGATATTGAAGGGAAGAATGTTCTAGAAAAGGGAGAGGCAAGGCAAAAGTCTTTAAATAGAAGTGTGCATGGACTTATTATTTATTTTATTTTATTTTTAAACTTTATTTTATTTTTTCAGTGTTCCAAGATTCATTGTTTATGCATCACACCCAGTGCTCCATGCAATATGTGCCCTCCTTAATATCCACCACCGGGCTCACACAACCCCCTAACCTTGTACCCTCCAAAACCCTCAGTTTGTGTCTATTATATTGTATGCAGTGGCCAAGATGGAACTACCATTTAATGACTCAGGGTTTTGGAGAACTTCAAGGCAATTTAAACAGGAATGCTCATGGTTTAGACCTATGCATTGGGAAGATCATGGAGCTGGGGTTGAATTTTGCCCAATTCCATGTACTTAACACATGCTAGGAATTTTAAGGAATTCAAAGCAGCATTTGACATAACCCTTCCCCTCAAGGTGACTAAATCAGCTTTTGTGAAATAAAAACTGAATAAAATGACATGGCTGAAGCTGAGGGGCATGAACAAAATGCTGTCAACATTCACAGGAAGGAGATGATTGAAAATATATCCTGTCAGGGAAGCTTCTTGGAAGAGGGAGAAGTTGAGCTGGATATCCAATTAATGGTGATACCGTGAATTCATGTGGGAGGTGGTCTTGCTCCCCATCCTTACTTTATCAAACTTATTTACTTTACTACAAATGACTGGGCCAGGGACTGTGGTAGCCACCCCCCAAGATGCCCCCCAGTGGTCTCTGCTTCCATTTGGGTAGAGACCTCCCACGTTATACCAGGTTGATCTGTGTGACCAACAGGACCAAAGGAAATGGTGACATGTCACATTTGAGATTAGGTTATAAAACACATTATAGCTTCTCCCTCTCTCCTTCTGATTGCTTGTTTAATCCCATGGCCCTGTGAGGGCGCCATCTTGGAAGCTGATTCTCCAGCCCCAATCAAGCCTTCAGATGACGACAGCCCAGGCTAATCCATTTGCTGCATCTCCTGACAGACCCCAAGCCAGAACCACCCAGCTATGCTGTTCCTGGAGACCTAATCCCCAGAAATTGTGTGATTAAAATGTTTTTTGTTTTGTTTTGTTTTAAACTATTTAGTTTGGGATAATTTTTTGCACAGAAATAAATAAACAATACTAAACCAAGTGTAGCTTTTAGCCTTAACAAAGGAATCTAGCTATAATATTAAACCAGTCAGAAAAAAACACCGTCTCCTCTTCTAAAAACTCTTGAGACACAAGAAGAATTTAAGTGTTAACTAGACAGACACTTTCTTGGCCACTAAGATATGTAGTGGATTTAAGGCAACTGCTAAGCCAGGATACCAGTGAATATTTGTAGGAGATTGTTTTAAAACAGTGCAGAAAATTGAGGGGGAATTGAAGATTGTTTGAGACTCTTCAGGTCCCCACACACTCCTCCAGATTAACAATAACAATAAAACAATAACAACTCAATAATAACTCCCATCTATTTAGAACTTAGTATGTTCTAGGCACTTCATGAATGCTTTAGAAAGAAAGCGCTGTCTTATTTCATCCTCAAATAATCCTAAGAAATAAGTGCTATTGCTCTCATTATTCATATGAATGCGGCAAACAAGATTTCGTGCAGTGCCTCTCAAACAGAAATTGATCTTCAAAATCTCCCTGTGAAGGCAGATGTCACTGCCTCCATTTTGTAAGTGAACAAACTGAGAGTCACACAGAATAAGTAATTTTAAATACATTCTGAACAACTTTCTCTAGGGTGTACAGTTATTTAACAAGTCACCGAGCTAGGATTTGAATCCGAGAATCTATATGATCTAGAATTTATGTAATGGCAAATCTCAGTTCTTCCTACTATGCCACATATAGCAAAAACAAGGGACTATCAGTAAAGATGTCCTTAGGAAGAAACACACATAAAATACAAAATAATGTTAATAATAGTAATAAGATGATGGTGATACCGGTCGCAAGCCCAATTGGGTTTCTGAGCAGGTTTGTAATGATGGTGCCTCAGAGACTTATTTTGATAAAAATATTTTGGCGATCCTTTTCCCAGCTCTCATTTCTAGGTATTTTGGCATTTGGAATGGGGTGGGGGATGGAGATCAAAAATTTTTCTCAAAATGACAGAACACGGATCATTTGCACGGGCATGCCAGCTGGGGAGAAGGGAACATACGCTTGCATTCAGGAAAAGTTTCACAGGATGTAAAAAGAAACCATCTGCTTTTTCTTTTTGTTCTTGTTTAAGAACAGCTTGTGTTTGCAACTCACAATTTAAGACATGGTAATAACCTACAGGACTTTGTGAAGCATGAATCGTACTGCTTTTTTTCCTCCTTATTTTTCCACTCGGTGTTTGCAAAACGCAGAATGCAAAGAGGGTATTTGCATGTTGCAACTTGGATAATAAAATTCTTCTGATCGCGGCCCGAGTCTGCCTTTTTTTGGTACTTTCTGGGCATTCCAGGATGAAATCCAGCCAATATGAATCAAACGTAATGCTCGATTTCGCTATAAGAAACACCCTAGGCTAAGACTGTGGCTCGGTGCACCTCCTGTTTCTCCTATGCAGAGAACTATTTCCACGACCCCGCTTTATCTGCAACAGCACCTGGTAGGGACTGGCAAATCGGTTTTGAAAAAAAAAAAAAAGCAGTTTTATATGTTTACTCTTCTCATTAGCATTCATCTCTGTGGCTTTGATGTGAGCCTTCTTCCCCTACTGAAGTTTTCTTAATGATTCAGACTTCTCTATGGCTTGTATGCAAACCAGTGCAAGAGCTTACTGTTTGCAGACAGACAGACGGACGGGAGAGTGGGGTTTCCAGTGGGAAGGGCTCTAAAGATCTTTCTGGGCCAGCAGTTAGATAATATAGCAAAGAGGTTAAGATGAACCAGATTATTCAAGCCCTATTGGGCTTGCGACCGGTATCACCATCATCTTATTACTATTATTAACATTATTCAAAACTATTTGGGGAGTGATTTTGAATTTTTTAATGTGTTGATATTGCATTTTGGAAGTGGCAGCAAAGCCCTTATCAGTTTGTGAATATTAGTGCTGCATTCATTAGCCTTTTCTAGAGGATTTAAAAAGCTCACATTTATCAAATAGTTTAAATATAGTTTAAATCATTCCCATGTATCCCCCCACTTAACTAGCTCTGTGACCTCAGGCAAGCTACTTAACCTCTCTGGGCCTTAGTTCTCTTACATAGAATATGGGAATAATATTACCCACATGGAAGGGTTGTTAGGAAGGTTCAATGAGTTAGGTAGAAAGTGCTCAGGACCTTACCTTGAAGCCCTGATGGGAAGAACTGGGAGCTACGTCAGGAAATTCCCCAAATTCACTAACATGCTATCATGTTTTCCTGATAGATAGAACACTCCCATGCAGAGACCCAGGGATGTGATGTACATAAGCTTAAAAATATGTGCATATGTATATATAATAATGAAATTACATATGCATATATAATTATGTGTACAAGTAGTTAAACACTTTTCCATTGGGGATTGTAAAGTCTATTCCAGGGTTTCTCAGCCTCTGCCCTATTGACATTTTGAGCCACATAAAATTCTGTCGTGGGCTGTCCTGGGCACTGCGGTGTGGTGTCTCGCAGTGTCCCTGGCCTCCACCCACCAGATGCCAGTAGCAAGCATCTTTGGGTATCACGGTGCAGAAGTGTCTGCTCGTTATGTTTGTATTTAGGCTTCGAGGAACAAATTCAAACTTCGCTCTTTATAGGTACGCCCCGTATGTGCAGATGTGCTAAATTTATTTGAAAGGAATCACTGCAAACTCATTAAGCACTCAGTTTCCTGTCTCTTTGTATAATCTTCCTTTACATTAAGATACTATCTTTTTAATAGGTGCTGGATAGGGGAACTCAGGCACGCACACCAGACTAGTGAATTTTCTTTAGAACTGGAAGGTTCTGGGGGGGAAAATGCAAAGGTTCAAAACTATTTGGGGAGTGATTTTGAATTTTTTAATGTGTTGATATTGCATTTTGGAAGTGGCAGCAAAGCCCTTATCAGTTTGTGAATATTAGTGCTGCATTCATTAGCCTTTTCTAGAGGATTTAAAAAGCTCACATTTATCAAATAGTTTAAATATAGTTTAAATCATTCCCATGTATTCACATCTTTCCAAGTAGCTAATTGACTCTTCCATCAAATGCAATAGATTTAGATGCAAAATTTTCTTTTGTTTTCTAATGTTCAAATGAACATTTTATGCGATATAAGCTAGAGACATGATTGCAGTTGAGATGGTAGGGGGTTTTCATACCTCGATGAAGTCTCTTAGGTTCTGAGAGCATTGAAGTAATTGATGAAACAACAAACAGGCCACACCAACACAGACATGGCCAGTCTTGGGGACAGGGTGTACATCTCCTCAAGCTGGTCTTCTGGCTTAGAAATGGACACCCCTGGTTCCAGAGACATTGGTGCCGGTAACTGAGTCAAAGGTGGCAAGGGAGGGTGGGAAGGCAGAGCCAAGCTTGTGGCTTGGAGACAGGTGCTAAGCAAGTTTGGGAAAAGAGCTAGAAAGGGGACTCCAAGGATGGATGCCAGCAGCTATGAGCTTCCGAAAGCTGAAGACCTACGGCAAGGATGAAGTCACAGTCTCAGCCTTAAAATTAGGGATTGAATGAAATAACTCCTAAGACAAATCATTAGAACAATTAAATCCATCTGGAAAAACCTAGTGCAAGGCAACAACTACTCCAAGTGTGTAAGGCACTGTGCATGAGGTCTTGCGCATACGGAGCTTGTGTTCTGATGGCATTGCTTAAGAGACTCAAATCGGAAACCATGTCCACAGGAAGGATGAGAAACTCCAAAACAAAAACCAGTGACAATGAAATAAGAAACGTGGAAATCGAGTAGAAATCTTAGAACTGAGAAGCATCATCATTCAGATAAGGCATTCAGTAAATGGCTGAATTCTGGAATGGATATTGTCAAAATGAATTTGTTTTGCCAATATAATACCAAGATTCACCCTGATACAGAAAAGGGTTTAGAACTATGAATGACCAACTTGATGTCATGATGATTGAGAAGTTCCAGATATGTGTGTTAAAGAATCAATAATTTTCTAAAATATTTTATTTATTTATTTGACAGACAGAGATCACAGGTAGGCAGAGAGGCAGGGAGAGAGAGGAGGAAGCAGGCTCCCCACTGAGCAGAGAGCCTGATGCGGGGCTTGATCCCAGGATCCTGGGATCATGACCTGAGCTGAAGGCAGCGGCTTAACCCACTGAGCCACCCAGGTGCCCCAAGAATCAATAATTTTTAAAAAGGTTGAAAACATTCTTTGTATACAGATATAAAATGAACGTGTTCAAGACGTCACTCATGACTAATGAGAGGGTCTGCAAAACGTTAGGACTGGCTTGAAGAAGAAATCAGAGAAGGACACGTTTATATGGGGAAAGGAAAATTGAAACTAGTTTACAGATAGACAATGCAAAACAGGTTCTTCCATGCAGAGTTGAGGGACAAGTAAATTGGACCTCCTTGGTCAGAATTTTCCTACCTACGGACAAGAATTCTTTTGCATTGCTGTTAGTTATTTACGGTTGGTAGAGTCATAAAAATAGCTCAAAGGCAATGAAAGGCTAGAATCAGATAACCCGGAAGACCATGCTCAAAGCCATGGGCTGGCAAACTATGCCTTGGGCCAAAGGCAGCCTTCAGTTTCATTGGAACACAGCCACCGCCACCTGTTTCTACATTTGCCTCTGGCTGCTTGGACAGCACAGTGGTGGAAGTTGAGTAGTTGCAAAGAGACCATATGCCCACAAAGGCTAAAACGTAGTCACTATCTGGACCTTTATAGAAAGTGAGCCCATTCCTGTTCAGAGCATGGCAGTTTTCCAATGAATCACATTTTTTCAACAGGAATAATAGAGTTCTAAAAGAAAGGGATGTTAAAGAAGCAGTATTTAAGAAGGAGAATTGATGTGGGTTTTTTTCCCCCTAGAACTGAAGAAAGACATGAGTCCTTAAACCAATATTTCACTCTGAGAACAAATGGATACAGACAATAAGATATACCCAGACACAGTAGAAAAACTACAATATTAACAGAGGCAGGTAAAAAAAATTAAATGAGAGAGAATACATTTTGAATTAGAAATATAATGGAAAAGTATTTTACATGTGATATCTGATCTCGTTTTTGTAATTACTCCAGGAGTAGGCAGTGTTCTTGCCACCAGTTTTTAGCAACGAACAAGTGGAGATCAAAGTCACACAGCGACTAATTGGTGGAGCTAAGAATTGATCTTGGGTCTTCTGGCTCAAGGAACACTGAGATTTGGACCACTGTGTTGGGCTACTTTGTTATTACAAAGAAACAGATTATTTTTTTTAAAGGGTAACACGTGGTCCTTAATTAGGAAACACAGGAAGAGAAGTCAAGTAGCTGACTGAGTTCTGTAGAGAATTTGCAGCTAAGAAATAGCAAATGGGAAGAACATCTGGCTAGAGGGAGAGCTTGCCCCAGATTCAAGAATTGGAAGAGTGACAGCTGGAGGATGGGTGGGGGGCAGTGGGAGATGGGGAGAAAGACCAGGTAAGGCTTTGCAAGTTTTGCAGGCTGTGCTAAGAATTTCGCGTTATTCTAAGAGCCTTGTGAAGAGATTGAAGTTTTAAAAGCAATGAAAGAGGTGGGTTACAGTTTGAAAGGAGCTTTTGGGCTAGAGGGTGAGGAGTGGAGTGGAAATGGACTAGAATGGATGTGGAGGACCTATTAGAAAGATGCTGATATCTAACAGCAGGTAGCCAAGTCATGGCAAGAACTTGGAGTAGCCAGACTGGGAGTGGAAGATATGGAGTATGGGCATGAGTCGTTCGGAATCTTGGTCCCTTTCTTTCTCGTATATTCTTCAGGATTTGGACTTATTAGCAGGCAGAATAAACTTCCATTGTTCCGGGTGCCTGAATTCCCATTGGAGGATGATGCCATGATTGATTCTGCCTGTGTTCTGCAGGCGAGCGTGCTTCATGCTTATCTCCAGTACAGCACTTTTCACTTCACATTGTAATACCCAGAGTACCTCCGCCTTCCCAGCTAAAAAGAACCTCTGCAGAATGAAGACTTTGTCTTATTTACCTTTGCATCCTCACTGCCCAAAACTACCGACCAAAAATAGTCATTCAATACAAGTTGTTGACTCAATGAATGGGATTCAATTATGTGGAACAGAGTGTTTTCTTCTGCCAATTTTAGCAGCTCTCTTCATTTACATGTTTCTAGACTGACGCAAATTCCCAGGCTCCTTAGGAACTGAAAACCTTCCACAATAATACTATTATTCATTTAAGCCACCGGTGTTTCTTACATAAAATAGAAAGGCCAACATAAATGCCTCGAATAACCCAAATGTGCTTGAATTCTGCTATAGGTATTAGTTCAATGATAGAATAATAATGACCCTAACCCCCAGCCTCTCATACGTTGGACCCTTGAAACATGTATTATTTGTTTATATTTTCCTCCACAACATGCTTTTTTGCATGACCCGGTCCAAAGCTCTCTGGATTTCCATTTCCTCATCTACAAACCAGAGATAATATTTATCTGCTTTGACCGGTTTCGTAAAGATAAATAAGGAAAATATGAAGTATGTAGAGTAGGTATTAGTCTATCGTTTTTATACTTTCACCTTCCTTCTTCTTCTTCTTTTTTCTTTTTTTGGTTCACTGCGTCCTCCTCGTGCCGAGGCTTACTTCACTTCACCGAGGCCGGGTGTCCTTTTTAGTTCTTTCAATCTGCAGGACTGAATCTAGTGCAGTATTTGCTCTGATCTTGCCTCTATATAGAATAAAGCCAGAAGGCCTACATCCATCCATCATGATTATGTTGATTTCAAAAGTGCCCCTCCCCCATTTTCCCTTAAGAGAAGGCAATTCACAATTCTCTCATTTTTCTAACCCATGCACAGTTAGTTGCCTCTTTTCTGCACTGTGGGCAAACCTGTAGGCGACACCAAACTCCTTCGTTCTCCTGCCTGTCATATTAGACACATGGCCATGCCTGGAAACTGGGCAGTACCAGCCTGGTGGCTGGCTGAAACAACAGAGCCTTCTGTGGTAGGCACCAATTTGCAGAGTTGGTGTTTCTGCCTTTGGGACGGGCAGAGGCTTTCTAATATGATTTCCTCACCATCCACCCTCCACACCAATGCTCTGCATTTGCTCTAATCATCCATCTGATAAGAGTTTCCACTCTCCCAGTACAATTTTAATAGGCTATTATTTTGAGTCCTAGGTGAGAATTTCTTAGTTGAAATTTCCAAAAGCAATTTTGTGTGCTTTGGTTGGTTTCAGTTGTCAGATGAAACCCCCTTTTAAGGTAAGCATTTTAGTAAACAAACTCTTTTCACCTGGGTGGTAATACTCAGTTGAAATGGATGCATTAGCAATCCTTGCCTTTGTCCTTGGGGCTCAAACAGCTCATTCAGTGTGTGATTTGGCTTTGTTCTCAGAGTGTCATATTAAGGAGTTGGAAGGGCTCACCCTCTACGTTGGAACTCGGATGTCTTTCTGTTCTGAATTCTCCTGGAACTGGTGTTTCTACTCACATTATCTCATACACTTAGGCAAGACAGGAGGGAAGGAGCACTTCATACATCCTGGTAAACACAAACATGGGATGTAGGAGAAACTCTGCCAAGGTTGCTAATTGAAATTGTCTAGGGAAAGATTGTTCAAACTTTAATCTGTAGAGGAATCACTTAGAGATCTTGTTAAAATTTGGTTTCTGATTCAGCGGGTCTAGGGCATCAGATTCTCTGTGTCTAATGCATGTTAAGATGCTCCCTGGGGCTGCCAGTCCTGCTGGCCTGTGACTCTGGCTGCAGCTAGCTGTACATGTCCCCGTAGCTTTCTTTCCCATCACCAGGGGATGCTGAGAAACAGCCAGGTTTGGGAATTGTATTCGGATCCTGCGATTGCCACAAAAACAACCACAAACTAGGTGACTAATAACAACACAAACTTGTTTTCTAAGGGTTCTGGAGACCAGAAGTTCCAATGATGTTCTCAGCAGAACTGTGGGCTCTAAGGGAGATTCCATTTCTTGTCTCTTCTGTCTTCTCATGCTTGTCAACATTCCTTGGCATTGGACTTTGGGCAGTATTGGGATATTTTAGAGAAACAGAACCAATAGGAGATTATATATAATCTCCTATTTGTTGATATATATATATATCAGAAAAGATATATTAAGTTCAACTACTCCAGGCTGTCCTCTCTCTTGTCACTCTTTATTTTATAGGGTAATGCTATAGTCTACTGTCAATGGCTCATTAAGCCACACTTATGTAAGCCAGCGTGAGTTTCATGACCATTGAGCATGGTAAATTTGCTCCATTTATGTTCATAATAACAGATTCTGGGAAGTTAGGGCATGGACATATCTTTTGGAGGGGCCACCATTCAGTCCACTGTAAGAATCACATGATTCTTGGCATTGTCTAAGAATTCATGATCTTGGCATTGTCTCATTCAAGTCAGAAATCCTACGATTCTAAAGAGGAAAATTGTTTTAGGTGGATCCATGTTTTGCAAATGGCAAGATTTCATTCTTGGAAACTTCACTCTTAATGTAGAAATGAGAGGATGTTTTTGCTCTCTTAGATATCAGCACTTTGTAACTGTCTGTAGAGTGATTGTGTCTGTCTGTGCCAGAACTGGAGTGTATCCATTCAAGTGTTAAATTGGAGCAATGAAAGCAAGTAAAGGAGGAAGGCAGAGCTGGGACTAAGAGCCAAAGACAGCAGAGGCTGGGACAGCCCTAAAGAAACTGAGTATTTCCTTCCACCTGAGTCAGTGTCTCTGCCGACACTTCTCTGAATGGTGCACAGATCACTCGGGATGGGACTGGAGCGTCTGCGTGTCTAGTCAGCCCCCAGGTGCTGACAACGCTGGTCCTGCATGGACCATACTATGGGCAGCAGGGGCATAGGCTGGGCAAAATGGTATAAATGCCGTTAACTGAACTGGGTATACATTGCTGGGGAGAGGCACCTTCAGGTTGGCCAAGAACTGGAGAGACCACGTGCCCTCTTTTTGGCATCCTTGCAAAATTCGAGTATAATGTTGCCAAACTTCTCACTTTTCGAAAGAGTCTGTATTTTTACACAAAATTTCTATATTTATCAGTGTTGGCAAAGGATTCACAAAATTCAAAAAACACCAGTGAAACAAATAAAACTGTATTTTAAGATGAATGTATTTTTAAATGTATTTTTAAAAACTGACTGCCATGCTCAACCTCTGGCAGGTGAGTCTTTTATGCCCCATTTGTAAGTTGAGCCAATCTGTGACTCCTTTTGCATAAAAGAGTAATTATTGAAAATATGGACACTGATAAACTAAAGAATAAAAGAAGACCAATGTTTACTGTGAAATTTTAAACTAGCTTGAATTCTGTTTTACACAGCTCTCCAAATGGGTAGCTGTTCAGAACACACCATGTCAAGAAGGAAATGAGACATTCCAAGGGCTATTAACTACTCCACCAGAGATCTTGGAAGATCACTGCAGTGTTATTTAGTGTCGATGTTTATTTAATTCTGGTGCAGAAGGGCAAATTTACCATGCTCAATGGTCCTCAAACTCACACTGCCTTACATGAGTGTGGCTTAATGACCCAGTGACAGTAGACTATAGCATTACCCTATAAAATAAATAGTGACAGGAGAGGGGACAGCCTGGAGTAGTTGATTTTAATATATTCTACTAAAAAATATTTTGTTGTTGTTGTGTTGTTAGAACTCAGTGTTAGCATGGTTTATCAGATGATTTGTTTGATAGTACAAAGTTAAGCTGGTCGTGGTCATAGACATGCTCCCGTCTTTCTGGGGTCATAATCTGCTATGAGTGTAGATTAATGAATCCTCCTTTGTCAAATCTCCTGAACAATGTTAGATAATCTGGAAATAGCTAAATGGTATAGCTAAAGAGTCTCCATAGGAATATTGCTATCCCTTTCCATAGTTGATCTAGAGCTTGAGATTTTAAAAGCTACAGACATTAAAACATTTTTAAAAATAATAAAAGCTACAGCCATTGATATAAATGCAATGTCACAAAGGATATATAATACAGAGTTGCCAAAGGTGCAAGAAATAGAGCAATCATGTCTGGGAACTCTCTGTGGGAAATTAGAGAGCCATTACACGGCATTTCACCATAATGGAGTATAAAGAATATGATTTAACTGGAGGAAGAACCTGCATCATAATACAGTCAGATATTATAGCTTTATTATATAAAGCTTAGAGCCACACCAAATGTTCCTGAAAAGGCTTGCAGAAGTATTCTCCCAGGAGCAAAGAGATCACTTGTGCTCTGCAGAGCTCAGAAGTGACCCAGCTTCATGATCTGTGGTTGAACTGAGACTCTGTGAACTTTACAAGGATGTCTGAGTGAGAGATGGAAATAGAGAAAAGGATTGGGGCCTTATTTTTTACCCTACTTGGCTATTTCCAAGAAGAGTTTGTTTGTTTGTTTGTTTGTTTGTTTTTTAAATATGTAAGAAGTAGGAAAAAAAAAAACTCATCAGAAAACCCAGTAGGCAATCTGTGAAGTTTAATATAAAGCAAAACAAAACAACAACAACAACAAAAAACAAGTGGAAAAATGCCAAAGCACTTGGTCCTGTCTGCCTGAGCAGCTTACTGTGAGCTGCCAATATTATAAGTCTGCTACTTTCACTAGATTGATAGTGGCTTCCTGGAAGCCTGATTTAGGAGTAAGTCTGAGGCTGATTGTTAGTTTCCTGGGAAAGGGTGCCATGATTGATTAGCAATGTCTGCCTTGAGCACGGGAAGGAAGTATAGGGAACGTATATGCCATGTATTTGCATAGATGTTTTGTATTAATGCTTGAAGGGATTTTTTTACCTGAAGCTTTATAAAGAAAGTACAAAGATAGATTGAGATAGCCAGAACCCTCTCCATCCAAAGAGAACTAAATGTAATTAGACAAATGACAATAAATAGGATATACACAGACCACATGGAAAAACAAAAATGGATTCTTGACGTTGGCAATGGAAAAATTTCAGATCTTGCAAATCTGCCATGAGAATCCCATAGGAACGGTTCATGAGAGTCAGCACACACTGAAGGGAATAGCACCAGTGTGAGGGTGCTGTTGACTGGGGGCCATCTATCTAGCCAGAGGGTTTGGTCTTGCATCTCAAAGATCATAGTATAAATGCAGGTTATGAAGCTTCAATGCCACTCTCTGTAGTAGGCAGAATGAGGCCCAAGATGCCCACACCCTAATCCCTGGGAACCTATCAATATGTAGATTACATAGCGAAAAGGACTTGGCAGATTTTAAAAGTAGAAGATTATCTGGGATTATCCAGGTAGGTTTCATATAATCACATGAGCCCTTAAAAAAGTAGAGATCTTCTTCTGGTTGAAGGCAGAGAGATGCAGAGGGGCACTGGAGAGATTTGGAGCAAGAGGGACTCAGCCTGCTGCTGCTAGAAGAGGCCCTGGGGAAAGCAGGAGAAGGAATATGAAAGCTTCTAGAAACAAATAGCAGTCCCCACCAGAGAGCCAGCAGGAAGTGGGGACCTCTGCCCTACAACCACAAAGAACTACCTTGAGCCAGTAACCTGAATGGGCCCGAGAGTGAATCCTCCCCGAACTTCCAGATAAGAGTCTAGGCTGGCTGACACCTTCATTTTAATCTTGTGAAACTAAGTAGAGGACACACCTGAGACATTTTGTGCCCAGAATCATGACCCCTGGAACTATGTGCAATGAATAGGTGTTGTTTTAAGCTGCCGAAATTACAGTAATCTGTGACAATGGCCAACAACAGAAAATGAATACACTCTCTAATAGTTGAAACTGTTACGAGAAGGTCTTAAGTATCAAAGATGCTACATTAGGGTATGTAACATCACAGTAGATAAACCCTGAATCTTAGTGGCTTCAAACTGTATATTTTCTCACTCATGTCATGACCAAGTAGAGGTTGGTAGATTCTTCTGGACAGCTCCTCTTGAAAGGAGAATCCCAAGGAGGTGGGGGTGGGGGCTGGGCATCATTTCCAGTGGTTGGAATTCCTGAACATTGCAAAGAAGAAACAAAAGTGTGCCCAGTCATGCTGGGACATTTAAGACCAGGCCCATAATGGTGGACATTTCTTCCTAGAGGAATATTTTTATACCTCACTGGCTAGAAACCAGACACTTGACCTCAACCCACAAGGGAGAATGGGAAATTGTGTGTGTGTGTGTGTGTGTGTGTACAAGTAAAAGAAATGTGATTGGTGAGCATTAAGCCAATCTCTGCCGTAAGTATGTTGTTTTTAGAATCTGGCTCCTTCATTGCCTACCAATCTCCCTTTACAAGGGAAGCAATGAAATATATACCTGGCTTTGAATAAAGGAATTAGTTTTCTTCTGATTTGTTGGAAGTTGTTTATTTTCCATCATTCTGGTCATTCATGATTTGCTAAATTATTGAAAATGTCCTAGTTGAGCCCATGTCCTCTGCTCCCTTATCAGTGTTGACACTGCTGGTGTGGTTCCTTCAAACTCTGTTCTACTGAAGAGTATTCTTGGCTTCCTTGTCCGCTTGCCCCCACACATGCGTGGTCTCTTTCATTACCAACATCCTTCATCAGAGTGGCACACTTGTTACAGTCAGTGAACCTACACTGAACCGTCACGATAACCGGAAGTCCACAGTTTACCTTAGGGCTCACTCTTGCTGTTGTGCATTCTATGGATCTGGACAAACGTATAAGGACATGTATCCATCATGATAGCATCATGTACAGGTTTTTCATTGACTTAAAAATCCTCTGTGCTCCAACAATTCCTCCCCCACCCATCCACTAGCAACCGCTGGTCATATTACTGTCTCCACAGCTAGGCCTTTTCTAGGATTTCATAGAGTGGATCCTACAGGATAAACCTGCCTTTTCAGACTGGCTTCTTCTCATTGGTAATATGCATCAAAGTTTCCTCCATGTCTTTTTATGACTTGATAGCATTTCTTTAGAGCCAAATAATAGTCCTTTGTATGCATGTGCCACAGTTTTGTCATTTATCTATTAAAAAAAAGAAACCTTGGTTGCTCCCAAGTATTTGCAGTTACAAAGAAAGCTGCTGTAAGTATCCATGTAAAGGTTTTGTGTGGACATCTTGGGTAAATAAAAAGGAGCATAATGGTTGAGTGAAGAAACCAACCTGATCAATAGATACTGACCAATCAAAATACAAGCAAGTTATTTTCTCAGTTCTGACGTTTATATGGAGAGGCAAAAGATCCAGAATAGTTAACACAATATTGAAAGAGAAGACAAAGTTGAGGGACTGACATTACCCAACTTCGAGACTTACTATAAAGCTATGGTGATCAAGACAGAGTTTGGTAAAAGAATAGTTTTGGTAAAAAGATAGATCGGTGTAACAGAATAAAGAGCTTAGAAGTAGGCCTAGAGAAATGTAGCCAACTGATCTTTGACAAAGGAGCAAAGGCAATACTGGGACAGAGATAGTATTTTGATCAGTGGTGCTGGAACAACTGAATATTCACATCAAATCATCACCACCATCATCATCAGACCTTTCGCCATTCATAAAAATTAACTCAAAGTGGATCACAGACCTAAATGTAAAACGCAAAACTATAACCCCCCTTGAAGATAACATAGGAGAAGACCTAGATTACTGTGGGTGTGGTCATACCTTTCTAGAGATAGAGCCAAGGGCATGATCCATGAAAGAAATACAGGGTAGACCGAACTTCACTGAAATTAAAAACTTCTCTGTGAGAGACACTGTGAAGGGAAAGAGAAAACAAGCCACAGCTGGGAGAAAATATTTGCAAAGACTCATCTGGTAAAGGATTGTTATCCAAAATATACAAAGAACTGGTAAAACTCAGCAGGGGGAAAAAAAAATAGGACAAAGATCTTAGCAGACCCCTCACCAAAGAAGATATATAAATGACAAATAAGCATATGAAATGATGTTTACATCACATGTCATTGGGAAATGCAGATTAAATCAACAACGAGCTCCCACCACATACCAATTAGAATGGCCAAAATCCACAACACTGACAACACTAAATGCTGATGAAGATGTGGAGCAATGGGAACTCTCATTCATTTGCTGGTGGGAATGCTAATGGTACAGCCATTTGGGAATACATTTTGACTGCTTCTTACCAAACTGGACATAGTGTTACCCTTCTTTACTTTTAAATGTTAGCCCTCACCAGTTGCTTTTCCCACACGGTACACTTTGTGGTCAGATCTTCTCTTTTTGTTTTCTGTCTCTCCAACTTTGTGCTTGATGGTAGAGGGGAGGGAATGTGAGCAGAACACTTCTTTTAACCCTGCACTTCCCTCCAGCCTTGCTTTTGAGGTGAAGATAACAGTTTCGAAGCTGGTAGAATATAAAATAGCATCCGACACCCCAGGGAAGTCATCACTCCTGACAATTCCTATCACGATTTTCCTCTCCTTCTTCTCTCTACTCTCTTGCTCCTCAAGAAGTTGTCTGGGCTGTTTCTTTCTAATCATGTGTGCTTTCAAAGGACAGTCTACAGTAATACCAGAGAACCAGTGTGTCCAATCTCACTCTTCCTGGAGTTTTTAAATAATTTAATAGATTTAGCATGTTCATGGCCTACTGCAAGTTTTCTCATTCTCAGCACTCATGATATGTTGGGTTGAGTAGTTGGGTGTGTGTGTGTGTGTGTGTGTGTGTGTGTGTGTGTGTGTGTGATGTCCTATGCATGGTAGGATTTTTGCAGCATCCCTGTATCCCTATTTGATATCCCCAAATAGTCCTGAGTTGTGACAACCAAAAGTTGCCCCAGATATTGCCAAATACTGCCTGTGGGATAAAATCAGCCTAAGTTGAGAACCACAGATATACTGTAAATCTGCCAGCCACTTGGACTTATTTCACTTACCTTTGGATCATATTTTTTTTTAAAGATTTTATTTATTTATTTGACAGAGATCACAAGTAGGCAGAGAGGCAGGCAGAGAGAGAGGAGGAAGCAGGCTCCCTGCTGAGCAGAGATCCCGAAGTCGGGCTCCATCCCAGGACCCTGGGGTCATGACCTGAGCCGAAGGCAGAGGCTTTAACCCACTGAGCCACCCAGGCGCCCCTGGATCGTATTTTTCAGTAGACCACCATTCCTTCTCCTTCAAAGCTTCAAAGTGATCTTCTTCAAAGCAAAGCGCATTCTAGCCTCACTCAGTTTCATGATGAAGGCAAAAAATAATTGTGCTTTCTATGGGCAAGTCCTACTCATAGTCAGCTGATTGGGACTCACTGAAGCCTTTCTCCAACTTTGAAAAGCCTAATTAAACCAGCAGATTCAGCTGGAAGATTTGTAGTTGTTAGTGATCACTTCCAGCTCTGTTGTACTCACAGCCAAAAAGGACTTGAACAAACATGGCCATATCCTGCCCAGAGGACTGAATTCTTGAAGGCCTGCTGTAGCATCTCTCTCTTACCTCTGTGTCCCAAAGTGTGATCCTCACTGGCTTTAGTACACAAGATGATCTTAGGTGGTACCATGTACACCATTCAGTTGCAGGAGATAGGTTTTTGTCTTAATAATATATTGTGCTGGGGGGACACAACCAGCACACCAAACTTAAGAGTTGAGGTTTTCTTTAAAATAAATGTATGCAGGTATGCATGTATGTACAAAAAGTGAGCTGACTTAAGAAAAGGAGTAGGACAGGGTATATACATATGTCTACTTTCCTATTGCTACTATAACAAATTATCACTACTTAGTGATTGAAAACAGAACGATTTTACTATCTTGCTGTTCTGGAAGTCAAAAGCCTAAACATGGGTCTTGTGAGATAAAATCAAGGTATTGGCAGAGCTGTGTTCCTTCTGGAGGCTCTGGGAGAATCCATTGCTCTTTCCTTACTTTTTCTACCTCCTGGAGGTGCCCTCATTCCTTGCTTTGTGACCCCTTCCTCCCACTTCAAGGACATTGCTCCAGCCTCTGCTTCTCACCTCACTTTTCCTTTTCCTGACTTTCATCCTCTTGCCTCCGTCTTATTACCTTGGTTCACCTGGATAATGTAGGATAATCTTACAAACTGAAATCCTTAATTTAATTGCATCTCAAAGTCCCTCTTGCCATGTAAGGTAACATATTCACAAATCCTTGGGATTAAGGCATAGATATCATTGTGGGGAAGGGCATTATGCATCACATGACAACATATAAAAACAGTTGTCAAGGTGATATACGACTGAATGAATGACATTTGGGAAACCCTGTTTTAGTTCCTTTGTAGCAAGTTACCCCAAAACTCAGTGGCTAAGACATACTTACTATCTCAGAGTTTCTTTGGGGCGGGAGTCTGGTAGCAGCTCAGTTGGGTTCTCAGTCTCAGAGTATCTCTAAAGGCTTCAGCCAAGGTGTTAGTTGGGACCGCAGTCATCTCAAAGTTCCCCTGGGATAGGGTCTGCTTCCAAGTTCACTAATGGTTGTGGGTGGGATTCAATTCCTTGTGGTTGAAGTGAAGTCTTAGTTCCTCATTAGCTGTTGGCTGACAGTCCTCCTCCTGGTCTCATGGGCCTCTTTATGGGCAACTGGCAACTTTGTCTTCCTCTAAGTGATCACGTAAAAGACGGAAAGAACATGAGCAAGATGGAAGTCAGTTTCTATAACCTGATTCTGGAAGTGACATCTCCTCACTTGTGCCACGTTTTCTTCATTAATGCGAGGCTCTAGGTCCAGCGGGAGCTCTGCAGGGGTGGGTGTTATACAGAACGCAAATCCAGGTAGCAGGAACATTGGCATTTCAGAATCTTCCTCTATACTTGTCTTAGGTCCTAATTTTTCTGCTAACATACCTGATCTAAAACTCTGCACTTTAACAGAAGAGTGACCACTCTATGGATTTGCTTTCCTCCAGGAATCTGGGAGTCCCCACCTCTCTGTTTCTGTGTCTCAACCATGAAGATCTATGTTGGTATCGGCCATCTTGGTTTCCCTTGGGGTCATGGGCCCTTTCCCTATGTGCCTTTCTCTGTTTCCAAATATCCTCCTTTGTGTTCCCACTAGATTCCTAAATTAATGATTATCTTTAAAAAGATTAATGCTATACATTGTTTAAGAAAACTCACATACAAGGAGAAAACCCCACATAAATACATTTTCTTAATTAAATGAAACCCGAATGTGAGCTCCTGATCTTTAAGGTATTGGGCAATTCAATCTCAGAAATATTATTGGCAGGAATATATCTCTCCACCTCTATTTAACAAATCAGATTCTTAAGTATCTGTGTCTTTCTCCATTAATTCATCTCTCTGTCCTTCAATGTCCTAATCCCCTTTCTCAAATATCTCAGGATTTTTACTCTGACAATCAAGGGTTTTTTGAAAGATGCATGTTCTATAACTGGTTAATTTACGTTCTGATTTGTAGTAAGTCTAAAATAGCCAAAGGATAAAAAAAATAATAAAATAGTCAAAGGAGTCTGGCTCTTTTATGAAACCAGATGGTAAAAAGGATTGGCGAATGTTCCTTACAAAGTGTGAGGGTCAGTTAATTTCTGTCTCTGTCTATTATGATGCACTGGAGATAACCCCCATGAATTTAATTTGGTGACCTTTTGCAGCTGTCAGGCCTCAATAATTTTTACCTGTTTTGATATTCCCTCAAATTGCTGAGGACATTATAACATAAAGAGCTAGTGAATATGCATAAATCTGTGGGATCTTGTGCTGTCGTTTATGAAGGTGGAAGAGTATGGAAGGCGGGTTCTGTCCTCTGCTCCCTAGAGGGATCGCACTTTTGGGAGATAGAGTGAGTTTGTACATAAACAGTGCTTCCCCACCCACCCTTTGCTTTGATTCACATTTACTGAGAGCAGCCAATTATCCTAAAAATTCAAAGAGCTTTAAAAGAAGAGAATATAATGTTTTTTTTTAATTATTTATCAAAGGGGAACATGGGTTTAAAAAATAATTGTAAATCTATGTTCTTGATAGTGGCCTCTGAGTCCAATACTTGGCACACACCAAGCTCTTTCTACATTTCAGGGGGCAGCTACCAAAATGGCAGACTCAGACTCATTCTATAACTTCCTTTATGGCTTTCTGTCTTCAGTCCCACCCCCCATGAAGAATTTCATGTTTTAAAACTATTTTTCTCAATATATATTTTCCTCAATAGGAAAAATAAATGTAGAAATTAGTATGAGGAAAGCAAAGAAAACATTGCATTTTTATTGCACTCTAAATATTTTACAATTTTTTTTTATAATCTTGTCTAATGGCTCCATAGATCATTTTATAAAAATAGCTTTCCTGGCAAATTTCAAATCAAGATGGGAGTGTCTTATTCTCAAAGTGATCATTTGTACCTAGACTACTTTCTAATGTGTTAAACAGCCTTAGTAAAAAATGATACTACTGTTTTATACTAACAAATGTGGTTTTTACCTGAGTAAGATGTTCAACAAAAATGAAAAAGGCCTGCCCTGGAGTCAAAATACCATTTTCTTAAAATAGTGACTTCTTGGTTTTTTTGCTGAACAGAATATATGTTATACCCAAGTCAGTGGCCAAGTTTACTGATTAAATTCTCTTGAACTTCCTCAGTACTCAAGTCAAAAGACAAAACAAAGCAACAACAAAAGCCACAACGACAACAAACAACAAAAGTAAAATGAGATGTGGTCATTCTAGAAACTAGTCAAGATTGGGTACCTAAGGGAAACTGTTCCATATGGGAACTGAGATAATCTGTTCTCCAACCTTCACATTGTCTTGGAGGAACTTTGTGCCCATGAATAATCTCTATTGGAGATGGTCTTCCACATTCTTGGGGTAGATGAGATTTTATTGTCTAAGGACAGCGAATGATGCTACTGTTCATTCGGGGACCTTTGCCGAAGCCAGTGGAGAAGGATCATGGAAACGAACATTTTGGAGTACCCCAAGGATCCCAGACTTCCTGCTGAGTTCTTCCCTTGCTTACCCTCCCTTTCATTTACTTTTCATTTTTTATTTTATTTTATGTTACTTTATCGAACCTAACCTAATTTAACTCTATTTTATTCTAATATCTTCCCTCCCTCAAACTCTGCCCCCCAGCACACACATCTTCAGACTGTGAACCTTGGTTAACATAGGATAAGGTTTGCAAACACCGTTTCGGGGGATTGCAGCAATGGTACCCATCATGGATGCACAAAGTAGGGGCCATCTCCTGACTGCAAGTTCCCACAATGACACCTGTTGCTGCCTGTCCTTATGCATCAAGAGCCTGTCCCTAGGCTTCCCTGCCCTATAAGACCCTAGCCCTGCTCTAATGGAGAGCCACAGGTCTTCATTGCTCCCCAAGGTGCAGAAACCAAATAAAGATTTTAACCTCAATAGGAATCACTTAAATCACTTTTTTCAATACCAGTATTTTTCCTTTTTCCATTCTCTGATCTTAGTTATAGCTCTGCAACCTATTATCCTTTAATGGGTACATGAGTTTAGAAGTAAATATGACTCCAAGACAAGAAAATACACCTACGGCATCTTTTCTCAAAAACAAATTTGTTCAATTAATTGATTTTCTTAGTCATCTAAAAATTAATAAATCAATGTCACTTTTCATTCTTAACTTTGACTTTTCCTTTCTAGCCCAGGCTCACATGCATCTTTCCTGAGCTATCTACTGTTTCTGCTTCCAAATCACCTCAATAATATGTGTTCTCATCCATGGTTTAATGATTTTACTCTTAAGTATAGTTATTAATGGGAAAGCAATAAAATGGAGTCAGTATGAACTAATCTATTATCAATAGGCCAAATCATGTTTTAAAAATTAATTTTAATTCATTAGACTTCAAATGTTGCAGTAATTATTGCCATTTATATTTATGATTATTTGTGTGTGACATGCCTCTCCTCTGGAGGGAAGAGACTATAATATTTATCTTTGCATCTTCAGTATTTTGCATTCCATTGGCATTTTATTAAATGAATAGCTAAAAGTAGTATCTAAAATGTCTATAAGAACTTTCTTACAGAGGAATCGGGGTTAATAGCACTGAATCTAAAAAGATAATATTTATTCTGTGCTTACTATATGTTGAATACATTTTTGGGTACTTTGCATGAATTCATGCATTTATCTACCAACAAACTCATGAGGTAAATCCATAATTATCCCTATGTACTGAGAGGTAAGTCACAGCTAGTAAGTGCCTGGGCCATGACTAATTTGGATTTTAACTGCTATGCTCTGTTGTTTCTAAATAAAAGTGGAAATGCTTATTTCTATTCTCTGGTAGCAGATTCTGACCCAGGAGGGTCACATACTCAAAGGGAAAATCATCCAGGATATTTATGAACAGACTCAAGTATTTGACATCTGAACCTCTCCAAATTTCAGAATCATTTAGAGTCTTTCTCTTTTTTGAAAGAGAGTAGAAGACAGGGTGAGAGACAGCCAAACACGGAGACAGAGAGAGAAGATATTTTTGTGTCTCTAAAACACCACTGAGGTACCACTAAGCTTGGATATCTGGTCCATTGTCACAAGGTCCTTTCCACTGGTGAAGTGGTGACTTGATTGGATTTATATTTTAAAAGGATCCATTGTTTCCCTCTGAGCATTGGAGGGAGAAAAGGCAAGACACGTTGGTTGGCTTTTTCAGTCATCCCAGAGAGAGTGTGATGGTTTCACCATGGAGGATGACCATGATTTGAAAGCAGAGCTGGCAGGATGGGGTATGGGACAGAGGAAAAAATTCTGTGTGTGTGTGCTAAAGCAACTGGGAAGATGGGTTGTCCTTACTGATTTGGGAAGACAAAAGGAGAAACAGATTTGGGGAGAAAGACTAGGACTTTCATTTTTCACATGAGATTCATTTTTCACATGTTAAATGTAAAAGTGAGCAAGTGGAAATCTTCTTGAGTAGACAGCTGAATAGAAGTTCTAGGGGAGAAAGTCCAGGCCAGAAATATAACTTAGGGAATATGTGGATTATATTAAAGTTCTGAGATTGGATAATATCCTGTTGGGAATGACCGCAGAGAATGAGTCCGCAGACAGATTGCTGGGGTCCACTAACACGACAGGTTAGGGAGAGAATGCATCATCTACAAGGACAAGGGGGACTAGTAGTCAGTGGAGAAGGAGGGAAAACAGGAGAAGGTACTCTAGAACGCAGGTGAAGGGTAGGCATCAGGGAGGGTCAGTTGATCTACAGAATGAAAGTCTACATTCGTAGCTGGCTTCTGGAAACCACTGTATTGAAAACACATGCTGGAAAGTTCACAGTGATGTTACTTTCCTATAAAAGGGAAATGACCTTGGGTGGCAATTCGGGAGAGAGTCTGACATATGGGCGAGCTAACCGTCATTCTGGCTCTTAACAGAGAGACATGTACAACTATAAATAGGTCTCTGACCACGACTAGGACTAGGACTGTAAGTATTGTCTTATCCATGTCTGTGTCTCTATGGAGGAATGCAAACTCTTAGCCACAGATAATTATATAGAAAACATTTTTTAGAGTTTGAATACAGTAAGTAACCAATAATTCAGTTCTCTACCACAATATGTTCCTTGGGGTATTTTCTAGGGCACATAATTCAAACCTGGAAGATCACGCATTAATTCATTTTAGCAATTTCCCTTCTGTCTAGCAGCAGACCTGTCTGGAGCACAGGACTGAAGGAGTTCTCGCAGGATGGATAAGATAAATTTAAATTTTGGTTTAACCTGTCTAGGTAGATAGTGTTTAATGAAAGGATGCTTGGTAAGTATTTGTTGAATTTTATTGCCTGAAAAGCATAAAAGAAAAGGTGAGGACTATACCAGCAGCATAAGTGTGTTGGTCTTCTGTACCTCAATGTGGCTAAGAAACGAACTGGAGGACCCTTAATCAAAACCCCATCATCATTCGTGATGCTTTCCAGACATGTCAAAATGTTTTCCTTATACATTTTTTCCCTTGAAGTGATGAATGCATTTTTTTCTTAAAAAAAAAAAACATTAAAAATCACTGAATGTTTTGAACAGAAGCATGGAATAGAGAAAAAAGCCCAGGTCCTTGGGCACAAACTATTTTCAACTGTATACAGAGAGGTCTTTCATGTCCTGATACTCGGAAAATGAATGACCACAAAGAGTATGTGGGATTGTGCATGAGGCTGTGTGAAGCTCCTTGGAACTTGTAACCAACCCACACATTTTTATCAGCTCCATAACAATGCACAAGTCAACAATAGAGGGGTGATTCGGTAGCCAATCCAAATCCAACTCACAGTGGCCTTCAGAACCAACAGCCCAATCAAAGTGACATTGACGCTGCTTTGAAACAATACATACTAGCCCTGTCACTGCTTCGCAACATCAAAGTGCCATATTCTGTCTGGTTGTCACCTCAGAAGACCTCTGAAAGAAGGAGAGAAAAAACACCTCAACAGATTCATTTTGTTTTTTTTTTTTTTGATTGTTGTTGTTGTTTTGTTTTTGTTTTTCGGGGGAAAGAGGGGCAGAGGGAGAGAGGGAGAGATAGAATTTAAAGCAGATTTCATGCCCAGCCTGGAGCCAGACCTGGGGCTTGATTTCAGGATTCTGGGATGATGACCTGAGCCGAAATCCAGAGTCGGATGTGTAACTGTTGGAGCCACATAGGGGCCTGTCATCGGGTTCCATTTTGCAGGCAGCTGCAGGTTCACACGGCCTTGAACTGCCTTGAACTTCAGGTGGGTCCCCGCTTGCCCTTCTGTAGGTGCTCGTCACGGATGCAATGCTGGTAAACTGCAAAAGGGGGCTTTGTGGTTCCCAGATCGTCCTGATTCCCCACATCAGATCGTCCTGATTCCCCACATCTATACGTGTGAAGAGTGACGTGCACCCTGAAAAGCCAAAGGAATCCCTTGTTCACTTCTATTCCACAATTAGATTTTTTTTTCCAATCTTGACCTCCAAATTTGAGGAAAAATTTAAAAAATATTCCCCCTCTCTTGGGACATCAATAAAGATCATTTGCAAACACTATTACGTGGGTAATAGTAAGCTTGGTCAGTCACTGACGTGATTAGTTTACCGCTAAAAAAATTATATTAAAGTACACAGAGATGATTAAAAATGAAAAGAAGGATAGTGTGATATATATACACATTGGGGGTGGGGATAAATTGGTGTCTTTAATCAGTTAAAACTTGATGGTCCAAGACTGTAGCTTTCCCGAGTTTATTTTGAACATTTTTAAAGGAAATAATTCATCCATATACCCTCTATTCCTAAATCATGGTGAAAAGTCTGCTGTAATTTAGAAAAGCTAGTCTCAGTTTAACAGACTATATCCTTCCCTTGCTGTTACCCTAAGATTCTCTCCTTCACTATCCAGACCTCCATTTGTCTCTTTCATCACCTATTTTGGACAATATTTTAATTCCTAAGGACAAGAAATGTCTCAAATATGTTGTTGGCTCTGTAGTGAGGATTTAAGGGGCAATCAGACCTATGAATAACTGGTTACAGACCCAGGCAAAATAAAATAAGTCCTTAAAAGAATATGAGCAGTAAAGAAGAAGAGAAAAGAGGAAAACAAAACTCATTGTGATTACTCTCTTCGTGGGAGAAAACCCCAACAGTCAAGACAGTTTTTCACATTTTTTTTTCTGCCATCTGGGCAACGGAATCTGTTATCAAGCTACCCAAAGAGACAATATTCATTTTTCCCAACCCAGGTTGCTTTATTAAAAAACAAGCAAATGAAAAAAACAAAAACAAAACAACCTAACCCGAGTCGAGTACCTGTTTGACTTTTGAAGCTGAAATCTTTTAAATCCTTTTAAACCTACAGTTACAAAGGAAAAGCACAGCCACGCCCATTCCACAAATAAACTAAGCCTGATCATCAGAGGGTCTTGTGTGGTGACGACATGGCTTCAAGGTGGACTCTGAATGCCACGCTGGGTGTGGGTGGTCCTCTGGCTCCCAGACCAGGAAGATATCATGGCAGTGCTTGACGTCTTCCATTTTCACTGAGGTCTACTCAATATATTTGTTATGGAATGGCTTTGTTGTCAGAGACGTTGTTATAAATCTACGCTGTGAACAGTATGCAGTAAGGATAGACATGCTAAGACATGCTAAGCATATGATTAAAATTCAATTCTCAGCCATTTTAAGACTGAAAAATATTAAGGTAGTATAAGTACAGATGTTGACACCTGCCTCATTCCCAAGTTTTGATTGCCTCTTGCTTTTATTTCTGCACTTTTATCAGACAATATAGTTAGCCCTTAACTAGCTGCTTGGACAAGATCTGACTTTAGACTGCTCTTAAAAAAAAAAATCCTTGGAGCACCTGGGTGGTTCAGTTGGTTGGGCGTCCAACTCTTGGTCTTGGCACAGGTTGTGATCTCAGGGTTGAAGGACTGAGCCCCGCATTGGGCTCTGTGCTCAGTGCAAAGTCTGCTTGTCCCTCTTCCTCTTGCACTCTCCCTCCCTCTCTCAAATAAATAAATGAACTCTTAAAAAAGAAATCCTTACTATGTCTAGTGTCAGACCTGCATTTATAATGCAATTTCCGCCCCCTAATGGAGCAAAGAACCTCAGGGTAGGCAACATGCATGGTGACATTTAATATTAATGTAAATCACAGAGCAAAGAGGATGCTGTGGGTAATTCCTCTCTAATTATGTTTCCCTGGACTCCAAGCCATCCTTTAGATGAGACAGCATTTCTGAAATGGGAGAGGTACCCATGTTTCAAATCAACAATATAATTACATAGAAAGCTTTTCCAATGCAAAGACTTACTGCCAATTCCAAAGAGCTTTATAATCTTCAAATGATGTGTTTATTTTGGAAAATAAATAAACTGAATGGTGAGTTTTGGAACAGGAGATTGTGGCAAAGTAAAGATGGTGGGAATGCAAAGTGGAAATTTTTAGAAAGCCTATATTCCTTAATCAAATGGACAAATGCCATTCGGAGATTATAAATGTCATCCACAATCATTGGCAGCCCGAAGAGTTGTTTGGAATGGTTGTAAAGCCAGGCTTATTCTGTTTGAGGCCCCGCTCCCCCTCAAGCCACCTAATGTAAAACTAAAGGCTAAGCATAATACGACTTCGCAAAATGTAATTTTATGACAAGACAAGCAGATATCTAGAGTTACCTTATGGAAAAAAGAAACAGCTGTAAGGTGAGAAGGGCAACTCAGCTGAAGGGCAAGTCAGAGTTTAGAGTGTCTATTTCTCAACCCCCGTGGTCAATTTTCTTTGGCATAAACGCTAAATTGGTGAAAAGGATTGGCTTTAGAACACCGGTGTTAGTGATAAGCAATAGATATATTGTTAATTAAGCACTTCCTTCTTGCAAACTTTAAAGTTATTTGTTCAGACATAAACCAATGTCGTCGTATTATTTTCCTGCTTAAAAGATAAGAAAAGGGGATTTGGCAGTATTAATAAGGAGCCCAAGCCGTATAATTAGTGATGAATAAAGACACAAGTCAAAGTCAGGTGTTTCCTGCTAACTCTACTCTTTTGCCGCACCGCCAAGCCCTCTGCTATCTGTCTGCTGTCGTCCTGGAAGGGCTTTGGACAGGTGCATAAATAAAATTCCTTGTGAAGGATCCAGATGTCTGCTCATTTTTAATTTTTTAAATTCTCCTTATCAACCATCTTACATGAGATTTGGGGGAGGGTGGGAAATAAGTTGACATTATTCTTAGAGAAGAAATTTCACTGTGTGTGGAGTCTGTACTGCATTAGAATGCAGATTTCTTTCTCAAAATGGTATATACTACAGTGAGATCCTAGTTGTGGATATTAATAAAATGGTAAGAAACTGTGATGCTTGTTTAGCAAGTAAAATAGTAGAATGCTCTTCCTGTGCCACAAAAACATTCTGAGGCTTTTGGGATTTCCTGGTTTCTCAGTATCCTCGTCCACACACCACCCCCACATCCCACTTTTGGTGGACTCCCTTATAGTGCAACTTCCTTTTAGAGAATTCTTAGTAAAATTGGCAAGAAAGATAACCTGATATTCTTTAGTCTTCCATGATCCCAGTATGGGCTCTTGGCCTCTTTCCCACAGATGTTGGGCCTTAAATGGAACCCAACAAAGGATGGAGAAAACCAAGAATGGTACTAATCCTGCCCAGTAGTCCTCACCCAGATGTGATGACTGATCAGTTCTTCAGTGAATTTGATCATGTCCTACTTTAAATTTACAATCCTATGATGGAGACAGTTGAGGAGAACTTCTACTCAACTAGAGCCAGTTCCAAGAATCCACCCTTGAGTAGGCCCTTGGAAGTAGCTGCCTCGCCCCCTGGCGGATGGATATTGTCAGCAATATCTGCTTTCCAGACTTTTCCCGGCAGTTCTTACTATCTGACTTTGTCTTGTTTAATGTGGATCTTCATAATATGTTCGAGTACTAGGGCCTTGCAGAGTTTTCTGCCAGCCACAGCAGGGCAGAACATGGAGGACGTCTCACGCATGTCTGAGAGCAGAAAAAAACTGATGTAAGGACCTCCAGAGGACACGAAGAGGCCTCAGAGTCAGGAGGAGGAGAGAGAAGTGGAGTTGCATGGACCAGCACAGAAAGGCCGGATGGGAACGAGTGTGTCTGCAAACACCAAGACGGAAGGAAGGAAGTGCAGAAATCTTGATTGCTGTCTTGCTCTCCAGCTGCTGCTTTGGCAAGAGGGGTGTCCCCTTGTAGAGATAAGATACACTCAGAAAAGATGTCTTTTCATACACCTGGGTTTGTAGACTGAGATTTATCTATCATAAACATGACTGTGAATTCCTCCAACAATATGGATATAAAACATGAAACAAGTGTCTTGTAACCCTGTTCCCCAGACATAGGCACTAGCAGCCATTCCTATAATTGTGTCCATAGAGAGATATAGAGATATAAGCATGTACTTAGATACGGACAAAATCATATCTCTGGACAGAGCTATACCCACCTTTGAGTAAAAGAATAGGACAACACCATAGGTACTATTCAGAACAATTTTTAGACATTAGGAAGTAGCTTTCTTGAATTGGAAAAAATGAAATATGTCAATCATTGGTAGGTTGACAGCTGACAACATCAATTAGGAGTAACATGTGTATTTTCTTTTTCTGTATAAAAACGAGTTTTGAAACTTCAGAGCCAAATTGCTAGCTGTGATCAAGAGGCCACCAGGGTAAGATGAATTGTTTATACAAGTGGGATCTTTGATGAGAAGAACGAACTTCAATTGGCAAACTCATGAAAAATCAAAGATGCTTAGTGCATGACTTTGGAAATTAAATTAAGTTCTAGAAGTTTATTTTGTGATTAATTACAATTAGAGAGCTCTAAACCAAAACAGAGTAATTAAAATATCCAAATTTATTTTTCGCTAGGATCTTTTGTTGTGAGGAGCTGGGAAGAAAAATGCTTTATTATTATTATTTTTCCCCTCAAAAACTATCAACTGAAATAATCTAAGCCTTGGTGTACTTGGGGAAGTACACAGAGTACATTTCTTTCCATGGTGAATACCAGGATTTTAAAAGCTGACCCAATCTTTCAGGGAGGTTGTTCCTGCCAAAGAAATGTCTGAGATTATCAGAGTTAATAATGTCATTATCCCAATGTTTATTCGGCCAGAATTTTTAGATTATGACTCACATTATTTTTTTCATGACTAAATGAAATTGACTGAAGCTTTCAAGGTTGAGAAAAAAGTCAGTGAGTGTATTTCTTGAGTAAGGATTCTGTTTAAGTGTTAGGGCCCTATCTCTACCCTAGGTGTAATTAATTGCTTTAAGTATATTTACATAAAGCCAACATATTTTGAGGTGCCTGGGTGGCTCAGTCAGTTAAGTGTCCAACTCTTGGTTTTGGCTGAGGTCATGATCTCAGGGTTGTGAGATCGAACCCTGCAGAGGGCTCTGCACTGGGCATGGAGTCTGCTTAAGATTCTCTCTCCCTCTCATTCTGTCCCACCCCCTACTCTCATTTCGCCCTCTCTCAATCTCTCAAATAAATAAGTAAATCTTAAAAACAAAAGCAAAACCAAAAACCAACATGTAGAGCATATGCATGTTTATCTTAGTTGGTTCTAGCTGCTATAACAAAATACCATAGTTGGATAGTTTACAAACAACAGAAATTTACTTCTCCTGGCTCTGGAGGCTAGGAAGTCCAAAATCAAAGAGCTGGCAGAGTCAGTGTCTGAAGAAAAACGACTTCCTCCTGGACAGTCATGTTTTTGCTGTAGCCTTACCCGGTAGAAAGGGCTAGGCAGCTTTCTTGGGCAGCTTTGATAAGGGCTTGAATCCTAAGGACTCCACCTCTTAATGCCATCACTTTAGGGATTAAGTTTCAACAGATGAACTGGAAGGAGATGCAAACATTCTGATCGTAGCAGTATGTGCACCTCCAAACATATAAATAAATGTCCTGTTTTTGTTACGCTAGATACTTAGATGAATGCATAATGGTGACAAATGCTTAACTGACATTCTAAAATCCATGTCCACTCTGTATGGTGGTAAAATTCATGTTAATTTATGTTATTGCAGTTAGCCAGATTTCTAAGGATCTCATAGATAGCTCATGTAGCCTGTAAAATGTGACTATCAAGGCAAGCTTGAGGAAGTCTAAAATATACATTTTCCAGTTTTGCATTGGGGGAGGAAATGGCTTTGATACATTTCCTCTTTCTCCTTCCTAACCTAAAGGATAATAAGCAATGGCACAGAGCCACCAAGGGATACTGATGGGGAAGTAGCAGGAAAGAGAGTGATTGCTGAACTCACAATTCATCTGAGGTCCCAGGGGACAAGATCACAAGGTACGATGGAACACATACTGCTGACCTAGTCTTAGATACTGCCAGAAGAAGGAACAGTTAGAAAGCAATGAACAGACAGAACAAAACCTCCCTTAGGAGCAGAGACGCAAGACTAATTACAGAAAGAGGTGTATTTCGGACAACCGAGGTAGAGGTTTGGCAGCTCTCACAGAGCTACAAGGACTCAGCGTGTGTCAGCTTGGTTTTCCAAAAGCGTCGCCTTTTGGGTGGAGTGATTGAGCTTAACGATCCCACAAAGGACTTAGTCTCTTAGAGTTTTCTTCAGACATTAGGAAAAAAAAAATCAGATTCCTAATCCATATAGTCAATCTGGAAGACTTCACCGAGTAAATTACAAAGAATTTAGTGTGGTGGTAAGCAGAATGGTAGCTACAAAGAATTATAAAAAAAAAAAAAAAAAAAGGTCTGTCCTGAGGATTCTTTTCCATTGTGTTGAACTCTGATTGCTGATAGATTTTAAGCCTCACCTCCCACCCCCCAACCCACACCTGTACAAGCTGCTAAGAAAGCCTGGTGCTTGCTCCTTTGGCATCAGTGGCACCTTCAAACCGTTCAAGAGAGTTCTGCAGAGGCGGGACTATCATTGGGGGAGGCAAAGAACAAGACGTGTAAGAAGAAAAAGGACTGTAATGATCATAGCCTAAGGAAAACGTGTGGATTTGGGAGCAGAAAGAAATACTGGTGAAAGACAGGAGGGGTCAAGAAACCAAGGAGAGAAATTAGATTCAGTACGCCTGACCAAAGGGAAACTCAATAGATTATATTTGTATTTGTATATATTTGTAGAATACATTCTATCCTTCTAGGCATTTGGATCCCAGTTAGTGGGATGAGCAAAAGATATGTTCATGTGCTGAGAATAAAACTATGTAACATGTGGGTCTTTAGGTTATTTGTGAGCTAAACCCTAATATAGCTCCATCATCATATACAATACGGTTGGAATTTAGAAAAAAAGAGATTTCCTTTGATTTCAAAAAGTTTTAGGTAGTGCAAGTTACAGAAAGTACTGGGATCTTCCAGAAGTATATAAGTTGTTATCTCAAGTAAGATGCATGGGTGTGGAATCTGAGATTTTCCTAACTTCAGGCTAGGAATCTAAAACCTGATCCACTAATACAACCCAAGACCATCCCTAGTGGTCAGTGCAAGTCAAGCACACACAAAACTCTTCTTCTTCTTCTTTTTCTTTTTTTTTTTTAATTTTTGCTTTTTATTAACATATCACAGCACTCACCATAGCACATACCTTCCCCAATGTCCATAACCCAACCACCCTCTCCCTACCCCCTCACACAAAACTCTTTTTTATGGACTCTTCCAAAACCAGGACTCCTGGGAATCCAAAATGAAAAATAATAGATGCCTGTACCAAAAGGAAGTTCATTAAAAAAAAAAAAATGCTTAAGGATTTGCTCCACCATGAGGAACACTCAACAGACAACTTAGGGGAGAATTTGTGCCCCCGTAAGACTTAAGATACTAAAACAATTTAGAAGGATCTAAAGAATATGCTAAAATGATATTATTCCGTTTATTTGAAGTTTGAACAGATGCCAACTAATGCAGAGGGTAAGAAATCACGGTAAAGGTGATCTTTGGGAGCAAGGAGAGAAATACACAATGAAGGCTTCTGGGATGCTGGTAAGTTTCCATTACTTGGTGTTGATGGTCGATATTGTTGTTCTTTTTAATATAATTATTTGCAAAAATATACCGAGCTACATAATTATGATTTCTGCTATTTCTCTATGTTTGTATACCTCAAAAAAACAGTCAATTTTTTTAAAAAGGCACAGGGTGCTGGGATTCAGACCTGTGTGGGGTTTCTTGCTCAGCTGGGGAGGCTGTTTGTCCCACTCCCACTGCCCCTCCCTCTCTCAAATAAATACATAAAATTAAAAAAATAAAAATAATAAAAAAGGTACGCAGGCAAAAAGGAATGTTCAGATCTATTCAAGTTCAGAAAGTTCACCTCTCCAGAATTTGCTGTGAGAGAAGCAGCAAACAGCGTACTTTGGAATGGAGGAATGGATCAAGGAATGAATTCCTCAAGGAGTGAATCCGTGCGGTTGGTACCATTAGTACAGCAACACCCACTTCCCCTCACCTCTGTCAACTGCCTATCTGAGCTCTTTTTCTAGGAGTTTGGCTTTTATTTTATTTATTTATTTTTTTTGGATTCCACATATTAGTGAGATCATACAGTATTTACCTTTCTCTGTCTGACTTCTCTCACCTAGCCTATGCCCTCAAGGTCCATCTGTGTTTTTGCAAATGGCAGGATTTCATTCTTTTCCATAGCTGTCTCTATAAGCCACATTTTCTTTATCCATCGTCTCGGCTGATGGATGCAGGGGCTGTTCTATTTTCAGTGTTTTGAGGAATCTTGTACGTAATGATTCTCTTACTTCTCTTCATCCTTTTTTTCATGAGGCAGAAAACAGACAGGCAGACCCAGCTCAACCTTTTTTCTATTGTGTACATTTGACATTTATTGAACAGATACTATAGTCCAGGCACAAAATGTGGACACTTAATTATCTTTGCTTCGGTTTCTTCAAATCAGGACAAATTTAATGAGGGCAGGATCTGCTCTTTCCCCAGATACCTGAACAGCCTTTGACATACTTTAGGCCCTCAAAATACAAACTAAAGGCAAAGTTTATACCCCATGTGCTATTGGCAGATCACATAAGATAAGGCGAATACGTTTGATGTAGCAAATAGAAAAAGTTCTACATGTCTGTGAATTTCCTCACTTCTGAAGAAAACATAGTCTAAGAAATTTGCCTGGCATTCTTTTTATTTTTTCCTGTTTCTCCTAACAGATTAGGTAAATAAATTGCCTTCTCAGGTTTTAGTCATATAGTCCTAGTTAATCAGATTGGAGAAAAAATATCAGCTAAAACAGATTTAAAAAAAAAAAAAAGTCATCATCTCCAGGGTCACCTTTTCGAACCCCAACCTGAAAATCTGAAGTCTGCCTACAAAAATCGCTGTAATGCACATGAGAGTAAAGCAGTAGATTTTTCTGCGGCCTCTGGAGGAAGATATATCTGCTGGAGGTATCAGTTCAGCCATGGAGAATAATTTAATCATACTTGTAAATGACATTCCAACAAAAGGTCATCAGATCTATCAGGCCCTCATCAACTTAGGAAAATTAGACTTGCTTTATCGATGTTGGAAAGTGATACAGTGCCTGACTCTGCTTCAGAAGGAAACTGGGAAGTCAAGAAAATGTGTCTGAGCTGGGCCGAGGAGCCCAGACAAGCAAAACAGACAGCCTGCCCTGAGCCTCTGCCCTTGCAAATTCCCACAACCAGCTGCAGTCTGTGACTTTCTTTCCTTTATTTATTTATTTTTTTTAACTACAACTAAGTAAATATGTTACAAAATAGTAACATAGAATCATTTCAAGAAACCGGAGATCGGGATCTTACTACAGAGGATATGGAGGGAGAAATGAAAGAATTGTCAACATCTGCTTAATCAGGCAAGAGGCATTTGCTGTGATGATGTGTTTACTTTCCAGGGAAGAGTGTTTGGCTCTAGGACTGAAAGAGGCACAACCTGTCTCTTGTAAACGGAGCTGGGGGAGAAGGGATGAAGAAGCTTTATTCTGGGGCTTCCCCCGTGCTGGCTGTGTGCCCTTGGCAAGTTAACTTTTTCGAACTTTTGGTTTTGTCACCTATAAATTGGGATCATTAGTGTCTCCCAGCTTGCACGGTTGTTGGGGTGGTTAGAGGACTTTCCCCCGTGCTGGCTGTGTGCCCTTGGCAAGTTAACTTTTTCGAACTTTTGGTTTTGTCACCTATAAATTGGGATCCTTAGTGTCTCCCAGCTTGCACGGTTGTTGGGGTGGTTAGAGGAGAAAATGCAGTGCGGAGCTGAGCGTGACCAGTGGTGAAGAGGAAGAAATCCGTATTGTGACTTCTCTCCTATTACTCGGAGAGCTGAGGTCTAGAATCTAACTCCTGGAACATTCCTTGTCGGGAGCGATGAGATTCAACTCAAAGAAATGATCTCAGTTTGAACATGAGTCTTTCGATTGTTGAACCAGATACGTCACTGGGGTGATACCTGCATTTGTTTGTACCCAAGTAAGCAGTCTTCGGACACGTCACGTGACAGAGGGACAATGAAAGAAGAAATAATCCATCCAACAGAATTAAGAAATGGAGCACAAGGGGTGTACTGTTTTCTATTGCTGTGCAACCAATTGTGGCTTATTTAGCCACTGAAAACAGCACATGTGTATTATCTATCAGTTTCCTTAAGTCAGCGGGGCAAGGGGGATCTGTATGTTTGAGCTGGTTCCTCCACTCAGGGTCTCACGAACCCGCAAGCAAGGCAGCAGTCCGTCGGGGCTGGGGTCTCCTCCGAGGCTCACTGCCATCTGGGAGCATTTAGTCCACTGAGGGCGGGGCACTGGGATCCAAGTCTCCTTGCCATGGGGTCCATTCCCCCACAGGGCAGGTGTTTATTCGAGGCTAGCAGGGAGCCTCTGTTGCTGCTTTAAATCTCTCAGACTTCTTCCATCTCCGACTTGAGAGCGTCTTTTCGGAGGGCCCACCTGCTTATGTCAGGCCCACCAATACTTAAGCAGAGGATGTTATGCTGGGTATACACACCAAAGCATGGGAATCATTTTAGAATTCTGTCTAATGCAGATGGAAGTGCAAAATTCCAGAAAATTACTAGTTTGCTTAATTATTAAAGGGTTAGTGCAGAGGTAAGTCTACACTGGCAAAAAAGTCGTAGTTGGTCCATAAACCTAGTTTCGCTCTCATGTTAAGGAATGCGGTCTCTCCCTGTGCATCACCAAGTGGGCAGGAAGAAGGCACACAGCCTGCACTGGAAGGACAGCAGAAAGCAAATCCCTGTGGCCACATATGCTGAAATCTCCAAGCACGAGATCTGTCGTACCTGATTGTGCACGGACTTTCTTCGCCATCTTATTTCTAATACATCCAAAAGGAACATCGTTCAGTCTCACCTGAAGGGAAAAAATAAAACTGGCCTAATTTAGCAGGCAAGTCCCCAGTGGGGTGGTTTGATTCATACGTCAGAGTGCAAACCCTACTTCTCTTCTTGCTTCCCCGACATTGTAACGAGAATCTATGCCCAGCCGTATTCTCCCAATTGTTTGAGCGCTGGTTTAAACCGATCCCCAGCCTGAATTATCACCGAGCCTCGGTCCTGACATGTTGATCTATCCACATTCCTGGCTGAGGCCTCCCGAACGGGAGACCGATGATAACAGGAAATAAGTCATGTCACCTTTCCATCCCTGGAAACTACCGTCTTAGCCAGTGTTTAAGCAGAACTTGTCAGATCTGTCTTTCAGATTCTGGGGGGAAAATGCACGAATGATATGAGCATAGCAGAAACCTGTAAATCCACATGGGTGCACCCACCAGAGCTTTCAGCCCCTTATTTAGGATTCATTATGCAATAGTTTGATTTTTTTTTTTTAATATCTCTTTGGAAGTGTTTTTGGTCTTTCAGACTTTTTTTTTTAGACATTCTTCCTTAGAATTCCATCCTCTTAGTTTTGGAGTAGTGATTTGAGATGTTGATGTTGGTGGCAGTACACAACACACATGTGTTCACACGCAAACACACATACACAACACATAGAGACACACACACAACGCGTGCACATACACAGAGACACACAAACAAGCAATCTCTATTTTGATAAGATAATCATGAAAAATTTAATATAAATATTGGATTCCTCCCATGGACACTCAGCACTATCTCTTTGGTACACTTATCATGGATTATAAACTATACATGTATTTGTATGATTTTTAAATTATTTTTCCTTTTCCCCACTAAGCCCCATAAAGGCTGGGACTAAGTTTGTCTTACTTACTATTGTATTTTCATTGTCCTCCACAGCGATTCTCATAAAGTAAGAGGATAGTATGTATTTGTTGAATGAATGAATGGTTGAGTGATTCAATACTTGAATGGATGGTAATCCTCACCTTATAAATTCAAGAGTCCATCTCCTGGTGTTAAAAATGCCTCAGTATCATAACAGGCCACAACTTCAGTCAACAGGTAGAAACTTGGCATGTCTGACTCCATGATGCTTCTGTACCTCTTGCTGCTGGGACCTACAGCTGACACACTCTACTTAGCCCCACACATAGCCTTGTTAATCTTCAAAGGAATTTTGGTTACAACTGAGATTTTCAAAAAAGCTGCTTTTTAACCCAAACCCTTCCTCATCCAAGGAGATACGGAAGAACGTACAGCCGTGACTCTGGGTTTAAGATGTGCAGGAGCAATGTGACCAGATTCCTGGCTGCAAAGATCAATTGACAAAGGACAAAGAAGTTACACCACCTTCCTCAGATGTCTACAGATGGCTGTCACCTTTTGACTCCAACCCTCTATTGCATCCCTCTTTTGCTATCATAAAAGCAGTTCTAATTATGTTCCCTGAGGCAATGGCGCCTTGGGATCCTTGGTTTGTTTGTTTTCTGAATGAAGTTGTTTTTCTCACCCCAACATCCTGCCTCTTGACTTACTTGCATATTGTGCTGGGAGCAGAATGAGTTTGGACTTGGTTACATGCCTAACTTCCAAACCAGTGCATGTTTATTGTAGAAATTATAGATCTCTACAATCACCAATAAAAATTTGCCCATTGAGCTATCATCCAAGAATAATGATTGTCAAAATTTTATGTATACACTTCTATCCTTCTTATCCATTGCTGCCCCAAAATAAGTGTGTATGGTATATTTATTAACTTATTCTTTTACTTGATATATTGTGAACATTTCCCAAGAAACATTGCCTTCAACTTAAGGTTTAACAATGATCTGGTGGTATTCCATCACAGGGATGAAGAACAGTTTATTTAACTGATCCTCTCTCTTCTTGCACACGAAACTTCTTTCTAGAATTTTAGGGTCCCTGAGATATCAGGATGCACGGGAAGAAAGAAGGGCTTATAACTTGTGGTACCCAGTGATGGTGTCTTCTGCTTTATCCTCAGGTTAACACTGAGTTTTAATATTTGAAGACTATTTAGGCTTTATTTGCGGAAAACAATGCATTTTTTAAATTACTGTTTCTCTCTTAGATTACTGGTGGGGTCGAACATTGCGATGGTCTCTTTGATGTGTCAATATGGCTAGGCTACCGTCCCCAGGAACTCCATCCAACACTCATCTAAGTGCTGGGGTGAAGGTACTTTGTAGCTGTGATAAGAGTCGATAAACAGTTGATTTGACGTAAGACAGATTACCCTAGAGAACCTGGGTGAGCCTAATCCAATCAGATGAAGGGCCTTAGGAGCAGGGCTGGGGCTGTTAGGTGAAGAAGAAATTCTGCCTGTGGACGGCAGCCTCTGCCCAAGCTGGAGAGCTCCAGTCCTTCCCAACAGCCTGCCCAGGGATTTTGGATCAGCCTAGCAAGCCCCACAATCACCTATGCTCCTTGCAATAAATCCTTTATCACGAGTCTCCTACTGGTTCTGTTTCTCTGGTTGCCCCCTGACTGATACATCTTTTATATATTAATTTTGTGAATGGCCCGTTGATTTCACTTGCTCATCTTTCCATTGGTATATGCTTCTGTTTATTATTAGTGGGATGAGGTCTTTAATAGGTAAGGTCATCCTTTCTCTGTTTTTCTATTTGGCAGTGCCTGTCCTCAATGTTACTCTTTTTCAAAACTGACTAATTCATACGTAGTATCCCATTAATTGCACAAACGTCTCAATGGCAAATTGATTGGAATGAGGTTAAATTTACAAATAAACTTGGGGGATGTATACATTTACAATTTTGTTTCCCCATGCCACAAGAATAATGTTCCCCCTAAACACATCTGTGTTTCAGTCATGGAAATCTATGGCCGTTGTGAACTTACATGGCAAAGAGAAGTCTGCAAATGTGATTAAGGATCTTGAGATGGCGGAAACCATCCTGGATTATCAAGGTGGGCCAAACACAATCATGAAGGTCCTTGTAAGGGAAAAATCTTTTTTTTTTTTTTTTTTTTGGACTTCCCATGGTTTGAAATTAACTATTCCTCGTGGTCACAGTTCTCGGTGTGGATTTATGTACCATTTCCATTTAGCTGAATAATCTACGGAATGATGTTTTTTTAAAAAAACTACCTCCTGTGCTCGCTTCGGCAGCACATATACTAAAAAACTACCTCGTCATTGGGTAGCAGGCATTAAGAAGGGCATGTGATGTGATGAGCCCTGGGCGTTACACAACACTGACGAATTGTTGAATTCTACATCTGAAACTAATGAGGTACTATATGTTGGCTCATTGAATTAAAAAAACAAACAAACAAACACAAAAACTGGCTCATCAGATATCCCAAGTTGGCGGTTTTCTTTATCATTCCTCTCCCTAATCTGAAAACTACAGAATTCAATGTACTTTATTCTGAAAACAAGATCCTGGGTCTTTAATTCCAGGGTTGTGACATCCTAGGAAGACAGAAGTCCAAAGGTTAAAATACCTGGAGGAAAGTAAATCTTTCAAGAGATGGTGAGAGCAAAGAACAACCCTAAGAAAGCCAAAGATTTTGTCCCTTGGCCCGAGGACCTCTTTCCTGTAAAGAATCCATAGGTGGTAATTCACACGCTGTCAATCACTACTCCGCGGGCAGGAGAGATGAGAGAAATGTGAAAATAATACCTTCTTTTTTTTTTTTTTAAAGATTTTATTTATTTGACAGAGAGAGAGAGAGAGACAGCATAAGTGGGGAGCAGCAGAGGGAGAGGGAGAAGGAGAACAGGCTCCCCACTGAGCAAGGAGCCTGATGTGAGACTTGATCTCAGGACCCTGGGATCATGACCTGAGTCGAAAGCAGAGGCTTAACCATCAGAGCCACCCAGGCACCCCATGGATGTTAGCATTCTTTAGCAATAAACTGTTTCGGAATTAAGGTCTGCATATTTTTTAAGAAATAACGTTATCGCACAATTGATAGTCTATAGCATAATGTAAGCATAATTTTATATGCACTGGGAAACCAAGAAATTAATTTGACTCCCTTTATTGTGATATTTGCTTTATGGTGCTGGCCTGGAACCGAACCCGCAGTATTGCCAAGGTGACTATAATTATTTTGAATTTGATTCTTTTGACTTAAAATCTACTTTACCAAATACCTTAATTGTGCTATTTTTCATTCTCTTACTAGAAATGGAAATTAATCTTGGACTCCCAATGACAATCTGGTTTAAAATCCTGAGGTTATACAGAAAAAATGAAAACATCAATTCAATGAGGTAACCCACTGATAAAATTGATGGAACTGAAGTCATATTGAACTAGTTTATCAATTTAGTTAAACTACTTGTTTTGATTAATGTGAATGGACACAAATAAAATGTAGATAGCACCAACAGATCAAATGACAGTTTCTACTGTTCAGCTGGAATTTCATAAAGCTAAGATAAATTATAATGTGTTTTGGAATTATAATATCAAATACACGTACACACATGTCTATTGTTAATTAGTTTGAAATTGTTAAATTAAATACTAGAAATGTGAAAGATTAGAAAAAGAAAAGTAGCCCAAGATGGAGTTTTTCTCTAGCCTCGCAGATGTAGGGGAGGAATTCAGTTTGCATTTAGAGAGTGAGGAAGTTGTGTTCTTGGCCATACACACCAGATTTTCTGTCTGTGATTTGTTAGAGTCAGCTCGAGAAAAAGATTGCCCTGGACAAGCTGGGTCCGTGCTGGGGTTTTCTGGAGGGAGGGCGACGGAGAAAGGAACATCATTTCTCATCTCTGTTCTTGCCAAGTGGCGGCTGAAGGGTGTGGGAGCGTGGGAGGAAGAGAAGAAGGCTGGAGAGGCAGGCAGAGGACAGAGGACAGGAGAGAAGGAAAGGAAAAAAGCCAGCGAGACAAGGAAGCAAGGGGACAGAGGTAGGAGGAAAGTAGGGAGAAAATTCACGGGAAGACGGCCCGCGGAGGGGCAGGCGGGCACGGAAAGAAAGCTAATGCGGTCGAGGAAGGGAGAAGAAGGAAGGAAGAAAACCGTGTTTGACTTACTCATTTCAATATCAAATATTCAATGACGCTTAAAAGCCCGGTATTTTAATTAAATTAATTGATAGGATGTTATGCCTGGGAAATTAATTAAAACAATCGTTGCACCCAAAGCCGATGTTAATTTTATTTATTTATTTTTAAATACCCGGAATCTTTAGGCAGTAACTTCATCTGCAAAAGTTCTAAGCCAGGGATTCTCTACATTAGTCAACAACGCCTCCAGTTTGCAGAATGTTTGGTACCTTTCCAGCTGCTGAGAGCAAAGGGACCCTGGGAAAAAACAGGCTACGTGATCTAAAGGCAGGAACCAGTGCAGCCTTGAATGCACTTAAAAACATTTCAAATGTCCCTAATATTATTATTTAGACTTAGCTAGTTATTGTACACACTTGAAGAAAGATTATCCTTAGAAATGAAAACCCCATGTTTTCCTCTCGTGCTGTGATAATGGGAAAACAAAACTGATTCCGGTCAAAGTCTCCAAGATTTATTTCCTTCTTTTCGGCATTACAATAAATGATGAGGCAGAAACAAAACAGGGAATCTTCCTTCTGCATGAGTGAGCCGTGACTCAAAGGCACATGGAAAACAATTGTCTCTGAGCTGCGATCTGCCTCGGCTAACACCAATAAAGCTTGTCTGGCCTGCTGTATTTATAGACTCTGCAGAGAGAGAGAGAGTAGATATAAATATTTGAATACCTTTTATTTAGTAGCAATGTCTATTCTAATGTTGGTTTTTGTCTTTTCCAGTAATTGGTGTGGATGCCCAGAAGAACTGAATTAATTGCACGAGCAAACTTATTATATTGTTTAGGTTCGTTGGAGACCAAGTTGGAAAAATGTAATTGGGCTAGAGTAGAAAGAAGGTGTTTTTTCGTTCATTTCTTCATGCTTTCAAACATCTCCCAACTTTTCTGATTTGTCAAAATATTTTTCTAAGCATCAAGCACCACTCTAGGTTCTTGGAAGAGAGTGCGGAATCTATTATTTATTGCCACAATAATGCTGTGAATCATCATCAACAATAACAAAGAGCTGTCTAGAATAATAAGCCTTTATCGTTGCTCATGAGCCGATGGGGCACCCGGGCCGATTGGTGCTACTGCCCAAGGCCCTCTTCACACGCCCTCAGCCTGCCCTCAACGGGTAGGCGGCTCAGCTAACGCTTGCCAGGTTCCTTCATGTGTTTGGGGGTTGGCTGGTTGTTGGTCGGCCTGAGGTGGACCCCCTCCGAGGATAGGGGCTGTCTTCGGCCTTTCTTCCTCCACTTTCCCTGCGCTCGTTCTCCTGGTAAAGCCAGAATTCTGAGAGGGAGAGAATAGGAAGTCCTTGAGCCCGTGTGCAGAACCATCCCACCATCATTCTTCTGCATCCTATTGCCTAGGGCAAATCAAAGGCCCGGGAAGAGACTGTACCCTTTTTGGGAGGAGGTGCAAAGCTGCACTGCAAAGGACATGGGCAGAGGAAAGGGAATCATTAGGGACATTAAAAAAAAAAAGATGTTATTTATTTATTTGACAGAGAGAGAGATCACAAGCAGGCAGAGAGGCAGACAGAGAGAAGGGGAAGCAGGCTCCCCGCTGAGCAGAGAGCCCAATACGGGACTCGATCCCAGGACCCTGAGATCATGACCTGAGCGGAAGGCAGAGGCTTAACCCACTGAGCCACTTAGGTGCCCTACTGGAGACATTTCTGCAAGCTTTCTCCCATAGATGACAACTGAAACCTAATAATTGGAGGTTTTATAAGTAAATAACCAAGATTGGTAAATAACCAAGATTATTTTAGATAATAATTAAGTGCTCTGAAGAAAACAAGGTGATAAGAGAGTTAGGCAAGGGAGACCTACGGTACAAAATCCAAGGAGGCACTAGCTCTTAGAGATAGGTATATGGGAAGACAAGGAGAGAGACAGATGATAGATGAACAGTAGAAGGGTAAAGGTATGCACGAGTGCTCAAACACACACACACACACACACACACTATTCCATGATGATAGGGCTCTTCTGGTAAAATTACAGAGCAAGTCAATTTTTCTTTAGTATCCTCCATTTTCCTGTTTATTGGTCTTCCTTCTAATGCGTCTTGGGTCTTTGCAAAAGCCTGTGACATCTCACTGGGATTCGCCATTCGAAGCAGCTTCTGATGTTCTAGTTTAGTGGCAAACTTTTTTGTCTTAGGATCCCTTTACAACATTAAAAATTTGGGAGGACCCTGAAGTGGCTGTGTTTAGGCTGATTGCACCTGTCAACATGAACTGTTTCAGAAGTTAAAACTGCGAAGTCTCAAAATGTTTACCTTTTATTTAAAATAATAATATTAAACTCATTATATACGACTATAAATGTTTTTATAAAATAACTGTATTGCCCAAAGCAAAAAAAAAAAAAAAAAATGGTGAGAAAAGGAACCTTGATTTATACTTCTAAATCTCCTTACTATTTGGCTTAATGGGATCCAGTTGGCTTGCCTTCTGTTTCCAAATTTAATCAGAGGTAGAATAATATTTGGTTGAAGTATAAAAACAAAGTGTGACCTCACATGGGTATATGATTAGAAAAGAAGAGAATTTTAAGAGTCTTTTTAGATAATCACCTGCAGTTTTCTTTGATACTACACCACAACTTAACAAGAGCTGGTTTTTAAAGGTTCGCTGCAGTGTGGAATGTGGAATTATATCAGCGTGTATGTGTGTTTTGTACTTTCTGGTCATAAAATTCATTCGTCTCTCACTCTGAATGCTTCTTCTTCCCACTGCAGTATCCTGCATCGGTAATTTGGAAACAATTGGTTCATCAGGCTCTGCAGACCTTCCAAATATTGACCCAATTCATTCTATGATATCAAAAAACCATATTTATTAACATTACCCCAAATCTCATCAGAAATGTCTTTTCTGGGGGTGCCTAGGTGGCTCAATCGGTTAGAGGATCGACTGCTGATTTCAGCTCAGGTCATGAACTCAGGGTCCCAGGATGGAGGCCCATGTCCAGCTCTCTGCTGAGGATTTTCTCTCCCCCCCCCTTCCTACACCCTCCTCCCCGCTTATGTGCGCACTCTCTCTTTAATAAATAAATAAATCTTTAAAATAAGAAAGAGAGAGATGTCTTTTCTGTATCAGGAAGCGGGCAAGTTCATAGTAGATGATACAAATTTTCAAAATTCAAATTCTCCCTTGAAAGCTCAGATTTTATCAACAGAAACTAATGGTGTTATTTGTTTTCCTTAAAGTGACAATGCCACTTCTTCTCAAAAATGTATCTGCAAGCCACGCAAGTAGGAATAACCATGGTTCCTGTATTATTTAGCTAAAAGTGGTGATCCACATACAAGGGACTGGTTCCACCTGCAAGGGAACAGTTAGTTGCTCAAGTGCGCCCCCCTGAGGCATGATAACTACAATAGACTTTGGTGTACAACACAGGTGCCTTATGGGAACTTCCCATTCTGTCACAGAACATTCAAAGAGGATGTACTTAAGGGGTCAAGGTTAATAAAACGAATAAGATTAACTAGTTACTGCATCGCGGACTCTTGAGTGAAACTGAAAACGCATATGCATATATAATACGTGTGTGTAAATATAAATGCATTTTGTGCTTCTATTTTTACATATATATACCTTTCTTTCTTTCTTTCTTTCTTTCTTTCTTTCTTTCTTTCTTTCTTTCTTTTCTTTCTTTCTTTTCTTTCTTTCTTTTTTTTTTTTCCTACCATGAGTCTGTGGAGGTGAAGAGCACAGTGGCTCCGAGTCCACTCTGATCCATCCCAGTCTTCCTATAGTGCACTGAGCTGATTCATCGCTTTCCCACCATCTCCGCCAGTGCCCATGTGATGAAAAATGCAGAGTATGTTAATGTCCCTGTGAACATGACATCAGTGTCAAGGACTTCCTAAAAGGGAGACCTCCAGGAGTCTACAGGGCCACACTTGGAGAAGGCGGGCCCTGGGATCTGTCACTGTCCTCTCTCCCTCTTGGCTTCCCTCCAGCCTCACAACTGTCATTATTATGTTTACATCGGCACCCCCGGCCCCCCAGGACGTCCTGGAGTTGATATAAGCTTGTCATTTCATTCTCCACTCAAGTGAAGGGCTCTAATTTCATGCCATGGGATAGAGGGTTCTGAAAAAAATGAGGTCCTGTGGCCCCCTAAAAAGAAATCTCTTTTTCCTCTTTGTCTTTATTTAGGATATAATTCTTTCTTCGGGGGTTCAGGTCAGTGGTGCTCAGCCCTGAAAACACCTGGGGAACATTGAACAGTTCCTGGTGCTGGACCTCATTCCAGACAAGTTAAATTCGAGTCTGTGTCCATGGCCAGCGCATCAGTACTGGGAGGCCTTTTTAATCTTCTCAGGTGGCTCTAATCTAATAAGGTTGAGCCACTGGTGTTTGATACCAGCTGGAGGCTGTCACTAAGGGCTTAGAGCAAACTCTCTCTAAAGGTGGCTGTGAGGCTTTTGCTGAGTCATCTAGGTGGGTTTTTTTTTTTTTTAATCTCCCTCAGAGAGATCATTAAATTTTTGTTTAATTGCCCAAACAAGGAGCATCTTATTATTTTACAACCCTGTATCCCTTGTAGAACCTTAACCACTAATGGATAATAACTATTAATCCCAAAGATAAAAATGATCTTACTTCCTCTTTATTAAAAGCATAGTAAATAGGATGGTTTAAAAGAAAAATTCCACGTAATATGAAATAAGTTTCTTGGGTGTCATTTCAAGAAACTGTTCATCGGCTGCTGCTCTGGGGGCAGATGATAAATATTTACCCTTTCACTTGTGCACGCCAAGCCTGTGAGCCGCGGGCTTGGGTTCAGAAAATCCTCCAACAGTGGATGATGAGAACTCATCTCGGGGTTCTTTCTTGTGGATTCCTGGCAGCTTTGTCTGCAAGAAGCGGGGTACTTTGGGGACTCATTGCTAAGGTGGAGACAGTCTTCAAGATGCGGTGTTCAGAGTGATGCTGGGAGTGGAGTCAGCAGCATGTCAGTGAGTGTCCAGTGGTGAGAGAATGAGGGCCGGGCCCCATCTCTAACCCTTGGCTCTTGCCTTTTTTTCCAGTTCGGGTGACTCTCCGTTGACTTCAGGAGCGAACACATAACCTTTTCACCAATCCCTCTTATGCTTTAAGACACCAAACATTTCTAATCCATTATGCTTTTAACGAAGACCAAATTAAACAAAGAAGAATATCTTTAGGTTGACACACTATTTATTTCTGTATTATCCACCAATGTTGAGTTTCTTACCTTTGGAGGCAAGGTAGGCTTAGGACGGAGTTCCCGTGTTTCTTGAAAGAGTAGACCATGTTGGTCTCACGTTCCCACATGGCACTGGGTGACTGGACCTACAGGTGCCTGGTCCTTTAGAAAAGGCTCCTATGCCCTTCTGTGGTTCCCACGTGGGAGGCTTCACCCATCTCCATCCCTTGCTGGGCTCCCGTTTCTTGTTTGCAGACGGTAGGCACCAGCATTCTCTCAGAGGTAAAAGCAAGGCAACATTAGGGAAACATAACTAGTCACACGAGTCACGGTTTCCAGAAGAGATAATTTGAGCATATTTCTCAGAAGAATCGTAACTATTCTTGAGGCTGAGAACAGATAGAAAGTTCTCAGATGGATTCTAAAATTCAAAGGGAAGTGGGGAAAATGCCAAAAAAAGAACGCCCCAACAAGAGCTTCACAAAACACTGGAGGACTATTTCTACAAGGTGATTTCATTTAATCTCTTATAAAATGGACCAGCTCCACTAAAGTGCCTCGGAGAGAGAAGTAACACAGGTCAGGAACTAAAATCTCCATTAATATTTTTAATCGAAGGAACAATTGAAGTCATTGTGGTAGGGGAAGTCTGTCGTTTATGCTTGCCAGGATCCACTCCCCTTTCTCTGATTGTCAGTGTGCCCTATTCCTTGGGGACACCCTTCCGTGACCCTTAACCCAGAGGCTTCTGGTGGAGTTTGTGACTCAGGCCTGGACAACCACACTATTACATTCCTCTCGGATTATTTTATGGGGTCCTATCACAGAAACCTATGAAAGATCAAAAAAATGTACATAAAAATCGTGATTTATTTTTGGCCACAATTATAAATCAGGCTGGTTGTCTGAGTTTCAGAGAACCCATGTCTGAAGTCCTTCATTTCATTCTGATTATGGAGAAATTTTCATGTATTTTCCCCCAACAATTCTATATTGGAGCATTTGTCAGTGCTCACCAGGGTTAAGTGTACTCTTACCTCTCCTTCTCTATTTTGCCCACCTCCCACCTACCTCCCCTTTGGCAACCACCAGTTTGTTCTCTGTCCTCTGTATTGAAGAGTCTGTTTTGTTTTGTGTGTTGTTTTTTTTTTTTTTTTGGTCTCTTTTTCATATGTTTTTTTGCTTCTTGAAGTCCACACATGAGTGAAATCATATTCATCTTTGTCTGACTGACTTATCTCACTGAGGGTGGTACCTTCTAGACCTATTCATGTTGCTGTACATGGCAAGCTGTCATTCTTCTTTATGGCTGAGTAATATTCTGTATGTGCAATAAACATAGGGGTGCACATATTTTCAAATTACTCTTTCCATTTTCCTTGGGTAAATATCTGGTAGTGGAATTACTGGATCATATGGTAATTCTATTTTTGATTTTTTGAAGGAAGCTCCACAGTGTTTTCCCATACCTCCACCAGTTTGCATTCCCATCAACAGTGCACAAAGGTTTCTACTTTGCCACATCCTCACCAACACTTGTTGTTTCTTGTGTTTTTTACTTTGGCCATTCTGACAGATGTAAAGTAATAACTCACTGCGGTTTTAATTTGCATTTCCCTGACGATTAGTGAGGCATTGGACATTTTTTCATGTGTCTATTGGCTATCTGTATGTCTTTTTTGGGAAAATGTCTATTCACGTCCTCTGCCAATTTTTAAATTAGATTATTTATGGTATTGGTGTTGGGTTGTATGTGTTCTTTATATAGTTCGGATATGAACTCCTTATCAGATATATCGTTTTCACTTATTTTTAAAAGTAGAAGATCGACATTGGGGAGGGTATGTGATTTGGTGAGTGCTGTGAAGTGTGTAAACCTGGTGATTCACAAACCTGTACCCCTGGGGATAAAAATATATGTTTATAAAAAATAAAAAATTTAAAAAACAAAAACAAAAAAAAAATGAACACAACAATAAAAAAAAAAAAAGTAGAAGATCGAATCAGAAGTATATTTAAATAATGCCTCCATGAAATGGCTTCTTTTTGTGAGCATGGTGGAATTAGCTATCAACTAGTTATTTTTCATACAATTGATAATGACTCTATAAGCAAAACGGATTTTACATTTTCTTGTGACTAGGACACGCAACACAGAAATAAAAATATTATTTTTTCTTCCCCCCACAAAAGTTCCCTTGGATGACTGGTTTGCATGAACACATCATCCAGGTTTCTACCCAAGAAGGGCCTCTTTCAACATTAGATTGAGTCTTCATTGAATACAATGGGATTAGTTCAGTAGTGGGACAATATTTTAGAAAATGGTTTGAATGTGGATTTAAAAATCAATCCACTGCTAGTACTTCATTTTGTATAAGAGTCCACGACACACGTAGGATGTCTCTGTCTTACCCATTTAATATTTTTTTTCTGTGTTTTGACAATGTAATTGACTTACAATTAAAATAAAGTTTATGGGCCCTTTTCATGCTTTTCTAGTTGAAGGGGAATATAATTAGATTTAATTGAGGTTCATTCTCCAAATGACACTCCTAGATACAGCGGACAGCATATATGCACTTTATTCTTCTTTTGTAGGGTGCGTCTGCATAAAGTCACTTAATAAAAGAAGTTAAACATCGGAAGCTTTCAAAACACGGTTGATGAAAATAGGATGTGACAGATTCTTCTCTTGATTTCTTAGAGCTCTTGCAATTATGTCTGATTCTGTAGGACATGGACAGATAAATGATGTTTTATAAGAGTAGGGGTGTGGGGAAGCAGGTAAAAAAATCTTACAACTTAATCTTTCTCGTCATTTTCCCATAAGATAATGCAATTGGGCTCAGGAAGAAGTTTTATAACTTGAATATACAAGGTTTCTCTAACGATTGATCTGTAGGTGGCCTCAAGCCCCTACCAATTATGTTGTTTATTAGAGAAATAATGAAAGACCAACATTAGAATGATGCTTTTAAAATTACCTGCTCTTTGTAAAATGTGTTTCTCAAATTAGCTCAGAAAAAGTGGCTTGCAACAGCTCTAAGAACATAATAATGGAAGGAAATTAGGCAGCTAAACAAGGACAATAATGGGCTTTTTAGACAATAATCTTATGTTTAATTGCACCCAACTTCAACCATTGGCAACATGAAAAGTTTGAACAGGCAAACATGTTTAGGTGTTATTGGTGTATTGAGGTTTTCCACAGAGCAGTGGAAATTGGACATTGGGAATTACGTGGTTAATCTCATCAGTGTGGATTGTTCCACAAGACAATTCAAGGTTCAAGGAGACAGTGATTCCTTTGTGTTATTTGCCACTGAGGAGTTCAAATGTACAGCTGAATTGCCTCCATTGATGAAATTAACTGGAGAACTGTTCAACCTTCACTTCAATTTTTGTTAGATTGATAAATAAGGATGCTTTCCTCCATGGCATCTGACAGGATTCTGTTCTGGCCGATATATCCATGGTCCTTCCGGATTGAAGTGGTTAGGACTGAGCAACCAGTAAGAGGCACCCACTTCCATCTGATCTGTTTGCGAAGATGGTAGGAAGAGATTTCACTGATAGAGCTAAAGTGTCTCAAACTATTTGCACGAATGACCAATGATATTAATTTATAAATATTAAGAGATGGTAGGGCTTGACTTTTGGTCGGATCAAGTCACTGCTGGTTTTGATGTTGGAAAATGGATGGGTAGATGGTAAAACTATACGTGAAATGGCATTTTCAAATTAAGTACTTTTCCTTTGAACTCTTTAAAGTGTTGTTCAAGCATAGATGTCTATGCATCAGAATGCCATGATGCCTATGAAGGAGAACGATGAGAAACTTTCATTTTAAATGATGTATTTTCATTTTTCTGCAATCTCTCCAAATAAGCAAGAGTTGTTTTATAGTGGGAAAATACTATAACCTGCTATGTTCTGTCCCTAAATAGAGGTGATGGGGCAGGTGAAGGTCTTTGAGGAAAATACTTCCTGTGTTAGCTCAGATTCAGATGCAAATTGAATTGTTAGTACCATAAGTAGCAAAAAAGCACACTGAAGGGAGCTGTTACCGGACCCCTACTGTGTACTGAGTATTCTCATATGCTATTTCTAATCCTTGAAATGACCTGGCAAGATGTGAATTCTTCCCCTCATGTGATTTTCAAAACAACACTGGGACTTGGGCAGATTACGTAATTGGTCACGATCACCTTGTTAAGATCTGGTCAAATCCTAGTCCCACCCGTGTTTGTCAAATTCTGAAGTCCATGCTTTCCTATTTGGACTTTGAATATTCCTTCCTGGAGTGACTCTCTTCTAACAAAACTGAAGCCTATTAATATGGAAACAAATCATCATGGTTTATTCATGTACTAATTAATCCAGAATTTTATTTACTTGTATTATGTTAAAACTTGAGCAGCTGTATCTCCTTTATAAAATATTTTTATATTCATAACTACAGAATTGGCTGCTGAATTCTATCAGATAAGTTTTTGGCACTTATTGATATAATCATATTATTTTATTTATATGCTGAATTAAAGTGATAGTCTTCTAATATTGGATTATTCTTGAATATCTGAACTAAACCCCACTCAGTTCAGTGTATTATTTTTGAAATGTAATGTGGATTCTATTTCCTGATACTTTGTGATTTTCAAATCAATATTCATGGGTTTGGTTTATAGGTTCTGTTTTCAATGCTATCCCTGTCAAGCTTAGGTATTTTCTGCCATAGTGATTTTGTAAAAAGAATTAGGAAGCATTAATTCTAACTTTATGCTTTAGGACAATTTAAAAAGCTCATGAATTATCTGTTTCTTGAAGGCTTGAATGAATTCATGCATGAAATTGTCTGGAACTTTATTGAGAAGTAGATCTTTGACAACTTTCTCAATTTCTTCCTTGGTTTTGGGTCTATTCAAGTATTCTATCTTTTGTTGAGTCAATTTGAAGTACAGCACTTTCATATTTATAGAAAATGGTCTATTCACATTCTCAAATTTGTTAGCATATTTTTGAGCAAATATTCTTTTAGAATCCTTTTAATCAGTTCCACTTTTCAAATCCTTAAGTTTATATGTTAATGCAGTCTTCTTTTTTATTTATAAGGTGCTTTATTTATTTTTTATTCAAAGAACTAATTATTTTCTGTATTTATCAATTCTACTCTTTCTATTTTCCAGGACACAAATGTATGCTTTTATATGTATTAACTCCATTTCTCTTTTTCAATTATTTCATGCACTTATCATTTCTAATTTTTCTCCTTTTCTTTAAATAAATTTGCGTTTTTATATTTATTAATTTATTGTTCTGCTTTCCTTAGCCTTTTCTTTGAATTCTTTTTCTAATTTTTATGTTGAACATATTATCCTCTTTTTTTTTTTTCTTCCTGTTTTTGGGTAATAAAAATGTTCATAGTTCTCCTTTCCTTTTTAGCAAATTTTTGGCATCACAAGTATTTCATAGAGAGAACTTTTAGTATTGTTGTAATCTAATGATTTGCTGATTGTACTTTTGATTATCTCGGGGGCTTAAGAGTTATTTGATATTTAGAAGAAAATATTTTCAGGGTGCCTTGGTGGCTCAGTCAATTAAGCATTCAACACTTAATTCTGACTGCGGTCATGATCTCAGGGTCCTGGGATCGGGTTCGGCTCTGTAGTCACTGAGGAGTCCACTGGGGATTCTCTCGCCTTTCACCCCTCCCCCCTCCCCCCTCCCCCCTCCTCATGCACCTGTGCTTTCTCTCTCTCTCAAATAAATAAATAAATAAATAAATAAATATTTTAAAAAAGAAATAAAAGATAATATTTTCTTTTATATTGCCATTGGTTGAGAGATTTGGTTTCTTCTGTTCTGCATTTCTGGGTGTATTGCATTTCTGTTGCGAACTATGGGTGACTATGTATGTATTATTTCTGTTCTTTAGGATTCTGAATTTGCTTTGAATCTAAATTTTGGCCAGACTTTGTAAATAACCTATGTATACTTATGAAGAAGTTATGTTCTATCTCTGTAGGAATATTTGTATTCTATACTTACGGATATGTCATTCAGACTACTCTATATTTAACTTTTGCTTTATAACTTTGTGATTGGTCAAGGCGGGATATTATGATGATACTTCCAACAACTAGTATATTTATATAATTTGGGGGCTCTTGCTAAATCTGGAAGGTTTTGTTACATATGCTGGAGTGTGGGATCCTTATAAAGGTGACGACAAGATGGTTTACATGGTACACGGGCATAGAATGAATAACATTGAATAGCGTGGTGAGGAAATGATCTCTTTTCCACTTATCTTCAAATTTGCATTATCATGGAAAAGGATCTCAACTTAGTGGTGTTAGTGTGTTTGTATTACTTTTCTAACTCTGTAAATTCCATGTGCTAATAGAGAGGAGCTACTCAGTTTAAGACTTGAGCAGAATCCCGAGTCTTCCGTGTTCTCTTGCATGTATGTTCCTTACCCCCCTCCCTGTGATCTCTGACTCAGGAGGTGACCATGTTCTAAATAGTGAGACTTCCCGGCCCTCTGGTTTTCTTTTGGATCCTCTCAATAAGGCAACGGCAAGAGACTGGTGGACTATGAGGTCGGGTCTTTACTTCCCTGGCTTCTCTCCCTTGAGTTGCTTGGGGCTGGCTCCTTTTCTTCCCCAAACGGTCTTTCCTTTGGTCTGTTGGTACTTCCTTTACAATTGTCCGATCTGTGTGTGGTCATCACTCCATTCCTTTGCTCCTTCCAGACAAGGGCTGGTAACTGCTTCCCACTGTTGCTTTTCCTGCCGACTTCTTTAAACTTGTCCCCACTGGCCCACAGCTTTTAAACCATCTCTTTCCAAAACCCTTTATGACCCACTTTGAGTGACCCTCTTGTCTCTTCAGTGACCATGGCACCTGGTGAAATTTACTAATATGGTTTCTTGTTTAGCCGTATTCTTTTACTTATAGTGGTAAGAACCGGTTCTGGATTCTTGATAGTAATATAGAGTTTCTCTCTAAACCGTTTTTATTTACTTTTAAAGAGTTCAATTAAAAATCATAGGAAGCAAATTATACATTTTGTGAAGACATAGCAAAAACTCATGAAATGAAAATATGAATTATTGAAATTGGGAGGACACAGTTTTATGCATTTTGGTGCTCCCTAGTTTAGTATATATGGTTTATTTGTTATTTTAAATCACCACTACAAATGGATTTTCCATCTTGTTTAGTGCTCACCTTCTTTAAACTACAGTGAGTAATACAAGGGTTAATGATGTGATTCTTCCTTTTTTTTTTTTCTTCTGTTTTTTAATTTTCTGGCATATTTTTGCCCACACCTTCATTTTAAAACAATTTGAGTCACTTTGTTCTAGGATATATCTCGTAGTATGGTATGCTTTTATTTATTTATATATTTCTTTACTAACTCTAAAAGTCTTCTTAATTAATACGTAATTCAACTTATTACGGTTGAGACATGTATTGTTTTTACTTCTGTCATTAGTTTAGGCTTGGTCTGTCTCTGTGCTGCTCCCTTTTCTTTCTATGTTAGATGCTAATAGCAGTATTTCCCCCACATGTATCCCCTCCAACATTTTGGGACTATCTTAATATTGTTTTTTCTTTAATTAGCCTATTTTAATCCTACACGTCTCCACAGATCAGAGTAAAATAATATTCATGGGTTCTTTTTGTAAGAAAATGAGGCACTTCGTGCATTTAGCTTTCCTCTCTCTTCCTTCCTCCTGGTTCTGTTAGTATGTTCTGGAATTTCAGTGTCATGGTGGCTGCAAACAGTCCCAAACTCTCCCTTGCCTCACATTCCTCGGCTGGCCACGATGCTGCTATCCTCATAACATACTTGTGAACAGTAAATGAATTCATATCTGTGAAGGGCTTGGGGCAGAACAGATAATAGTGTTAGCTTCAGTTAGTCTTACTGCTACCCTTAATATATTACTATATATTGTAATAGTGCAACAGGTGAAGCTTTTCTTTCAGGAATCACAACCCGCAGTTATTGATGTCCGTGTTGTCTGACATGCATGGTACTAACCTCATGTCTCTGTTGAGCATTTAACATGTGGTTAGTCTGAATTAACAGGTGCTCTGAGCATACAACGCCCTCAACTGCTGAACATTCCACTTGAGTAATGAAAAATACATCAGTAGTTAAGTTTTATATCGATTGTCTTAGTCTGCGCCATCTTTCTTTTGTAGCGACTCCATTCTGTTGGGTGGGGGGCATGTTCTGCTTCCTGGGATGGGCCCTTGGTGTGTAGATCTGCTGTGAGGTGAGCAGCTGCATCCGACGGCAGCTCTGAGTGTTGTTCTGTGATTGGACCAGAGATGAAGATGCACCATGGTCAGTCCCTAGATTTGCAGATGTTAAAGTCGAGGAAAGGGTTATCCATGGGGTTGGCAAATGGTGTGATGGGGACAGGGTGGTCTTGGATGCAGAAGTTATGGCAATGGGCTCCTTAGCCCCAAATCATTGAAGCAGGCCAGTCTCTTCCTGATCCCCCACTCTGACTATGATATGGGGTACCATTTGCTTGGTGAGCCAGTTCCTGTGGGGGTCCTAAGACAATCTCGGAAGCTTCCCTCAAGCCTACTTTTACGTACCTTGGCAAACTTTAAATACTGAATTTCACATATTAAGCCCTTTTGTGTTTAAACCTATGGTTCACAACTGGGGGAAACACTCTGCACACTTGTTGCTTCCCAGGGGATATTTGGCAACATCTGGAGGTACTTTTGATTTTCATAACTGGCAGGATGCTACTGGAATCTCTTGGGTAGAGGCCAAGGATGCTGCTGAACATCTTGTAATGCACAAGACAGTCCCCACAACAAAGAATTATCTAGACCAATGTGCCAACCAGGAGGAGGTTGGGAAACTCTGACAGCTATTTTGGGAAACTCAACTGCAATGACATTCATTCGGTGCTTTCCAGAGTCACACGCATCATGGTTAAAATGTGTTTTCAACATAGCCATTCACAAAACAGGTTAATTATTTGGAAGTTTTTTTTTTTTTTTCAAATGTCATGATCTGCAGATTTCTGTGACAACAGCTACCTTGTACTTCTGATTTTAATTTGCTTAGAGAGAGCACTGGAGGGTGTTTTCTTAAGTGGAGACTGAACATCAGGCACTGTGAGAATTTTACTTGGGGTCAGCAGGGTCAGGACACAGAAAACTGCATGCGGAACCGCCTGCTGGGGACGAGAACATTGGATCCATATGCAGGAAGGAGACTATCTGGAGCACAGATATGTTTCCCAGACAGTTCACGGGACAGGCATGATGGTCTGAGGGGTTAATGAGTATCAGGGTCACAGTGAATCTCCACTGAAGCTTGAAAATCAGAAAGGTTCATTCTTTGCTTGATGAAATGAGTAAAATCTTCATTTTCTTATACTTTCTTCCGTAAGTCTAATATTGTACTTTAAGCACAGAAAAATACTGTGGATAACATAATAAATATGGAAACACATTGTATTTCAAAGGTTCTCTAGGCTTTTTTGAAAAATAACTTTTCCATAATCTCTACGCCTTCAGTGAGAAGGAGAAATTGTGTTAGGACCTCAGACTCACATCTTAAAACTTGAACAATGTCATGACATATATCCTTCCTCGTTCACTTATGTATATATTTTTGTATTTAAAATATATTTTTTAAAGATTTTATTTATTTATTTGACAGGCAGAATTACAAGTAGGCAGAGAGGCAGGCAGAGAGAGAGGAGGAAGCAGGCTCCCTGCTGAGCAGAGAGCCCTACACGGGGCTCGATCCCAGGACCCTGGGATCATGACCTGAGTCGAAGGCAGAGGCTTTAACCCACTGAGCCACCCAGGCACTCCTGTATTTAAAATATTTTTAAACAGGTGGCTGCGAGCCAAAGGTGTAGTTCCCATTTACACACACACACACACACACACACACACACACTCAATTCACATATTTGAGGCTGCATTTATACAACAAGTTTTATTCTTTTATGAGGCCCTGTATGCAAAGCTTTGTTAATGCTATGTTCTTTTAGTAATGCTTTCTGGAAAAGATCACTTACATGAAATGTGTTAAAATGCCTTAGTTGACTCTGATTCTTCATTTGAACAATTCCAATATAACCCCAGTAAAGGACCCATCGGTCTCAGCCTGGAGAATATATATATATGACATCTTGTCAACATGTTAATCAGAACTAACTATTCCCTGTCTGCATGCTGGCATATTGAGTTCTTGCCTATGAGATCATGCATCATTTCAGGATTTCATATCCAGTTTTTCTCAACCTCTTTCCTTTGTACTTTTCCTTTCCATCAACATCGCCAGAGATTTCATGTGTATAATGTAACTGCTGAAATCATAATGCCAGATTTTCGAATTTAAGAGCATTTCACTTTGTTAAAAAAATCATATTTACATAGGACAAGGCGACATCGTTATTTTTATTCAGATTAAATCACAAGAGCAACCACAGAGCACATTTTTCATCTACCTTTGGTTAAAACTGCTTTGAAGTAAAAATAGTTGGCCAAATTGAAAAGAAAAAGATAACGCAAACACATATGCTTAAATCAGACTACTTAGGAGTGCATATTTATTAAATGAAACTCATGGAAAAGCATGGAATACATCAAAAATCATTTCAGACCTGTTTGCAAAAAAATCTGTAAGTGAACGTCTAAGATCAAACCCAGGGCTCCTGGAGTCAGTGGGATGTTGCCTACATTATTTATCAGCTAATTCCCAAGAACCATGACAAAAGGCTTGATGTGATAGCCTTTCACCCCAGCTTGGCTCCTGCAGGCTTCCAAGCAAGTTGTAGGCACTTACGTGCTACACGACTAAGCTGTGATTAATTATGAAAGAACACATGCTCCATCTGAAGCAAGCTAAGAAGAGGTTAGAAGGGCCTGGATGTCTTGGCATCTTTGCCTGGACTTTGTATTCTGATGTCAAGATATGTGTTCAATATTGCCAACTTAACCAATTTGACTTTTCTTTTTCTTTCTTCTTTTTAAAATCTAATGGCTAGTCCAAATGGAATCTTCAAACTGTGAGGCTCCTTGTGCATGCAAGATGGTTGGACAGGATCTCATTTTTATGTTGGTGATGCCTTCAAAATCATCTTATCCAAACATACGGAAACATAAAGACACAGTATTTCTTTTTTGGAATTTTTTTTTCAGTGTTCCAAGATTCATCATTTATGCACCACACCCATTGCTCCATGCAATCCGTGCCCTCCTTAATACCCACCACCAGGCTCACCCAACCCCTCACCCTCCTCCCCTCCAAAACCCTCAGTTTGTTTCTCAGAGTCCACAGTCGCTCATGGTTCATCTCCCCCTTTAATTTCCCCCAACTCACTTCTCCTCTCCATCTCCCCAGGTCCTCCATGTTATTCCTTATGCTCCACAAATAAGTGAAACCATATGATAATTGACTCTCTCTGCTTGACTTATTTCACTCAGCATAATCTCTTCCAGTCTCGTCCATGCTGATATAAATTTGGGTATTCATCCTTTCTGATGGAGTCATAATACTCCATAGTGTAGATGGACCATTTCTTCTTTATCCATTCGTCCACTGAAGGGCATCATGGCTATTTCTACAGTTTGGCGACTGTGGCCATTGTGGCTATGAACATCAGGGTACAGATGGCCCTTCTTTTCACTGCATCTGGATCTTTGGGGGTAAATACCCAGTAGTGCAATTGCAGGGTAACAGAGTAGCTCTATTTTTAATTTCTTAAGGAATCTCCGCACTGTTTTTAAAGTGGCTGCACCAACTTGCATTCCCACCAACAGTGTAAGGGGGTTCCCCTTTCTCCACATCCTCTCCAATACGTGTTGTTTCCTGTCTACACAGTATTTTTAACTTGCTCTCTTGATGATGGATGTACCAAGACATATTGTTCTTGGTTGCTGCTGTTGTTAATAGACAAAAAAGAAAATCAAGCCGAATCTTAAAGCACCAACTGTTAGAATACATATAATTCTAAGCTTTTTTTTTTTCTCTCCATGTTTTTTAATCCTTGTGTGGAAAACCTGAAGACCAAGGTTCGTTGCATGGTGATGACAAAGATGATGATCAGCTTCATAGAAAATGTTGAACGCACCTGTTCAAGGAGAAGAACAAATAGGTACTAGGATTTGTAACATTAAAAATGTGAAGTGTCTCAGAAGCTATTTGAAGAAAGACCTTGCATAAAACAAACACTATTTGGAAAAATTATGAAATAAATTGAAGCTTATTGACCAGACTGTGCTTCTTCCTCGATGGGTCAAACATTGCTGTTGTTTTCCTGGATGTTTCTGATGTTGATGGAAATGCACTAGCAGTGAAGGCCGTTGAGGCGAAGGAAGGCTTGTCACAGGGCAGAGTCATGCTGTCAGGCTCCCACCTACAAATCCTCTGATCTTGTGCCTTCTGGGGAGGATGTTGCCGGTGTCCCTGGCATCTCTCTATGGCTCACACTTGGGTGCAGCTGCAACTATGGTTGCCTTTTCCAGCTCCCCTCCCGCTGAGAGCATCCTGCCTATAGTGTGCCTGGCTAGTCTCTGTAGATCATGCCCTAGGGCTCACCTGAGGTTCGCCTGTGGTTGAGCAGAGCCAGCAAGTATGGAGAGGGAGAATGTGACCTAATGCCCATGAGCAGCCCTCAGCCAGTGGGAGGTAAGAGTGGAGGGTACACGATTCAGCCTCCTGTCTCTGCTTCTCAGAGGTCCTGAAGAAAGGAATCTGCTTCTCTCACAAGAAAACCATAGAGAATTTATCCTTATGTTGGCTTTTCTTCCTTCCCCATTTCAATCTGCTTTACTCCTTTCCCCCAGCTTCACTTTCCAAATTAATCACTTTCCTCCAAGTCCTTGCTAGGATTCTGATTCTGGGGTGAACCCAAACTTAGATTCCATGTGAAGATATAAGTACCATCATCAGCTGACAGGAAGGGATGGCTGAATGTGGAAGAAGCGATGGGTTCCTGACCAGGCAGCCAGCTTAGAGGCGAAGCAGTTAGAAGCTAAGAAGGATTCCAAAAAGGTACCATAGGAACTCTATTTAATAATGGTGAGAACTATGATGACAATTTGCTTCATAGGAAATGTTTCTCCATATGACAGAAACAGTTGTGACTGTTGTTGCTAATTTTTTTTTTTTAAGCGAGGAGGGGTAGAGGAAGAAAAGGGGGGGAGAGAGAGAGAAAGAGAGAAAGAGAGAAAGAGAGAGAGAGAGAGAGAGAAACTTAAGCAAACTCCATGGTTAGTGCAGAGCTCAATGTGGGGCTGGATCTCACGACCTGAGATCATAACCTGAGCCCAAATCAAGGGTTGGATGCTTAACCGACTGAGCCACCTAAGCACCCTTATAATTGCTCATCTTAATTATTAAAAAATTTTAAATGTGCCAGACACTGTACTAACTACTTACGATGTTAGGGTAGATTGCTTGCAAAATTGCCATCCTAATTGCCCAACCTCTGTTCACACCTTGGATAGCTCCTGCTTCCCCCTATCCCCACATGAATTCCAGGAGTGTTCATGTGACTCACTTTGGCAAATTAGACAATAGTAAATGTGACGTAAAGGTTTGAAAAGTGCCTGCACCTCTGGGTTTGTACTATCCTGCTTTACATGGACACCAAGGCCACAAGAGAATGAGCACGAGAGAGGCGACTGAAAAAGCCATGTGGAGGAGAAGCCAGACACTCGGGTTGACAGCCTGCCGACCATCAGACACGTCAGAGCGGCTGTCACTGACCAACTGGCTCAGGCTCATAAGGTACAATAAATGTTTATTATTTTGAGGTGCCAAGTTCAGGGTCATTCATGATACATTAAAGATAACCAACTCGGATACATTAGTTCATGTAATCCTTGCTAGGTTACTATCAAGTAGGGAGCTGTAACTTCCCATTTTACAGGTACAAAACTGGGGCTGAGAGAGCTTCTTTTCCCCCCAAACCACAGAGAGGATAAGTGTCAGAGCAGTTTCAAAAATAATTTTGCTTGATCCCAAGGCAAACTACCTCCCTAAAATTAGTTGTCCTATGGATCAAACATTCTTTCTAAAGTTATGTGTTAGTTAATTCATTCACTCCAAAACCTTTTGTGAATACCCACTTTGTGTCAGGTAGTGCTGTAAGCTGCAGGTGGTCTGCAAATGAATAAGCCTTCAAAATAATCTCAGAATCGATTAAAGGACGCAGGCACCTGGCCAGATAAAGGCGGCGCGATGCAATGATATAGGTATTTAACAAGGCTAGCAGGGACAGGAACATTGAACATGGGAAAAAACAGAATTTAACAATATATTGGAATTCTGCTGGAAAAGTATTTCTCTGCCAACCTCCATTGTTGCTAAGCATTTCAGATTTATCTCTGGGGCCCAAACATGAAAACAATCTCAACTCTTTTTGCTAAATCTTGTTTCAGCTATATCTGGTAATAACGCATTTCCCTGCATCCGATCATATATTCATGCTTTATGTATTAATTGCCTTTTTACATTCTAAATGCATTGAATTGCATGCAGCCCCTCACTTAAAACCAGTGAGATTGTGAACAGGGTCTCTCTTAGGACCATCTCCTCTGTTCTGATTACGTCAGTTCCCACAGCCACAGGGGTCACCGTAACAGAAGCCTGAAGTATTCAGAGGACATTGGGTTCCGTCAATTTATCATGGGGTATTATATAGCCATTAAAAAGAAGGAGGAAGGGGGACGTCTGGGTGGCTCAGTTGGTTGGACGACTGCCTTCGGCTCAGGTCATGATCCCGGAGTCCCGGGATCGAGTCCCGCATCGGTCTCCCAGCTCCATGGGGAGTCTGCTTCTCTCTCTGACCTTCTCCTCACTCATGTTCTCTCTCACTGTCTCTCTCTCAAATAAATAAATAAAATCTTTAAAAAAAAAAAAGAAGGAGGAGGAAGGTATCTAATTGCAAAGTAACATATATTGCCCAGTGGAAACACCGGAGTAGAATTACATTCAGCATGTAACATTTATGCTAGAGTACTAACTAAAGTATATTTTCCTCTCTCTCTCTCTCTCTCTCTCCTCTCACACACACACACACACTCGCACACATGGATTGGAATCTAATCCCATGCTTTAAGCCGCTTTGCAGCAGGGCAATTTTTAGCCACTGGGGGCACTGCCTTCCACAATTATATGTGTGCTCCCTTCATCCCATTAGGCTATAAAATTCTTGAGTTTGATCTGCCAGATGAAATCATACATCAGTGGGGGTCTGGAAGGGACTGATTAAGAAGCAGTAAGAGGTCCACAAAGTGGTGGAAGACACTGACCAAGACAAGCTTTTGATCCATGTTTTAAAAAGCCTGTGGAATCTGCTTTTCACCTAAGAGAGGAGACATTAGAAACTTCTCTTTGTCCCTAGCGTCTGTTAACATCTGCCCGTTTCCCTGTTAGGACTGGGGCTGTTAGTTTCTTTTCAGTTAAACAAACTTTGAGAGCTGGTTTGGAATGTAACCACTAGACATGACATCGGAACTATGGAAGAAAATGGTCTGGGGTTCTAATAAGCCAACTCTTCAAATGAAATTCAACCTGATCCCAGGTGGTACTTATAAGAATTGGTCAAGCCTAATTCCTTTGAACGCCACGTTCATTCACGTGTCTGTTCCTATATGTATAAATATATTTTAAACTCTAGTTTTATATCTATATGTAACTGTGGTCCTGAAAAGAGTATTTCTCGTTTTAGACCGTTAAGTGCTTTGCTGGAGGACTAAGTCAGGGAGAAGATCTCTGCTATAGGTTCTTTCTGCCAAATTTCCTCTAGAATATTCACCATTGTATGAGCACCTGTTCCATGACAGATCATCTGCGAAGACCTGGGTGTTCCAGGATGAATTAGACTTGATCCCTCCCAACGTGGAGCTCCATTTTAAGGCCGACACCAAATGAGCACATAAACTGATACAACAGTTAGATCAAGGAATGTAGTTAGGACCACCTTGCTGGGCTGATCATCAGAGTCCCCTTGGGGAAATGACATTTGAACCAAGACTTGAAAGAAGGGTAAGAGTTCATCATAGAGACAGGGAAGGTGGCTGCAGACAAGGGAACAGCATGCGGGGGGGACTAAGGCAAAAGAAAAGAACTGGCCCGATCTTGGGGCAGAGAGGAGGCCGGCATGACTAGAGCGAGGACTAGAAGACTTTGTAAAGGGTCAGATAATAAATGCTCTAATCTTTATGGGCTCTGCAGTAGCACTGACTATCTCAACTACTCAGCTGTGTTGTTGTAGAGCAAAACAGCCACAGACAATAAGCAAATGAATGGGATGGCTGTGTGCCAATAAAACTTTATTTATGCCAATTCTGGGATGGCAAGAATGAGGTGGCAGCATGAGGAGTAAAAGTTAGTGTGGCTCAACACGAGGACAGCGAGGAAGAAGATGACCATTGCATGGAATCAATATATTGGATTTGGAGTCTCCCTAGCAGAAGGGGCTGGGTTAGGTCAACCTGGAATAAGATGTCCCCTGCCACTTACCAGCTTTAGACCTTGGCAAGGAAGCTTAATTTCCCTTGATTTTCATATTATCATGGAGATAAGCACATCTGCCTGGTAGGACAGCTATTAGGATCAAATGAAACAACACATGTTTCTGTTATGTAACAGACACATCTAACGAATTCAATAAATTTTAGTTTCCTCTATCCCATGAGAGGCGCCTGTTATGTCTTGGATGCAAGATGAGGGTATTATGATTTTAGAAAAGCTTCAGGCAGTGTCATTCCCTATAGGGCGTTAGAGGGTCCCCATGACCCAGCCTTTGGAGAATGGCTCCAGAACTCTTGGCTTTTTTGTTTGTTTGTTTGTTTGTTTTGTTTTGTTTTGTTTTAAGACAGGAGGATAGTCCTGGTTGCACATTAAACCTTTCATTTACTTTGGAGAAATAATATGAAGATTTTTTTTCATGGGGGAGGATGAGAGGGAGATAGGATTTTAAGCAGTTCTACGCTTGGTGTATGGCTCAACGTAGGGCCCCATATCACAGCCCTGAGATCATGACCTCAGCCAAAAACCAAAAGTCAGATGCTTAACTGATTGAGCCACAAAGGCACTCCAAAGACTTTTTAAAATTGCACAACAGAGTTATAATTTATTTTCTCTCCCTAAGTTAATTTAGTGATTTGAAAAAAAAATTGTTTTTAAGTGAGAACAGAGGACATTTTACATTCTTTGTCAAGATGGGCAAAGATTATTGTATCTAATAAGCAAGAATGAAGAAAAACATCCTACTCATTTTAATAAGTCTATTAAAAGAATTATTTTATTTCAACCATTGGGGTGTCCTGCAGAATAGTTGGATAGAATATGAAGAAATTTTTTAAAAAAAGATTTTATTTATTCAACAGAGAGAGAGAGATCACAAGTAGGCAGAGAGACAGGCAGAGAGAAAGGGGAAGCAGGCTCTCTGCAGAGCAGAGAGCCTCATGTGGGCCTCAATCCCAGGACCCTGAGATCATGACCTGAGCTGAAGGTAGAAGCTTAACCTGCTGGGCCACCCAGGTGCCCCTGGAATATGAAGAAATTTTAAAATATAAGATAAAAGAAATTGTATTATATATACACACAACATATAATTAATTATATTATATAACATATAATCATGTAAAGTTATATAAGTTAAGAGCTATTTAAGTAATTTACTGTATAAATTACAATATACAATATATACAGATGGTCCCCAACTTATCATGGTTAGAATATGAAGGTACAAAAGTTATATACATTCAGTAGAAACCATACTTTTTAATTTTGAGTTTGGATCTTTTTCCAGGCTAGCAATATGAAGTACAACGATTGCTCATGGTCCTGGGGTGTGACAGCTCCCAGTCAGCCACACAATCATGGGAGTCAACAACCGGGAAATACTGACAATCATTGAGAACACATACAGCCATTCCATCTCTCAGTTTCAGGACAGTTTTCAATACCTTACATGAGATATTCAACACTTCATTATCGAATAAGCTCTGTGACAGGTGATTTTGCCCCACTGTAGGCAAATGGAAGTGTTCTGACTACGTGTGAGACAGGCGAGGCGAAGCCATGGTATTTGGTAGGGTAGTTTCATTTTTGACACATTATTTTCAAATTATGATGGGTTTATTGGGAGGTATCCCTATCATAAATCAAGGAAAATCTGTAATTATATAATATATAATTAACTACATGTATTGATATATAATATATATTTTTAAATTTTATACTTGGACCACTCAAAGTTTTGTGTGTGTGTGTTTGTGCGCATACAGTATTTTCAATGTACCTAAGAGTCACTACACCAGTAACAAGAGAAGTGCAAAAGGCATTTTACCATGCTGGCTTTGTGACTTCCTGTCCTGGTCCCTAGATTTTCTGCGAGAGCCAGTGCTAGGATAGAGCCTGGGACTGTGAACACAGGGAGAAGAGAAATATAGAAAAGGATCTGAGTGATTCTAAAATGAATTTTTAAAATTGAATAATCAGAAAGGATCTTCATATGTGCCTGCAGGTTTACTCAACCCATTGAGGGGATCTACTTTGTCTGTAGCCGTCTGCTCGACTCTGTGTTTCCCAGCCAGTGAGCGTGAGTTACGGTACATCGGCACCACTCGGGTCCTTCTAGAAACGAAGATTTCAAGGCCCCGTGATTCAAGACTCCAATTTAGCACCCTGAGGCAAGACCCTGGAATCTGAATTTGTATGAAGTACTTTGGGTGATTTCCAAAAAGACAAGGCATGTGCCATGCTTTGAGAAACCCTGTAATGGACTGACTCTTGAAAAATGGTCAGCTTTATTCCGGCCAACTTATCTATAGGGTTTGCCCCCAACCCACCCCTTTGGCTAGTGATGGGAACATTTCAATATACACCCATGCATGCCCACATGTGAATTTTCCAGACATAGGCCCAAGTCATTTTTGTCACCAACTCAAAGGATCTTTTTTAGAGTTAATTGGCCAACAAGGAGGAAGAGTCCAAATGGCTGCTTGGTATAATTGCCACCCACTGTTCCCTCTCGCTACCTCAGAACAGGTGTAGAAGTCATGAATCATCCCTCCTGATTACTTTTGGCATTTCGAAACTGATTGTTTTAGAGGCCAAACTGTTTTGTGAAAAATCTAACGTGTCCTGCTGTCAGAAAGCTTTCAGGAGGATATTTGACATTTAAAAATTTTTTTCAAGTCAGTAATCTAGGAGACTCCACACACATTTTGTGTGTGTGTGTGTGTTGTGTGTGTGTCTATTTTGGGCATGCCCATCATAAAAGGAAATGGTTTTCAATGGGGATTAAATGAATATCCACTCATATAATCCCAGAAAACCTGGACTCGAATGCAATAGTTACATGAGTGCTGCCAATGTTTCCTATCATTTTATCTATTATCATGAACTAGTTTAAGAGACTCTATTTTTGCTGGAGAAATAGAAAAGATTGTTTCAGTTTTTCCAAAGAAAATGCTCATATGGCTGAGGACAGAAAAGGAAAAAATGCATTGCATAAAGGATTCCAGAGTGAAAATGAAACTAATAAATGATGCTAGAAGTATCATTTGTTGCAATTGTTTTGCAATTATTGTTACAGTGACCCAAGCACTGTGAGCAATGCCTACACAAATCAAGTCATTTAATCCTTGGCAGGGTTTATTATAATCACTTTCCCACATGGAAACCGAGGCTTAGAATGTTAAGTGACATTCTGCAGCCCACATGAATGGAGTCCAGCTCCCAAACTCACTCTGTTAATGATCGTACTAAACTGACTCCATATTTGCTTTCGCCTGGCATGTCAAGTCATCCACACACACCGAATTCAGCCTCACTGAGCTAGCATTTCCATCTCCAAGAAAATGAATGCAAGAAGCACTTTTCATGGGTGATTTTTTAAGAGGGATAAAATGCTAGAATGTAAGTGTTTCCCAAAGTCCTATTACATATAGCATGTTAATAGAGAAAAATACCAAAATAATGGTGATATTGTCACCTTAATATGGGAGTGTCCAGTATTGGTTCCTGCTTCGAGGCTGTTTATCCACTTGACATTCAACTACAGCTACACAAAACCTGGCTTAATTGGAGGTGCCTGGTGGTGCAGGCAATGGGGATTTTCAAAGGTCAATGACATGATCCCAAGCTGGTCATCGATATGACTTACTTAGACAGCTGGAGTCAACTTCCCTTGCCTCTTCTTTTCCCCAGGGCATTTGTTTAACATGCGCAGGCAAGTATTTATGACCAAAATTACAGTTGCTGGTAAGAGCTGGGACAAGGGTCACATTCACACGGTATCAGGAAACTTAATTCTGACTGTAACGTAGATTTTTCTTAAGAACAAAGCAGATGAAGCTGATCTTTAGAGCCAAAGAGAGATTACATTAAAAGGAGGCTTTGTGTCTAATTTCCCAGAGGTGCTGAATTTGCGTGCTCCACATCTAGGCTTCTGCATTTTCTGTGGCTGTTGTTCATAGTTTTGTTTCCATTCTGAGCCTTGTTCTGGATACAGGGGATAGCTGAGCCATTCAGAACACAGGAGTGATTCCTTTTTTTTTTTTTTTTTTTTTTGCCACATGCAAAGTTTGTTTGAAAGAAAGTAACTCTTTCCTAAAAGCATTATGATGAGTAATTAGAACGATGGGCAGACAGCCAGATGTGTGGGTTTCACCCACACCAGGCTGTAAGGCTTCACCTTGTGTCACTGACCTGAATTCACTGTAAAAAAGAGCGTTTGAATCTATCCTTTGCTGGCTCTCAAGAGGATTCTAGGTAAGGAGAGGCCTGAGTGGAGAGGAAGAAGCAAATAAAAGCATCCATCGATCTCTTTTTAAATATCAGAAACTGTGCCAATCAGTTACAGATATTGATAACAATAATTATGCATCAGCAATAACCACATCAAACATTTATTCAGCACTTATGTACGCAATCTCTATGCATTTTCTCTACTCCTTCTATCATCCCCATGAGGTGAGTATCCTTTTTTATACCCACTTTAGAAATGGAGAAAAGGGATGCTGTCCCAGAGAAGTCGATTAGCTTGTCCAAGTTTAGGAAAGTAAGAGCCATGATTTGAACACAATTAGTCACCTTCCTATTCTAGAAGGCTGCTAGAGAGGACACAGTAAAACAGCATCACTGAAAGACATTTAACTGGAAAGAGTAATGGATTTATTAATTGATTGGTCAGTTACACATTTTCATATTGCAATTTAATCACCGCTTAATACTGCCTTAATTAAAGAAAACACATGGACATAAATACCCATTTCTCTGATGGTGATGTAGGCACCAAATGATTACAAGAAAGGACTTGAGGACAGCAAAGAACAGCCCAGGGGGAAGGATTCTCCTACACAATCTAGATCAATTACAATTTTAAGTTATTCAAATGTTTCTCAATCCAACCACCTTCTTTCACTGAAGTGCTGGACTCTTACTGGTCACTTTAGGTGCTGTAACTTGGCCCTACACTTTCTAGAGAAATAGAAAAATAATGATGGAGTTTAATCTTATTCTGACATAAGGCAACCTTTCCTGTTTCCATTATTCAATTACAGCGAACATCACATTTATTTGCAAATACATTTAGGAACCTTAAAAACCAAGCCTCAAAGCTGTGCTCTGCTAAAGTGAATGTCAACCTCTGTGTAAGGGAAGGAAGAGTAAGTATTCTTAGTCATTGATGAGTAATTGATTATGTTCCAACTCATTCTGAGACGTGGCACCTGGGTGATTTTGAAACGGTATAAAAATAACACACAATTTGGGTTGAAAATAAGGTATGGCAAGCCAAATTAAATATTTTTTCTCATGCAAGAAGAGAAAAAAAAAATCCCACTGCCACTTGTTAAATTGTTCTTTAAAGGGAGAATGGAGTGCATTTCTTTGATGGGAAACTGTTGAGCTTACTAACTAGAGAAACCCTAGAGCTGATGTTTGTCAGAGCTGATCTGAAATTTTAGGACCCACTCAAAAATATATATATAGATTAAGGAATGGAGGTCCTACTAAAATGGCTACTCAGATATGTACATTTCGTTGTTAAATGGTATATTTCAAAGTAGATTTATGTATTCAGCCCATGTCCTTTTATTTCACAAAGCAGGTTTCCCAACTAAAGTGCATTTGGGATGTACCAATTGCACAGATACAAGTACACAACCTCTCACATCACTTGATCTCATCGGAGTTCTGTCTAGAGATTTACTCCTCCCCCTCCCCACCCCACTCCACCGCATGTCCTCTGCTATGCATTGAATGTTTGCAGCCTCTAGGAATCCTATGTTGAAACTCTAAGCCCCAGTGTGATGGTGTTTGGAAGGGGGGCACCTCTGGGAGATGTTCTTATAAGAAGCAGCTTCTCCATAATTGGTGTCCTCGCACTCTTGCTTTCACTCTTTGCTCTCTGCCAGGTGTTGGCATGATGGAAAGATTGTCATCAAGAAGCCAGGAGATAGGTTCTCACCAGACACCTGATCTGCTGGTCCCTTGATCTTAGATGTCCCAGGCTCTGTGTATTAGTGGGGATTCTCCAGAGAAACAGAAATGATAGGATTTACATGTATGCATAGGAGAGGACATTTATTATAGGAATTGAATCATTCAGTTACGTAGGCTAAAGTGTCCAATAATCTGTCCTGTGCAACTGGACGACCAGAAAAGCTGGTAGTATAGTTCAGCCCAAGTCCAAAGGCCTGAGAAACACAGATAAATAGTATAAATCCCAGTCTGGGTCCAAAAGCCCAAGAACCAGGAAAGCCAACCGACGTCCAAGGGCAGGAGAATGATGGGTACCTCAGTTCAAGCAGAGAGAGAGAATTTGCCCTTCCTCTGCCCTGTTGCTCTGTTTAGGCTCCTAATGGGTTGGGTGATGCCCACTTGCACTGGTGAGGGTGGTCCTCTTTATTAAGTCTAATTCAAATGCTAATCTCTTCTAGAACACCTTCACAGACATACCCAGACATACCCCCAGCTTTACCAGCCGTCTGGGCATCCCCCAGCCCACTCAAGTGTGTGTGTGTGTGTGTGTGGGTATATATATATACTATTAACTCCAGCTTTCCCCGAAGGGACATAAGCCTTTTACCAGGGTCACTGTGCATGGGGGAAATCAGACATTCTGGGGACTACTGGACACTAACTCTGACCTTACACTGATTCCAGAAGACCCTAGTATCACTGTGACCCTCTACTCCAGCTGGAGCATAGAAGGGTCAGGTGACCAATGGAGGTTTAGCTCAGGTTTATGTCACAGTGGGCCAGTGGGCTCCCTTACCCATTCTGTGGTTAATTTCCTAGTTCTAGAATACATACCTAGAACAGACAGACTTAGCAGCAAGCAAATATCCATGTTGGTTTCCTGCCTATGCAGCAAGGGCCATTATGGCAAGAAAGGCCATGTGGAAGTCACTGGAACTGCCTTTACCCAGGGAAATAATAAATTATACTTCCTTGGAGGTTATTACAGAGATCAGTGCCATAATCGAGGTCTTGAAAGATTCAGGACTGGTGAATCCTACTACATCCCAGTTCAAGTCTCCCACTTGGCCTCTGCAGAAGACAAGTAATTTTTGGAGAATGACAGTGGATTGTTGTAAGCTGAACCAGGTGGTGAATGGCAGCTGCTTGCACCAGATGTGATTTGACTGCTTGAGCAAATTAACACACCCCCTAGGACCTGGTAGGCAGCTACTGATCTGGCGAACACATTTTGCTTCAGACCTGTCCACAAGGACCACCAGACGCAGTTTGCTTTCAGTTGGCAAGGCCAACAATGTGCCCTCACTGTCCTACCTTGGAGGTATTATTAGCTGTGCATGAAGTAGTTTGCAAGAATCTTGATCACCTGTCCCTGACATACGACGACAACACATTGGTCTATTTGGTTGATGGCATCATACTGATTGGACCCAGTGAGCATGAAGTAGTGACCACTCTAGAGTTTTTGGTGAGTGATTTGTGAGTCCAACATGGGGGATATATCTGACTAATATACAGGGGGTTTCTAGCTCTGTGAAATTTCATGGGCCCAGGGCGTGCTGAGAGATCACTTTGAAAGGGCACCTGGGTGACTCAGTGGGTTAAGCATTCGACTTTTGATCTCATCTCATATTGGTTGATTTTGATTGATATTGATCTCAGGGTCATGGCTTCAAGCCCCAAGTTGGGCTCCACACTGGGCATAGAGCCTACGTTAAAAAAAAAAAAAAAAAAAAGGAGCCATCCCTTCCAGGGTGAAGAATCATAATGTCCAGTGGGTCTATTTGGATTTTTCCTGCAACACATTCCTCATCTGGGTGTGCTACTCTGGCAGCTGGTTGTGAAATAGAATGTATACTCTGACCATGTTTTTCTCTAATTCTAGAAAGTTAGAAAACTATAGAAGAGTATAAGAAAAAAAATCAGTTGTAATTTCATATCCAGAAATTTCCAACACATAATATTTTGCTTTTAGTAATATTTAAAATTATATTTGTATCTATTTTTTATTTAGTTTTTTTTTTTTAATTAAATATGTTCCATGCCTAGAGTGGTGTACAATGTGAGGCTTGAATTCATGAACCTGAGATCAAGACCTGAGCTGAGATCAAGAGTGTGATGCTTAACCAACTGAGCCGCCTTGGTGCCCCTATATTATTTAAAATAAAACTGAGTTCATAGTGAAAAGCATGATTATAGTATGCCTATTGTATCAAGAATATTTTATAATTTAATGAAATATTTATTCAAGGTTGCTTCTAAATAGCTACATGCATTTCTAACATAGCAATCTACAAAATTAAATGATTTAAAGAAAAAAGTATAAATGGGTTTCCACGGAAATATATGTTCACTTTTATAAAAATAAACATAGCTCTCCAAAAGATAATAAATACCCCAATTCTTCAGAGATAATCATCATGCATTTTTCTATAAACACCTTCAATTTTTTTCTGAGTACGTACACATTTGCATTTTTAAGAAAAATGTGATCAAAGTAAACATTCTATGTTGCAATCTGTTTCTTTTTCAAAGATTATAGCTTGTCTCTTTTTTAATACAAATAATCATACTTCTGTAACACTACTTTTTATAACTGTACAATGTTCCTTTGTATGGATATACTATAATTTACTTTAAAATTTTTTTCTATAATTGAAGATTGACGCAATGGAGCCTAGTAATTTAAAAACGGAGGCTTTGGAATCAGAGAAACCAGTCTTCAAATCCCAAATCCATTACTTGCATTTTGGTACCTTGTACAGATTCCTATTTCTGCTATAAAAGAATCATAGCTTCCTCTGCTGTAGAGAAATCAGACCCCAGGCTAACGATTTCTACTTCGTGGACTTGTCCTGAAACTGTATAAAAAGCACCGAGCACAGAGAATGGCATGTTATATGCAGTTTATATGGATCGTGACTCTTAATTTATTATTATCATGATCTTATTTGGGTTTTCAAATGTGTGCGTATGAGGAAGCACAAAAAAATACAGCACATTCTATACACATGTACTCACTTGTCATCAAAGTCCTCCTATTATTAACCTCATTTACAGATGAGAAACCTGAATCACAGTGAAGTTAAGTAACTTTGCCCCCTAATATGCTTCAGAGTTATGATTCAAGCCCACCCAATCTGTCTTTGGAGCCCATGTTCTGAACGCCTAAGTTCTGTGTCTTTGTAAACAAAATGTCAGTAACAACTGTTTCCCAAACCTGATTCTGGCCCACCCTCGTAGGTTGAAAGTACCACTTTGGCTCCTAAATTTTTGCCAGTATTGTTGTAAAATCATATACAAAAAAAAAAAAGTGATTGGATTTCTAAGCATATATAAATATTTTGCTATGTAGGTTCATACAGTTAATTTTATTATTTTGGGCTTGCTTTGTCTATCCTATTAAATACAAAACCACAAAAAAGAGGAAATCGAGCATTGAAATATCACCAAGGTGACCCCACCCCATGAGCCATCCACAAGGCATCAAGTCTGTCTCTATCCATGGCCAGTTTTGCCCTGCCCAGGAGCTTGGTTCTGTTGTTAGGGTTATTTTTCTGTCTTGGGTCACATATCAGGTACCTGTACACCAATCTGATCATCGGCTAGAGGAAAGACTACCCAGGCAGAAATTGTCCTTACATAATGAAAAGGAAGGTTATATGATGGAAAAATCATAGGATGATGTCTTTTCCCAAAAATGAGTTACAGTTTGATACTGAGGTTAAGAAGAGTGACCAAAGATCCATCACTTCTTTGGTACTCAATTAGAAAATCAGTGGGCACACATACCAAAAAGTGACCTTTATATGTCCCCTTGGGGATTTAGGACCATTCAAGGTAGTGATCATTCCTCTGCCAAACATTTATGGCACTAAATCCATCCAGTCTCGTTCCTCAAGATTGAGTACCAGCTTCATGGGGACTATTCCCGAGGCTTCTTCTAGATTCTTATAACTCCATCACTTCTGTCCCTCTACCTTCTTGTGGGTGTGGTTACTATCTCTCTGGGACATCATTGCCCTGCTTTAGATTTTCAATTTGCCAACACCATTTATTTATTTGTTTAGAGAGGGAGAGAGGGGGTGGGGAAGGGCAAATGGAGAGGGAGAGCGAGAGTCTTAGGCAGGTTCCATACCCAGGGCTTGGTCTCACAACCCTGAGATCAAGACTTGAGCTGAAATCAAGAGTTGGATGCTTAACCCATGGAGCCATCCAGGCACCCCCAATTTTCCAATGCCCTTTAAACTAATTCCTTACATTAAATTCTCTCTGTTGAGATACCTTTATAGTTTCTGTTTTCCTCAGTGTAACCTGGAAGACATATCATCCCCATGGAGGAGCCATTCTCTGCCTACTCATAGAATAGTGATCTCAAAAAAAAAAAAAATCACAGTGTTAAAACCAATAAGGTTAAAAATTATACTTTTCTAAGGCAATATTGCCTGGAATTCCATCCTTAAATTTTATTTTGTCATATGCACATCCACATATTATTTACTCAATATTTTAGTTAAATCTATTTATTCAATAAAGAAATTTTGTATCACTCCTGCAAATAAATTTACAATAAATAGAAGATATTTGTTATCATGCATTAAAATAAATGTGTGTCTTTAAAAATAAACAACTAAAAATTCACCTATGTGCCTCATTTTCCTGAGTACAAGTATTCTCTACTTTTCTCCAATGCTTTCTTGACTGACAGGAAGGGATAGGTGGAGACCTGCTCTGCATAGTTATTTAGGCCCTCAGGTTCCTTCCATCATAACCATCTTCAATATGAGGCCTCCATGGACCTTTAGAAAGAAGAGAAGAGAATGGGAGGGTAGGGTAGGGGAGGGGAGGAGAATGGAGAGGAGAAAAGAGGGGAGGAGGGGAGGGAAGATAAGATAAGATAAGATAAGGCAAGGTAAGGTAAGGTAAGATAAGATTGGGTATAGGAGGTGTGTATGGTACCATTTTGCCTACATTCTCTTGGCCATAACTCAGCCATGTTACAACATCTTCACTATAAAAGGGATGAGAGATTACATTTCTCTCTATGCTCAGATTTTGCTAAGGGCCCGAGAAGAAGACAAACACAGGGACTGGTGAGCTTCAGAATTTTCCGATCAGCAGGTGTATTCGTCAAGGGGCCTGTTCATTCACTTCATCCTGTAGTATATCCCTGAGGAAGTGAGCTGAACAGACCTTGACCCTGATCCAGAAGGGTGCCGGAAAAAAGAGTCAAGGATTCTTCTTTTAATCACAGCCCACTAATTACATGAACAAACGATTTAGGGATCTGCTTATAGAAATCCTTACTACTGGGGGCCAATAACATTATCTTTCCTAGAAACATTTCTTAGAGAACATATATGATATAATAAGAGCACAAATTGAGTGGGTAGGTGCTTCTAATGGATGTAATGAAGAAAATAAAACCATTCTCATGTGAAACAAAACATAGAAAAAGAAAAATGTCAGTGATTGTTTGAGATGTTATAAGTTAATAGGAGATTAATTGCCAGTGTAGACTTTCCCTGCTGGAACCTTCTGTCTCTGTTAGAACTGAGTGTTATCCATCCTTCCAGCTTCAACTCAAATGTTGCTGCAACAAGAATTTCCAATTTTCCTCTCCCAGCCTCCTCTCAGCCCTTCCCGCTAGGTCTTAGGCTGATGTCCTGCTGCCCTCTTTGTCACGTGTGGGCCGGCACAGTTTTCAAATCACATCTTGAGTTGAAACAATGCAGGAAGGGCCCTTCTGAGTGGAAACATCTGCTGGAAGACAGTCTCCCTCCAAGGACATTAACGAGGATGAGGAGCTTTTGAAGCACTTACATGAAAGTTATGGGAAGTGCTTTAGGCTTGTAACAAGGTACGATAATGGGGCTCACTGGCTTAAGTTTTACCTGCGCTGCCAACACAGTGACTCTCAGATCTCAATAATGGGTGTGAGTTGCTTATGGAGATTTTTAAAGGAAAGGGTCCAGAACCTGCTCCAAAGCTCTTGAGCCTCATCTCCCACTTAGAAATTAAGGTGACTAGGGTTGAAGTTGGTTGAGTGTCTAACTTTTGGTTTTGGCTCATGTTGTGATCTCAGGGTTGTGGCATCAAGCCCCATGTTGGGCTCTGCACTCAGCACGGAGTCTGTTTAAGTTTCTCTCTTCCTCTGCCTGTCCCCCCACCCCTGCTCTCTCTCTCTCTCTCTCAGACAAATAAATAAATCTTAACAAAATCAATCAATCAATCAATAAATTCAGGTAACCGGAGAGACAATTCTGTGAAAAGAATGATGAAGAGTTTCCCCACCCCCAGGCTGACAGGACCCATGAGAGACCTCTGGAATGGATTCCCTGAAGCTGCAAGGCAGAGTAGTTGGGTCTGTCTTGTCTTTCCATCAGCAGCATTTTACCTTTTTCCCTGAACAAACCTTGATTATCCTGAAGACAGGAACTAACTTTTCCTCTTTCATGAGGAGCAAGGAGGGATTTCTCCCAATGAGTACAGTTTAAAAGGACAACAGGAAAAAAAAATGCAGTAGGATTTTGATTATGACCACGTTCACATCTGTCCAACATACTGGTTGCACATATGTTAACACATTTAAACTTCCCATGGACCAGATGAAGTTTTTGCTGTTATTTTCTCCAACAGATGCAGAAACTGAGAATGGGAGATGCCGAGGAACTTTCTCAAACCAGCACAGCCGGCGTAAATGGAGCTGGGATTTGAACCAGGTCCTAGTAGGACACCAGCACTAGCCCTTAATTACTACACTGTACTGTTTCCATAAAGTAGCTCCCAGACAGCATATGGAAGCCATAGAGATGGTCAGCTGGAATGTGGAGAACCTGAATGCCAGCTAGAGTTAGAACATTTTCTCTGCAGCCAGTGATTCATCATATGGCTAAGGAGCTTTCTCAACCGGCTGAGATACTTTCAGAATGAAGTGATGATGTAGAGCCTCCATTCATTTATTTATTGAATGTATAGTTTTTTGAGTATACCTGCAGTGAGCCAACCACTGGCTAGAACATAGAAGAAAATGGGTCAAGGTCCCTGAGAGCAGGCAGTGTGCATTCCAGGAGGGAAGCTTCACTCGATATTACAGTTCAACTCAGTGCCATTTGCAGAATTTAATACGCTGAGTACTGAGTATATTAGCTTTATTTTAGGAGGTGCGAGCAAAACTGAGAATCGCACAAAGAGGGCCGATGCCAGTGGCTGACAGATTCTCACAAATGTACTGACATGCTCGAGAGAAGAGAGCCATTTTGTCTGTGTTTTAAATACTCCCTTCCTGTCAAATTCCAACGGCTGTGCCTCCAATATCATGCACAACAGAAGAAAATAGAAAGAAATGAACATAGAAATATTAGTTTTGCAGCTTGGGCTCCAGAAGGCATCAGAAAACATTCTCCTTTCTCCACCAGCAATGCTGTTCACACAGCTGGTCTGCAGGAAGTACTCATCAGCAATTTGTTAGGACATTACGTGGTGTTTAATAACACCACCACAGAATTTGCTTTTGAAAAAAAAAAAAAAAAGGAAGGGGGTGGATTTTGACTCCAAAATGTATTTTATGAATAATTTTCAAACACCACCAAAACATGAAGGCACCCTGGGAAGTTACAGTCCCTGCTTTATTTTATTTTTAATAGACTCCTTGAATTATAAAATCGTGTCAAATTTGTGGGTTTTCATGCTACAAACTTCCAGAGTGTCTCTCACTGGAGCATTGTTAGCAAACAGAATAAATTTATGAGAATGCAGGACGAGTCACTGGAAGGTCACACCTATTAATTTAAATTCTTCTGCAAAACCAGCAGATTCTCTACATATGTCCCAAGACTGGGGGCAATTGAGAGAATTTATTTGTATTGTTCTAAGGACGCAATGCTGTACAGAAAATGAGTCACACATGGGCCTTTCTCTTCATCTTGGCTGACTCGCTGGCCGTCTAGAAGAGTCCTTTGCTGTCGCCGGTGCCTGGGTGCTGCTATTCCTGGTGCTCAGAGCGACTGAGAGGGAAGCTTGGACCTCAGTGAGCACAGAATACTGCTTCCCAGGAAAAGTTCTTAGAGAAGGAAGAAGGAGTGCTTTTACTACTGTGCACGCAGTTGAATATTTTCTATATTCTGTCGGAGTCCAAATGATTTCTATTTGAGAGCAACTTCCGTTTTCACAACGAAAGGGCCAGAAAAAGGATGGCCTGTACGGCAGAGGGGAGACTGCCCATAAACGGAGGAGGGAATGGAACAACCTAACTCTTGTTAGCCTGGAATCATGGAGGAGAGATCTCTCCTTCTGGTTTCTGCAGAAAGTGGATGCATGGAGAGAAGGGGCAGGAAGCGGTTGCTGAGATGGCTGGCTGGAGGAATGACCCCTTTTCTTCTCTCCTACATGCACCTACCCCTTTGCCACTGTTTCATTCTCATATTTTGTCTCTGAGCTCTACTTTCTTTGGCCAGTATCCCTTGGGGAACACCAGTATAGCATACCTGCTTTTCCTCTTGTGCCTCTGCTCCTGCCACATGTCTGGCTGGACCACTGGTCCCAGAAGGATGAGAGACATGTGGAGAAGGGTCTCCCAGACCTGAGGATACCCTAGTCCACTCCGGGGTGGCAGCCCACTGCAGAGCTGCTCAGCCCAGCCCAGCCCAGCCCAGACTAACTATGCCCAAGCTGACTTAAGTCCTACCTATAAGAAGGAATGACTTTTGTCCTAAAGTGCTGAATTTGGTTGTGAGTGTGTATATGTATGTTTGTGTAGCATTATTCTGATGATAACTAACTTATACAGCTTTAAGTCATAATTCCCTTCACTCATGTTTCCACTTGGGGTCAAGGGAGAAATATATTTATATACTGTGGAGCTTAAGGGAGGAATTAGGGATAATTTTCTTTTGTCAAGGCAATAAAATAACATACAAAACTCTGAAAAGCTGTAACAATGACATATTATTTGAAAATCATGATTCTCTTCCCTCACGCTAGAGTGATTTGAGATGTTTTCTTTGCTTTAGAAATGGGTTGGAATGAATCCCAACTGCCTCAAAGCTTTCTCTGGGAATCATTGGCTTTCTATGAGGGTGAAGGCCAGACCAAATTGAGTGGCTGTGATTATCCAAAAGCCCCTGGCCAGATAGAACTTCTTCAGCTTCTGTTTTTCTTATAAAATCCCCGACCTTCGATCATGAGGCAGGACATGTTGTCTTTGCCTACTGAGCACATACCAAAACCCATCTACTCCTTGCTATCTCCATTGGGTACTGTTTGTTTTAAAATATTTTATTTAATTAACTACTAATTAATTAATTAAAAGCACAAGCAGTGGGGAGGGGCAGAGGGAGAGGGAGAGAGAGAATGTCAAGAAGAAGAGCCCGACACCAGGCTCAATCCCATGACTCCCAAGTTCATGAGTCGGGAGGAAATCAAGACTTGAACTCAACTGACTGAGCCACCCAGGTGCCCCGGTTCTGTTTCTTTATAAAGATATTCCTCCCCCAACACTGGGATCCCACCTTACCCCATTAGCATGGCTACTCTAACACCACAAAACAACCCCCCAGAAAATCATTAACGTTGGTGAGGATGTGAGGAGACTGGAACGCACAAGCATTGTTGGCGGGAAGGTAAAATGGTACAGTCGCTGTGGAGAACGGTCTGGATTTGAACGTGAGATCTCGAGGAGATATCTGCACACCCATGCTCATATCCACATTATGCACACTAGAAAAAAATGTGCGCACAACCCTAATGTACACTGATTGCCGAATGCATAAAACGTGGTCCCTCCCTACAGTCGAATATTATCCAGCCTTGAAAAACGAAGGGCGATCTGACATGGATGAAACTTGTGGACATTATGTTCAATGAAACGAGCGAGTCAAAAACAAGACAAATACTGTAGATTCCACCTGTGTGAGGCGTCTAGGGAAGTCATGCTCTAAAAACAAAAAAGGAAAATGGCAGCGGCCGGGGGCTGAAGGGAGGAGGAGGGGGAATTGAGTTTCCGTTTAATGGGGGCAGAGTTTTAGTTTTTCAAGACGATAAGAGGTTTGGGGATGGGTTGCACCATAATGTCCATGTACTTCATTGTGCACCTAAAATGGTTGTGGTGGTATGTTTTCTGTTCAGTATATTTTGCCACAATTGAAAACAAAAATGTTTCTTTCCAATGTATATGATCTCATCCTCACCACTGTGAGGGAAAGAGGGCCTGGTCTGAAGGTGTCCCCAGGCCACTTTTTCCTGATCGTTTTTGAAACCACTGACAGAAGGACGAGGACCCTTGTTCCATGCACGCTCCAAATTAATTGTAGATGCGATGACATATGCCCGCATAGGCAACGACTGCATTCTGATAACTTGAAGGTTCCTCAACTGTTTCATTTTTGGCAGCTGAATAAAGAATGACATAGCGTGAATGAATATTTTATAAAGGAGACGTGGCAGCTGCAGAACACGGATAGCTGCGTGACTTTTACTGTAGCGAACAGTGTAATGTCAGGCTCTGTCACCTTGTTTTAGCTGACAAGTTCAGTGCCAATGAGGTGAATGGGTCTGATTGTCTAACAGAGGAATAAGTTTTATTGCAGTCTGAAGGTATTTGATCCAGTAAGCTTCCAGTAAGGTGAGTTAGGAATTAAAAGATTTGATTAAAGAGCAATTAAGAAATGGCCATCCTTTAAAAGGGAAGTGGATCAGATGTCATTGCATTAGCTCAAATTATAGGTTATGGATTCTGACTGGGGGAAAATACTCTCGTTCAATAAAAGAGAAATAATTGTTTGGAGCTGATGTTAATCCTATTGTTTGGAGGATTTGGGTTTTAAAAAAGTGGTTTACAAATCTTCCTGATTCAGCACCGATGGGGAAATATAATGAGTCCCAGAAGTTTCTTCAGATACATCGTGGATGAATATTTTGCATTATCAAATGAGTTAGCATGATAGGCAATGATGTTACATCAGAGTGCAAGTAACCAGGGTCCAACTCTAGTCTCCCCTCATTATCTTCACCTATTGAATGGGCTTGGGTGAGTTAGCTGACAGGCCCTTAGATCCTGAATCCACAGGATCTAAGTTCCAAAGTTGAGTCCACACCAGCAGCATTCGTTAAAAATGCAGACTTTTCAGCTCACACCAGACCTACTGGATCAGAATTTATATTTTAACGAGCTCTTTGGGTACAAGCTCTTTGGGTGAATGCATCTAGAATTTTGGGAATTGCTATTCTAGACCCACGGTCACCAAACTTCAATCTCACACCTATCCCTTTGATGACCTCTTGTATAATTAGATATTATCAGATTAATGTTCTTTTTAATCAACTGATTTTTTAAACCTCAATGCATGTATTAAAAACTAAATAGAAGTATCATTTACTCTATGTAGGAGGTAAGGGCACAAAAGTTTACAATGAAATAAAACAATAGCATTGCCTTTCTATAGGTCATCTGACACAGCTGTGAAGATTAAATGTGTTAATAAATGTCAGGATTGAGAATAATGTCTGGCATATAATAACATGCTATGTAAGTATCCACTATATAATAACTATTCAAAATTAAATAATTATTAACAATAAGCCTTCTCTTAATCAAAAGGGAAATTATTTGGCATTAGAAAATAGTTAAAATTAGCATTACAGAAATTGAAAGGGAAATTAAAAGGGACCAAGTTTCTCATTATTTGATTTATTTTTAAATAATACTGTGTCTCTGTACCATCTAAAACCATGTTAGGGTCACCAATGCGATATTTATCTTGCATTCTGAGAAACATTTGTTTAAATCTTAATAGACATGGCTATAAAATGGGATAATACCCAAGGGACTCTCCATTTCAGTCAAGATGACATTACGTTGTTTAAATCGTCCACAATTAATATCATCAATTTCCTACAGTCAAACATTTAGTGAAACACTGAGTTTCATTGTTATAAATAACGTTTTTTTTTTAATTTAAATTACACAAAAATTTAATTTATAACTTAAAGAAAATAAAATATTTTGACACATAGTATTCTGGGTGATCAAATTTCCATTAGAAGAAAGAAAAAGAAGCATTTATCATCCAAGTTATTGTTAATATTCCAAAAGAGGTTCACTTGAAATAGTATCTGCCACAGGGTAGCACTTTTTTGTTTAAGTGGTATCAGAAACTAACAGCCCTATCTTTTAGCATTATGCTGGAGAAAAAGTTTAATTATGGTAGGATGTACTGTATCATTGTAGAATTTGAAGGGTAATATAATAAGCATCAAGATTTCATGTGTTCCTCAAAAAAAAAAAAAAAGGTAATTCAGATTACTTGGGGGGGGGTCTAGAAGCAGATTCTTTTTTTTTTTTTTTTTTTTTTTTTTTGTAAATAATGTTCTGATGAACCATTTTCCCTTTCTCTTTGGCAGAGATGAGTACAATACTGGGTGTTGATGTGATTATGGAGAATGAGACCCCTTCCGATTCTTGATGGTAAGAACTTAGTATTGTATTTAATATTACAGGGAATGACCCATTAATGTGTTTCTAAAATAAAACTGTATAATTTGATCCAGAAATTTCATTTTCAGGAATTTATCTTCAATGATAGCATTGCCTATCTCCTAGCAACATTTTACCATGGAAGTGTTCATCTTAGATTACTTAGGGAAGTAAATGTTTTAAAAAAATGTTTGAATATCACAAAAAACTCTCATATATGGCTTGTCTGTTTTGTGAGGCAATGGACGCTAGGAATAGCATCAGACCCATTTATTTTATTAAATATGTTCTCTTTTCACAATTAACAGATTAAAAGAAATCAGACAAATATATGATTGAGACAACTCTATAAATATCTAAGATAGCAGTCTGAAGATAATTGATTAAAACAATTTCTTAGTAGGAAGAAAGAAGCATCAGTTGTAAGTGGTAAATATGTTTTATATTCTTGATATAATTAGAGAAGAATATCTGGGCTTCAACATATAATAAAATGCAAGAATTGAAAAAATTTTCAAATGTCTGGCAATAGAGGAATTAATAAATGGTAGTATATGGAGACTAGGCAGCCACTCATCATCAGAATAATGACAAGCTCACAGAAAATTTATCATGGAAGATGTTTAAATTAAAATCTTGCTTATTAAACAGTATGTAGAGAATATTCTATAATCAAATATAAAGGTAGTAAAACTACAGCATGAGAACACACCAAAATGCCAACAATGATATCTCAGAGTAACAAGATTATGAGTTATTGCATTTTAATTTTTGTGTATTTTTTGAGTACTAATAACATACAAAGCTTGAATTTTAGGTCAGAGAGCAATATTATCTATTTATCTACTAAAATATAATAGAAAGTTAGGAAGTCTATGGTTGTAACTGAGTCTTATTTATTTTGTGGAGAGAGACAAAAAGATATATGTGTATACACATCTTCCTCGACTTGATGGGGTTATGTTCCAATGAATCCATCATAAATGGAAAATATGGTGAATTGAAAATACATTTAATACACCTATCCTACTGAACACCACAGCTTAGTCTCACCTCTTAAACATACTGAGAACACTTCCATTAGCCTCAGTTGGACAAAATCATCTAATACAAACTAACCCTTGAAGCCAGTGCTATCTCATGCAATGTATCAAATACTGCACTGAAAGTGAGAGATAGAAGGGCTATCTGGGGACAGGATGGTTGTCAGTTTGCTGGTTGTTGACCCTCCTGATCGCCTGGCTGACTGGGAGCTGCCCCACATCACGAGAGAGGATCAGACCACATATTCACAATTCAACGTTTGGGACACCTGGGTGGTTCAGTTGGTTGAGCGACTGCCTTTGGCTCAGGTCATGGTGTCAGGGTCCTGGGATTGAGCCCCACATTGGGCTCCCTGCTCAGTGAAAAGTCTGCTTCTCTCTCTCCCTCTGTGATCTCTCTTGCTCTCACTCTCTCTCATATAAATAAATAAAAATTAAAACAGTAAACCAAAACCCCAAAATTCAAGTTATTGTTTCTACTGAATGCATATGGCTTTTACACCATAGTAACAGAGAAAAACCCAAGTCAAACAAGTTCCCTTAGTTCCCTAAATCGGGGATTATCTATAACATGACTTGGGGGCTGTCATTGGTTTTGTGTGAAACTTTAATTCCTACTCACAATACTCTGCTGAGGAATGCTGAATTCATAGTATGTGAATGTATGTTTCCAACTGTAAAAAATTTACTTCCTAGTCACGATGATACTAACCTGACCACTTCTTTTAACCTCAACTACTTCTAGCCTCTCCAGACCACCAGTCACTCTCCCTTTTACTCTGGTCAGTGACTTCCTAAAAGGTCTTCCTGATTCTACACTTGGTCTTTCTAAATGTAAGACCATTAGTCATCCTTCTGAATGTAAGTCCTGACTCTACACTGGGTCCTCATTAGTCATCTTTCTAAATATAAGTCATACCAAGTCACTACTTCATTCAAACCCTCCCTGGCTTCCCACCTCACAGACTTTTCAAGGCTCTTGTAACTTGGCTTCCACTGTTCCTTCTGATGTAGTCCCTGACCATTTCTCCCTTCTACCCACTGGACTGTAGTCACCCGGCTTCTCTCCCTTCCCTGGGATATACCAGACACACGCCTGCCTCAGGATATTCACACTTGCTTCTCTTCTGCCTAAAACACTCTAGCCCCAGATATCAACTGGACTTGGTCCTTGACTGCACCAAGGTCTCTGTCCCAAACAACCCTAAGCAAAATAGCATCCCTCCTCATTTCTGACAATTTCTACCCCTTGGCTTTTTATTGTTTTTTCCAGCATTAGCAGTTGGTATTTCTGTTCTATCCTCTTGCTCTCTGTATGTTTATTTATTTTTATCTATCCCGACTATCATACAATCTCCATGAGGAAGAGCTGTCTTCTTCACACGTAAATACCCAGCATCTAGAAGAGTCCTGACACTAATTAGGTATTTGATAAATAATTTTTAAATGGATGATAAAAAATGTTAGTTTAATTTTTCTAGTTAGCTACTGCTGTATAAGAAAGCATCCCAAAACTTAGTGGCTTGAATCAAAGTTTCTTTGCTCGAGCTTCTGCCATTGGGCAGGCCTTGCAAAAGGGGACTCCTGTCGGTGTCCCTTGGTGCCAGCTGGGTCAGCTCGAAGGCTAGGGCAGAACTAACACATTGTTTAGTCCCAGCCAAATCAAGTAGCTTCTCCCCAGGCTTTAGTCAAAGAGGAAAGAGTTTCAAGAGTCAGGCTTCTGTTCAATGTGAGAATAGTCAAAAACTAAAGCAGTGAGAGGGTAAATAGAAGTCTGGGTAGGAAACAAAGCAAATGCCAGTGATTCTCTTTAAACGCTGCTGAGTGACCACGTGGCACAAATATTATGGGAAATCCCAACACTGGAAACCATGTCCATTACCTTCCCTTCTACTGTCAAGCTCCCACTCCTAAGAACCACCCGTGTGTCCTCCTCCCTCCCCAGACGTCACAGCTAGCCATGTGGATGGTTTTTGTGTTTGAAGCCCCAATATTCTCATCACATAGAAGTGTGGTTGAGAACAGAATTAGTCTTTAAGGAAGACACATATCCTTGTTCAATTAAATTGCTCGGCCCCGCAAAAAACAATTACTTATTTTTTTTTAATAAATACAGCAATATTTCTGGAAAGGATACTAACTGAAGTAGAAAGTTGAAGCTAGAGACAAAGGTAGAGTGGTGTGTGTGTTGTTTCATTATCAATGACGAAGTTACGGAATGTGCTTTATGAGTTGAGGATCTCATTAGCCATTCGTTAGATTCAAAAGGCATCATTAATAATGGAGAAGCACAAACAAGTGTGAGCAGGGACGATTTATTATTGTGACTCTCAGTCTTGATGAAGTTAAAACTTTGCGTAGAGTCTTACCTTTCCAATACTTTGAGAGGGGTCATAGCAACAGAAAGAGGACTGTATCTTCAGCCATGCTTTTCAGATTTGTATGTTTATAACCACAGAAGTGTCATGTTTAACAGATTGGTGCAGAACCCAGGGCTGAGAAAGGTGCAGTTTTGTTTTATAGCACCTACATGTCCATTGTCCATGCTCCTTGCTTTCAAGCTGGGGAGAGAAGTATGTAAGCTTGGGACACCTGGGTGGCTCAGCCCATTAAGGGTCTGCCTTGGGCTCAGCTGATGATCCCGGGGTCCTGGGATCAAGTCCCTTGTCATCGGGCTCCCTGCTTGAGGGGGAGACTGCCTCTTCCTCTTCTCCCCATTTGTGCTCTTTGTCTCTATCTCTTTCTCTCAAATAAATAAATTAAATCTCTCAAGAAGAAAAAGGAAAAGGAGAAGGAGAAGAAGAAGGAGGAGGAGGAGACAGAAGGGGGGAGAGAAGTAGGAAGGGGAGGAGGAGAGTAGAAGAAGAGCATCAGCCTACCAGGAATGTTATGAAGGTTACATAATTTGATGTATTTAAAGTTCTTAGGACATAATTGTTGCTCAGTAAGTGTTAGCGATGATCTATTTGTTATGACAATTAAGTGGATGTCTGTGATGTGTATGTACCAAAGACCTCCTTCAAATACTCTGCAGACCTCAGGACTTCTTAGCCTGTATGTGGGGTAACACTGATCTGTCCATTTACTCCTCTTGTCACTCACATTCCTCCTATTATTATGTTTTAAATATTTTATTTATTTGAGAAAGAAAGAGCACAAGCTAGGGGGAGGAACAGAGGGAGAAGCAGACTCCCCACTGAGTAGGGAGCCCAAGGGGATGATGTGGGGATTAAATTCAGGACTCTGAGATAGTGACCTGAACCAAAGGCAGATGCTTAACCTACTGAGTCACCCAGGCATCCCCTTATTATTATTTAAGGAAGCTTGAAGAGGGGTGCCTGGGTGGCTCAGTGGGTTAAAGCCTCTGCCTTCGGCTCAGGTCATGATCTCAGGGTCCTGGGATCGAGTCCCGCATCGGGCTCTCTGCTCAGCGGGGAGCCTGCTTCCTCCTCTCTCTCTCTCTGCCTGCCTCTCTGCTTACTTGTGATCTCTGTCAAATAAATAAATAAAATCTTTTCTTTTTTTTAAAGAAAGTTTGGAAAAATTCTTCTTCTAATACTTGCTCTAGACAAACAGGTCACTTCCTAAAATTATCATAAGAGCAAGGCATTAATAACATAAACACAAAATGTTATATATAATCTTAAAGCATAATTAGGAAGTGATCACCCTAAAATGATATGCAAGTGCCTGGACAATTAAATAAAACAGGAAGATTTGCAATGTTAAAGCAGTAAATAAATTAGTCACTTTCAATTCCATTTGTTAATCTAACAAAACTCTTTGCCAGTCCACCAGCCAATCATTTATTGATGAAGAAACCAAGGTTAAATACATACCTCATGCACAAGTTCCCACCCCACCCTACCCCTGTGCGTGCCATGTAAGATTATTTTGAAGGGTCAAAGTTGAGTCCCCTAATCAGTTTACAAAGTATGTCTGGTGAAGTCAACTTTGACTCTTCACTGACATTTTGAAAAATCAGTCTTACTAGGTTATTGTTATAGATATTATATACTATATTATTATATATGTTATATTATTATATATATTATTAGCCATTTCACATCTCTATCAAAAGGCATCTTTAGGGTGCCTGGGTGGCTCAGTGGTTAAAGCCTCTGCCTTCGGCTCAGGTCATGATCCCAGGGTCCTGGGATCAAGCCCCACATCAGGCTCTCTGCTCAGCAGGGAGCCTGCTTCCTTTCCTCTCTCTCTTCCTGCCTCTCTGCTTACTTGTGATCTCTGTCTGTCAAATAAATAAATAAAATCTTTTTAAAAAAAAGGGCATCTTTAAATTTATTTGAAATCTGACACACATATATATGTGCAAAAATATATAGATATATGTACCAAAAGAAAAAAAAAATTCCTCTTAAGGATGCAGTTTAATGTGACCAGAGACAAACCAGCAAAATCAGTAAGCCCCATGTTTTGAACCTGGGGTGCTCGACCTTGGTACCATTGACTTTGGGGCTGAATCCTTCTCTGCTGCAGGGGCTGTCTTCTGCATTATAGGACATTTAGCAGCTCCCCCGGCTCATCCTTCTAGAAGCCAGTAGAACCTCTTCCTCAGTTGTGAGAATCAAAAGTATCTCCAGACATCACCCAGAGTCTCCAGACATCGCCCAGAGTCCCCTGGCACAGAGCGAAAATATCCCGGTTGAAAAACACTGTTTTAAACTAACCATCCTGATACTTTTTGAAAGAAATAGACAGCCCTACTGAGTCATCTAATTTGATACATTACTGAAGAAAAGCAAAATCTTGCAGTACTCGTGACTTTTTCCACTTTATTCCTGAATCCCACCAGCCCATTCTCTTCCTCCTCATTCCTGACCTACACTAGGGATTTTTTAATTTAAAATTTTCCCTGGATTGAAAAGCTAATGGCAATAGCATGGTTTATTCTGCAAGGTATGTCCCCTGCTGAATAATAGGTGAATAAAATTTATTGATTTGCAATAAAAGTCATAAATGTATAAAGTGCCCCACATTTGAGAAAATGTTATAAAAATCTAAATCCCGACTGCAATACAATGAACAAGTAATAAGGTTTGAGTTGTGTGATAAAAGGGGAAGCAAAATATGTTGCCAGAATTTGTATTAACTATGTGGTCTGCAAAGCCTGTTGAAGCTGAAGAGAAAAATGTAATAAGGAGGGTGAAAACTCCACTGGCTCAGTGATAAAAATAGTTGTAAGGAACAATGGCTCCTGCCTCTTTCTGTCTAAGCCTCTTTTCTCTCAGGACCTACATACGTTGGCTCACATGCTTAATATGGTCTGCGTCTTTGACTTTGACATACTTCAAGGAATGTATGATAGAGCGCTACTACTTTCGGCTTGGAGTCGGAAACGCAGAAAAACAATAAATGTTTATGGAAGGTGGTAAAATTTTAGGGCTCCATTCACAACAAATGTTAAACACATGAAGTCTGGCTGAAAGCACCAGTATTGTTGGAATTCTGCATTGTCAGAATCTCTCGGCACAGAATAGACTCCATTCTTGGCTCTTGCTTGAGGGAACAGACTTAGGTTTAAAAGAAGATTCTTTTTTCTTGCTTGACAGCAAACAGCCCCATTGCCTGGCAGTTGTGGCTGTTGAGAAGAACCTGATGAGTTTAAATTTTTAAATGTACTTTCTAATTTTTTCTTGTTTGAGAATTTCCATTCAGGGCTTCCAAGGTTTTCTGGCCCTTCGGACATCTCTCGTGGTTCTGTCTCAAGTCCTGAGTCCTCTCCGGAGCCCAGACTTGCACATTCAACCATATTTTGGCACATCTCTGATGATACTTAGGAGGCATTCTTTCCCAAACTTAGCAAGTTCAAGGTCGGACCAAACCTTCTTCTTTTTAGCCTCTCCACTTCCCAGTGAACGCCCACTTGGTTGGTCAGGTAAGAAACCTTGGACTCATCCTTAATTCTGCTCTGTTCCCTAATCCTCCTCCCCAAACTGTGAGGATCACCATCTCTTCTTCCAAAATATGGCTTGTATCCACCCACTTCTCTGCCTCTTTACTACCACCTCCCTTGCTCAGGCGACCTCACGTCCCCAGTGATGAAGGCGGCCTTTCCACTGTATCTCCAGCACCAGCAATCAGAAGCGTGCCCGCACACACACACAGAGACACAAAAAACCCAAAGGAAATCAAAGTCAGATCACATCATTCCCCTGTTCAAAGGGAAAAATCAAACTCAGAGGGAAAAAGGTCAGATTTGTGGTCACCAGAGGCAAGAGAGGGAGGAAGAGGAAGTGGATGAAAGTGGCCAAATGGCACAGACTTAGTCGTAAGGTGAACCAGTAGTAGGGATGTAATATACATATGAGGAGGTTATAGGTAACAACATGATGTTGCATGTTGGAAAGTGGTTTGAGTAGATCCCAAGGGTTCTCATCCCAAGGAAAAACATTTTTTTCCCACTTTTTTCTTTTTTTTTTTGTATCAACATGGGATAATGGACATTAACTAAATTATTATTGTAACTACTTCACACACAGATGGTCTCGACTTAGGGACAGTCGTTCGACTTAATTTTTTGACTTTGCAATGATGTGAAAACCATACACATTCAGTAGAAATTGTACTTTGGGTTTTGAATTTGGATCTTTTCCTGGCTCGCGGTATGGAGTCCAGTCCTCTCCTGTGATGCTGGGCAGTGGCAGCTCCCGGTCAGCCACGGGATCACGAGATGAAATAACCTGGATGCTGACCCCCACTCTATCCCCATACAACCATTCTGTCACTTTTAATGTTGTATTTGATAAATTACATGAGATGGCTGACACTTGATTGTAAAGCGGGCTTTGTGTCGGATGATTTTACCTCATTGTAGGTGAACAGAACTGTCCTCAGAACGTTTAAGGTAGAGAAGGCTAAACTGGGATGTTTGGTCAGTTAGGTGTACTAAATGTGTTTTCGATGTTAGATATTTTCAGCCTATGATGGGTTTATTGGGATGTAGCCCCGTTGTTAAATACGTAAGTCAAATGATTATGCTGTAAACCTCAACCTTGTACAGGGCTATATGTCAGTCATGCCTCAGTAAAGCTGGGGGGGGAAAAGCTAATTAATTTTAGGCTATTGTAATGGAATCCTGATGGGTAAGGGCTGGGAATAGATTCTTTCAATATATTTCACAATTGTCAGGCCCTTGTTAAAGTTGAGGTATTCAATTCTGTCCTCCAAATGATGAAGAAAGGAGAAAAATAAAATTGGTTAATGCGACTGAAAATAGGTCATTTGGAAAAGAGTTGTAAAAAAAAAAAAAGAAAGAAAGAGATTTTCTAGCCTGAAAAAGAAAAAGTCAAAGGAAGGAAGGGAGGGGGAAAAAAAAAAGAAAAGAAAGAAACACAAATTTCCTAAAAACCCTTCTCTGATCTAATAGGGCCTCATAATCATACCCTTGTTCACCCCTCAAAACTCAACTCCTAACTGTCTCCACGTTCAGTCTATCCCTGCTTCAGAGCGACTCTTTTTGCTTCTCTAGTACTTGGGGACTTGCTGCCACCCCAGGGATTTGGCTGTTACCATTCTTCCTGCCTGGAATAATCTTCCCCAAGATGAGGGCATTACCATTCCGTCCCACAGTTCAAGTTCCCTCTTAAAATGGTCTCTTCTGAGAGGCTTTCCCTTCCCTCCCTCTATAAGGCAGTGCTCTCTGTCCTTCAGTCACTGTCTACCCTACTAACTACTTTTCAATTGTATTGGGAAAAATTTTCTCTGAAATAATCTAATGGATCTATTGGTTTGCTTGGTTAGAGACTTGGCTCCTACCAAGAGCACGAGCTCGGGGGTGTGAGAACATCGGCTGCTTCACTCCATGTCCCTGGCACGTCATATGGAGAACCATGAATGAGTACTTGTGGTTGAGAAGTCTTCTCAGATTCTTGCCCTGATTTGGAGTTAGTTACTTCTTCCTCACATTTTCACAGAAACATGCAGTAAGGGAAAAATGATGTTAATAACAGTAAATGTCAGTTATTGCGGGTGTGGTCCTAGGAAAGTTGATCTGATGTACCCAACTGAAAAAGAGCCTTAAGTGATAGGAACCTGAAGGAAAACATTGCTAAGGAAAATATAATGTTGAAAACAATTGCTGGAATGAATAGTCTGATGATTTGTAAATTACTGAAGACTGAAGACCAAAGGTCATTAGAAGTACGTCACCTGACGAATGCTGTCAGTGACCCACATTGTACGAGTAGCCCACAGGAGAATACACCACTTATAAAACCCCAAAGAATCACTTTTCTGGGAGTTTACGGTCACATAAGAGGGCAGCAGGATAGCATGCCTTGAAGTAGACGTCGTGAAAGCTACAAGGCCAACCATTCCTCAAGGAATGGTTGGAGTCCTCGGAACAGAACTCTTTTGAAGAATCCAAGTCACTCTGGAATTCAATATGATGGTGTAGAAAAACACTCAGTGGTAACCAGGATGCTTGGCCTCCCGTTTCGGCAACTGTCATTGAAAAGACTTATGTGGAATATATCTACATGCGGAATAGAAAATGTTTAAAAATATCAGGGAGAGCCCTGAATTGTAAGATCAGTAAGACCTTGCATGTAGTAAGTCTTATGAAGGTAGAGACTGTGTCTATTGTCCTCTGAATTCCTGAAACTTTTCATAGTGCTTATGACACAGTAGGTGCTCCATAAATATTCACAAAAAGGACAAAAGCAAACAAGTAAGTATGGGATTCAATTAAACTTTGACTTAGTTTCCAAGAAATCAGATGCCATCTCCTGCAGAAGCCTCCTTCCCTCAAGGGGTTATATTAGTTCCTGCACTGTAATTCTAGAATACCCTGAGTCTCTCTCTAACATTGTGTTATTCCCGGGTACTCACCCATCTGTTCCTACCACCAGACCATGGCATCACCAAAGGCAAAAATTCTTCTTGGTTGACTGGTAGGTGTGTTGTCTGGCCAGGTTTCAAGAGATGTCTGATTAACAAATAAATGATCGGTCTGGACTTTGTAGTATTATTAAATCCCAGGATATAGCTCAGTGCCTGGTACATAATAGGTACTTAAAATCATTATTATTATTATTATTGTTATTATTTTTAATGAAAGGATGCATCCAAATTCTCCAGTCTTTATAATTAATATGCATGCTGAGATAGTTGACAATAGAACTCTGGAGTCTGGGGCGCCTGGGTGGCTCAGTGGATTAAGCCACTGCCTTCGGCTCAGGTCATGATCTTAGGGTCCTGGGATCGAGTCCCGCATCGGGCTCTCTGCTCGGCAGGGAGCCTGCTTCCCTCTCTCTCTCTCTGGCTGCCTCTCTGTCTACTTGTGATTTCTCTCTGTCAAATAAATAAATAAATAAATCTTTAAAAAAAAAAAAAAAAAAGAACTCTGGAGTCTGGAAATCTGGCTTCTTTCATCGCCAAGATGAGATTAAGATTTTTAGAAATCCTAAACACTGAAAATATTGTGCCATTTAAAATTAAAATAAAACTTAAATGAATAGTAAAAGCTAAACAGCCAGTTTTTAGAATGCCAGATTGTGAAGTCCATCAAAGATGAGTTTCTTTTCCGCCCCCTTTTGGGTGCCTGTGGCTATTTCCAGGCACTTCATCTTCCACTGGCAGTGACTTGCCCAAGATCACACAGCTAGTTAGTAGGAGAACCCAGCACAGGTCAGTGATCTTCTTGTCTCATCCTGATGCTCTGCTTCTACCTCTCAGCAGCTGGGGGTTCTGGACATGTGTTTGGAATAACAGTTAATGCTGTCAGTCTCAGTGCCAACTTCTCCAAAGGTTGGATTCAGTCAAAGGAAGCCAGACTTGAACAGACTGGTTGGCTAGTCTGGACACGACACCCTGAATTCTTACGGTACAGCAAAAAGTCCTTCCTATTCCCGCCCTGTGGAGTCGGCCAGGTGTTGCTGCTGGAGGTTAGTTCAGTGGCTGGAGAGAACCACCTCGGGGAAAAAATAAACTCAAAAAGGTGAAGTGTGCTGACTGGTGCATCTAAAAAAAGTTGAGGAGGCTTCATCTCCAAAGGATATATAGACTTAGAGCTGAAGGAGCGTTCAAAGGAAGCCTGGAATTATGCAACAGGGAGGTAAGAGAGGAATTAAAGCCGTCTGTTAAGGAGAACGGGGCAGGGGTAGGAAGGTAACAGAACATTCCATCTGCCTTATAACAATGTATTTCCTCCCCGAAATTTGGTGCTAAGTCAGGCCTTAATCTGGCAGTTTCAGAATAAAAACAGCAGCTGAAGTATATAATTTTGGCTTCTGAATCTTTAAATCAGAATTTCTCAACCTCAGCGTTCTTGACGTTTGAGGCAGGATGAGTCTCTGTTGTGGGGTGCTGTCCTGCACACTGCAGGATGTTTAGTGGCATCCGTGGCTTTTACCCACTGGATTCCAGCAGCCTCTTTCCCACCCCCATCATGAAAACCAAAAATGTGTCCAGATATTGCCAAATGTTCCCAGGGGCTGGGAAGGATGAAATCCCCAACCCCTAACTTCACCAAGAATCACTGTTGCACCTTGATTGATATTTTTCATGGTATGTGAAATACTTGGAAAACTCCAACAATTGCCTATCATTATTTAATAAATACGTCAAGGTTGGCTCTTTTCCTTGCACGTGCAAGGACATGGAGGAGAATGAGAGGAAACTGGCTTCAGTGGGATTTTGAATCTCACAAAGGAAACAACTCCATTAAGGATGTGGAAAAAAAAAAAAAGGATAAAATGTTTGAATACTGCCAACCTCCATCAATTACACTGTTATAGTGTAATTGACCTTCTGTTAACTTCCAAGGGAGATAATGACTAGGTAAATTTAGTTTGTTGTGGAAAACTCTCAAAGACATAGTTAACCACTGTCGTCAATCCAAATGACCATATCTTCCTTTGCCTATAAAGTAAAAACTAGACATTTTCTTACTATCTTTCAGTGTTTATGTTGTATCTGAGCCCAATTTGCTCCATTTGGAAAATGACACTAGTATTTGTGGAAATAACCCAACTGTCCCTTGATTGGAAAATGGAGAAATAGGTCCTAGTCTGTTCATAGAACACTTTTCTGGAGATAAAATGAATGAACCAGATCTACATGTATCAACCTGGGTAACTCGCAAAAGTGTAATGTGAGCAACAGAAGGCAAACTGCAGAAAGATACTTTACAGGGATACTATTATGTAAATTTTACAAACACACAAAACAAAATTGGATATTGTTTGTGGATATATACATATGTAGTAAAAGTAAAAACAATGCATGGGAACAGTAAACACAAAAGCGAAGACTGTCTCACTTTTAGAGAGGGAGCGGTGAAGGGGAAGTTATGAAGAAATGGATCTATTAGTGTATATAGAATGCTTATTAAGAGAGAACGAGGATGTTCTTAGAGCAACATTTATAAAATCTAGGTGGCATTTACATGGATATGTGTTAGTTATTTTCCATTTGTTATTTTTTGTAACTTTTATTTTAAAAATAGTAATACTGGGAACAACCAAACATCCACATGCAAAAAAGAAATTAATCTAGACACAAACCTTACACCCATCACAAAAATGAACTCAAAGTGAATTTTAGACCTAATATAAAACACAAAATTTCATAGTTTTATAATTCCTAGAAGATAATGTAGGAGAAAATCTAGATGACCTTGGGTTTGGTAATGACTTTTTGGATACAACCCAAAAGTCATGATCCATGAAAGAATTGATGAGCTGCACTTCATTAAAATTAAAAACTTTTTCTCTGAGAAAGACACTGTCAGGAGAATAAAAAGTCGAGGCACAGACTGGGAGAAAATATTTGCAAAAGACTTATCTGCTAAAAGAACCAAATCTCCACAATAAGAAAACAGCCTGGTTAAAAAAAAAAAAAAAAAAAAAAAAACAAGCCAAAGACCTTGATGGACACATCACCAAAGAAGATATGCAGATGGTGAGTAGACATAGGAAAAGATGCTCCATATCATAAATCAATCAAAGACATGCAAATCAAAACAATGAGGCACTACCACACACCTATTAAAATGGCCAAAATTCAGAACACTGACAGCACCAAATGCTGGTGAGGAGCAACAGGAACTCTCATTCATTGCCAGCGGGAATGCAAACTGGTGCAGCCATTTTGGAAGACAGTTTGCTATCAAAAGATACAAGAACCCTGGAGCAGAGATGAAACCAGTTTATTACTAACAGTAACAGCTGTATGATGTATTAGGAAGTCTCACTTTTATATTCTGTCTTAACCTCCTGGGCTGGAACTTCCAGAACAATTTTGTATAATAGTGGTTCCTTCGTTTGCTTTGAATTTTAGGGATAATGCCCAAATGTTTCAGCACTGAGTCTGATGTTGTTTTTCTTGTTAAGAAAGTATTTATTCCTACTTAAAGATAATAATGATGTTAAATTTTACCAAATGTCTTTTACTTATCAGTAGATTTAATTTTATGTTTTCCCCCTACTCCGTTTCCTTCCTAAGAATATGCTGAAGTGGTAAAAACAGTACCTCTAGTTTTTCCTAGTTAGTAGGCATCCCTTCTTGAATTCTGGTTCTCTCCATAATTTCACTGACAGAAAATCCTCAGTTTCTCACCCATTGACAGCATCTTTGAAGTCTCCAGCTATAAAAATGGTTTCCCTACATCATAACGTGTCTTTGTAGGCATTTCAATCAATCAATTACTTTAAGTGATATAAAATAGAAGCTTCTTAACATTCTTGAAATCAACTTTTGTTAATGGTATAAAATGCTTCATATGTAGTGATGGGTTGAATTGACTAATATTTTCTTTTTGTCAATATTAACATGAGATTGGTATCTTGTGTCTTCTCATATAAAATTTTGTTAAGCTTTGATTTCAAAGTTATGCTTCATAAAATTAATTGGAAATATTTTTGTTCTTTTGCTCTGCTCTAGAGCAGATTGTATAGCATTGGGAATTTAAGTAAATTAGTCACAAAGCCCTCTAGAGATGGATTCATTTAATGACTGTTTTACCACCCATTGCTTTCCTTTTGTTTTTTTTTCTATATTTTTTACCCCTTGAATAAATATCAGAATTTTGTATTTTCTGAGAATATCATCTATTTAAGAGCTTCCAATTCATTAATATACAGTAAATGTCAGCAAAATTTTGTTTAACAGGCCAGATTCTGTATATGTTTTCTTACTTCTTATTTTTAGAAATAAATGACAATTTTAGTTTTAATTTTTATGTACTTAGCAATTAAATTATTTAGATACTCTTCTATACTTGAATGGTCTTAAAGCCAATCTGAAATTTTTCTGTGTATTCCTTATTCTTGGTTGACTGCAACAGATGTTTCATCATCATCATAATTATTATTATTATTATTATTATGTTTGGTAAGGAAGAAAACATGAGTGGTATAACCTTCCTTTTTTTTTTTTTTCGCTGAATTGAGAATCCTTTATTGCCTTTACAATTGCATAATGTATAGTTCCTCTAGACAATTCTTGTGTGATATTAATTGCTATCCTGATTGTCTGGAATGTACTCCATTGTCCTCTGCTTTTGGTGACTGGCAAAAAAATCTCTAACACACGATGCATGCTTTCTGAAGTTGATGGCCATGAGCCTTTCCTGAAGGCTAGGCCCTTTTCTGCTTGCGGCTCAGCATCTTCTCCAAAGAACTCACCACTGCTTGAAACCTAGGAGGTATATTTCAACATATTTGTTGAAGTCATGTCAAACAAATGAGTCTGGATGAGGGGGGAAAACACATAAATACCGTTGTCTTTAATATGCATTAATTGCTGGGTCAGCTTTTCATCCATCCAAAACAATGGAAAGGAAATATGTTCTCAAATCCCTTCCTCATTGCTGGGCCCAGTTTCTCCAGTTTTGATGAATTTACCTGCTGGGACTCCTTGTCCTCAGATTCTTCAGTCATGTATTTTGTGTGATCACCTAACAAGTCTGGCCACTGAGGTTGCTGGTTCTGCTTCCTGCTGACTTATAGATAAGTACCCCGAGTATTGTATCAGTCACCTATTGCTGTGTAACAAGCAACCATAAACTATCAACAGCATACAGCATACAGTATTTATTTAGCTTTTGAACCAATCATTGGCTGATCTAGGCTGCAGTCTAGCTGAAGAAAGTTGGCTCTGATCCACATGCCAGGACTAGAAGGCTCTTCTAGGTGGGTTCTGCCCTTGGTGAAGGCAGAGATATGAGAAGGAACAGGAATCACATGTGTCTGGTGAGGTTTCATTTGAAAATTGCTCATTAGAACCACAAGCACACTGCCTTGTCCTGATGGCCAAACATAGTCACATGGCCATACTCCAAGCCAGGAAGCAAGGTGATTTATTCAGCCCATGACGGAGAGGGTAGGGGAGGGAGGCTGCAATGTTCCGTGGCCCAAGGTGTGAGAGAGGCGAGGGATTGGAGCCCCCAAAGGCATCAACTACCTTCTTTCCCCAGTTATAGCAGTGGCACTGGGTATAACCCTGACATTGACACCCTGTCTTCTTTCCACAGTTGTACTTTTGAGTGGAGTTCATAGAACATGTTCTAATTTTGGCTCCAGCCCTTCTTTCTCCAAGTTAGGTGATGATAACAGGCTTACACCAAATTCCCCTATGCTGTCACCCTGAAGTTCTTTCTATAATTTTACTGGGAAAAACTCAACATTTCTTACCCGTCGGTGGTCTCCCTCTGAAGCCCCAAGTTGCAAAAGTGGTTTCCCCACATTTTCATGTGCCTTTACACATTTCAGTGGAGGGATGGGGGGAAATCTGAGTAATTGTTTTCATCAGTCTTATTCAGAAATCCCTAAATTGCCTCCTCTTTTGCAGCTGTTAGTTTTTCTAGCACAATCGAGAGCTGATCTCCTCATTTCTTGGTTTCTTCCTTCCTGTCCCTTATCCTCAAAGCCTCTGCCCTTCACTTGGTTGAGTAGAACAAGCTTTGGTCTATATCACTTCCCCTGTTCCTTTCCTGGGGACCCTGATTTGCCTTTGAACTCCTTTGATCACACAAAATTGTCTAACAGGGCATTTGCAGATATTCTCTTTCTCAATCTATCTGTGGGGTGCCTGTGGACATTAAAATAGGACTTCTAAAGACATATATCTGAAAGGAAAAATGTTCTTTTGCCAGGGAATGATAAATCACTAACTCTATCACCCATCATGTTCGATTTCAGGGCAAATTCTAGGGGAGGAATTTTCGAAAAGAAGGGGAAAAAATCATCAAGAGGAGGAAGAGAATAAAATAAAGACTAACCATCATAACCTTTCTTTTTGACACTGTGTTTTGGCCTCTCCCTGCAATCCGACCTTGTAAGAGCAAAGGAAGGAAAGAGTGGAAGAAGAATGTGTCATTGATTCCATGAAAAGAAAAAGTACCTTCTGACTTCCTGTGAGCAGTGACATACACATCCTTCTTGGTCTGATTTTTCCTCTTGAAGTGCAGGCTGAGGAAGCGGGCCCCTGGTTAGACTGCCTCAAATGCTAACTTGGAGTTGAAAGTGTCAGTACTATGGTCAAAGTGCTCCTTTATAAGGGAACTTCATGTCTTCAGAAACAGTAGCTGCTGAGAAACAAAGTAGGGCCTTCGGAGAGATGAAGAGAAGCATGTTCAAGTCTGTGTTTGTAAAAAGTCAGAAGGTTGCAGTGAATAAAAGGAGAAATGACAAAGGTCAGTGGACATCCACTGCACAGGAATTGCCTCTTAATGCTGTTTGGGAAAAACATTAATTGGCTTTAGAAATTGCATGATCAAGAAAACATAGATTTTTATTTGAAGTCAGAGCATCTCCACTTTCAAAGAAAAGAGATGCTGAAATGAAACTGTAGTGTATAACTTGAAAGCTTTTTCTTTTTACGTTTTTAGTTAAAATGATCCCTAATTGTAACTAGTTCTCAATCTGAAAGTCTGACCAACTTTCTAGTCCCCATGCATCACAACCTCTGTTGACACCGTTATACTGTCACTTTGATGACTGGACTCCATCCTGGTAGGCATCCTAAAGCACCTGTCCCTGCCACTCCTTTTCATCATTCTTCTCAATGTCTGTCTCTGATGTGCTGCAGTCCGTCAGATTTCCCCAGGAGTCTCACCACTCTGTGTGTGTAGCTATCTGTGCAATGTGGATCCCACCACACGTCACCTTCACCCACCTTGCAATCACACAGCTCTTTGCATCACATGGGAACATAATATGATTTTTTAACATAATTATTTTACATAATCCTCTCTTTTTTCATTTTTCTTATACAAGTTCTTCCATGCATCCCGTCCTGAAGGGAAGGCTACATTTTTTAAATTAAATTGCCCAAAATGGAAGCTATCTTTGCAGATAAAACATTTTATTCAGTAGATAGTTGACCTTCAAACAACACAAGGGTTAGGGATGCTGGCCCCCCGCGCAATCAAAAATCCACATAAAACCTTTGACTCCTCCCAAATTTAACTATTAATAGTCTATTGTTGACCAGAAGCCTTACCGATAACATGAGCAGTTGATTAACCCACATTTTGCATGTTCCATGTATTATATACTATACTCCTACAATAAAGCAAGCTAGAGAAAGAAAAATGTTATTAAGAAAATCATAAGGAAGCGAAAACACATTTACGGTACTGAATTAATAAAAAAAAAAATCCACACATAAGTGGACCACACAATTCAAATTCATGTTGTTCAAGGGTCAACTGCAGTGTAATTACCACCCCCACTGTCACTGAACCTTATAGTTGGACTTTTCTGGGCAAATTTGAGATACAATTAGAGTTGGCTTCTCATTTGATGTCAGCCTTTGGGATCTTCATGTTGTACCTGTGACTATTGCCTTAACATGTATCCTTGGCAGGTTCTCATCTTCTACTGATAAATCTTATCAAAACTTACCAGTCAGTGCCCCATTTTTTAAGACTGTAGCGGGGCAGTTACCTCTGAATTCTCTTATAGGGTATAACAATTTATAATGGGAAAAGCTGAGGACCTGGATTAACATCCGAGCACCATCATATCTTATCCGTGTGTCCTTGAGGAAAGCTCTTTACCTTTCTGTAAATGGAGATGATAAAAACCCACTTGAAGTTGTATAAATAAATTAGGGTTCTTGGCGTATAGACATCACTCCAAAGGATTGGTTTTAAAATGGGAATATGGTCTTTAAAGAATTATGTCTTGCCTTTCATGGGAAACTTCCGCATCGTGAAGAGAGATTTTAAAAAGGGAAGGAGTCTAAACCCACGGGTGAAATTTCATCCAGGTTGACAAACCAACCAGTCATGCTGATGGGCATTTAGAATGGGGACTTGTAGCAGAAACTTTCAAATCATATTTCAATAGCAAGCTTTTTCTAGGGCAATGAGAGACTAGCAGTGGTCTTGGCAGAGATTAAAACTCAGCCAAGTGGTTTGCATGATAGTACTTCACTCTGTTTTATTCAGACGACTGGATCTGGTTCCAATCCAGATTCATGGCCATTTCTACCAGGCTACATTTACCAGAATATTCATGCTCTCTTTGTGCTGAAGTTTCACACTCACGTGATGTTTCTGAGTCTTGTCCATTTCGTCTTCTTGGACTTGTTAAGCAGAGTCACAACTAATATCTGATTAATATATTCAAGCTTTCGAGCCAGGCAGATCTGCACTGAGACCCTTGTTCTGCCAAGGGTTTACCTGCCACAGGTTTATTATTTTGTTGAATACGAGGCTTAACGTTCCAAACCTTCCTGTCCTGTCTTCAGTGCAGAGGACAAATGACTCCTCTCTCTGGGGTGCTGTGAGGGGTAAATAGGTTAATATTATCAATCACTGAGCACCTAAGATGTCCTTAGTGAAAGGAAGCAAAAACTCCCTTAGCTGTTATTTTGTTTTGTATTTTATATTATGTCTTTTATTTTTCACTTTATTTGATTTTATTGTATTATTTGATTTGATTTGATTTTAGTGTTGAATTTCTTTAAGGCAATTTTCACTTTAAAAAGTGAGCTTTTCTGAAGTAAAAGGATATTTTAAATCAGCAATTCTTTTCTTTCTGTTATGAACACAGGTCATCACACTCACTGTTTAGTCAGTACTTTGTCATCAGGTTTTAACAGTAATATTAGCCTCGTCTTCCTAATGCTCAAGAAATTAGAGGTAATTCAGACTGACAGCGTATCTGCCATATGACTGAAAATGAAAATCTGCAAAAATATTGATTGACCCCAGGCTCGGGGAGGGGAACTCCAGGGCAGAAGACATATGGAGGCAATGGAGAGGAACAAGGTATCCTCCAGAGCTTAATTCCTTCAAAAGAACATTTCTTTCACAGATTTGATGTGGTTCCCTAGTCTCAGGAACATGAGACCCCCATGACCAGGCTGATGTTCATTTTTACTGTCTGCATTAATCATATTAACTGGCTAATTGCTGAGTACCGAGTCCATGGACCTAGAAGGCTCGGTCATCTGATCCATGAAATAAGCTGCACCCATAATTCAGCTAATAAAATCACGGAAGTGAAAAGAAAATTGTTCTATTAATTTGTCTCTGTGAATTCCGAATCTTGGCTTCAGTTTACAATCTGTTGAGCAGCGCATTTCAAGTGCAAGTATGGATCCTCTGGGGGTTGTGCACTGGGAAAATGGGAAGCCAAAGGATAAGCATGGCATATTAATTACCTAATTCTTTCATTCACTCAACAAACATTTATTAAGTATTTACTCTCTGTCAGGGACTGCCTCAGCCCAGGGGATTCAGCAATGGAGAAATGAGTCATTGTTCCAGTTCTCTTGGTGCTTATGGAATAGTGACATAAAGCAGATATTAAAATGACAGTTACACCAATCAAACCGCAGCATGAATTTTTACTTAAAGATTTGGTGGAGAAGTTGGTTGAGTGAGAATAAACTCGAGTATTTATTTTCATACGACATTAAGGAAAGCCTGTTTGTTTTTTTCTATTGTACAAAAGCTGATATGTAAATTACATTTCTCAGCTTTCTTAAAGTCCAGTTGACAAACAACAATGTATATATTTAAGGCATACATGTGGTTACTTTTTAAAAAGATTTTATTTTATTTATTTGAGAGAGAGAGCACACAGAGAGAGAGGGAGAAGCAACTCCCCACTGAGCAGAGAGTCCAATGTGGGACTCAATCCCAAGACCTAGGGATCATGACCCTGATCTAAAGGCACATGCTTGACCGACTGAGCCACTCAGACACCCCATGTAGCTACTTCTTAACATAAAACATAAAGCTTGAAGGATGCATCATTTCTTTGGGCTCATTTCCACATACTTGAAGATATGAGTTTGTCCTTCTCCAGTGTAAGAGGCTTCTTAGTAGGAATGTTTAAAAAGTAAGGAAATAGACAAATCTAGACAATGTTTGGGAAGATTACTTAAGTTAACATTGATTATACCTTCAGGGGCCTTTTTCTTGTGGCACTGACCTGGGCCACCTCTATGTGTGAGGACAGGGAAAGGGCCATTACCGTGCCTTGGCTCATCACTTCCTGTTTGCATATCTCACTTGACGGGTGTTGCTTCTTCTAGGATGCAGACATTTTAGCCTTTCCCAGAATATTCTGGGGGCTCTTCCCCCCTCTTTTATTCTTGGTTCTTCCAAAACATGCATAGGGATCAAATTTGGTGTTGTCCAAACTATTTATGCAATAGTTTTTCTCTATTTAACACCTGCCAGAATTATTTTTGATGGAGGAACACACCAAAGAACTGTGGTAGGGCTTATTTTTTTCACTAGCTCATAAGCTGAATGGTGTTCTAGAATCTCGTTTTTATTGATGTATAAATAAACATGCTGTACATGATGAAACTTATTGTTAAGTCAACTACGAAGGATTAGATTTGTTTCTAGGCCCATTCTAGCTCTTCAAATAACAACACAAATATCATCAACAGGTAGCTTCCTTAGGTAAGCATGCCATTCCCTTTTATCTTCCTAGGGGTGTTGTAACAGCAAAACATATCAGAGTTGACACCTCTGGAGAAATATAGAGAGACAGGAGGGAGAAGAAAGGGGAAGGAATAGATTTAATATTTATTCTTTCTTGATATTATATATACAAATGATAGCTCTACCACAATATTATCTCTAAATTTTCTGGAGTCAGGGGTAAATAGAAATGGAATTGTTCTGGGGCACCTGGGTGGCTCAGTTGGTTAGGCATCTGACTCTTGATCTTGGCTCAGGTCCCGATCTCAGAGTCCTGGGTTCGATCCCTGCATCAGGCTCTCCAGTCAATGGGGAGTCTGCTCAAGATCCCCTCCCTCTCTCTGCTTCTCCCCCTGCTCACACGTGGGCTTTCTTTCTAATAAATAAATATTTAAAAAGAAATGGGATTGTTCTTTGTCTCTGTCCTTTAAATATTTACACCAAGTGACAAAATTAGTAATCCATTGCTAACGTTAAAGAGTTACATATTTTTATAAAAAAATAGATCAAAGATGGGATTTATTTGAATGACATCTTTCAGTTTCATTTTATAAAAAAATTCACTTTATTGATAAGCATTATTTTATATATTTGAACCCAAGTCAGTAGCTATTATATTATTTTATTATATGAATGATCAATTATGTTTTCATGGTAAAATCTTAAACTTCAAAAAATTAAATTTAAATGATTATTTTAATAATGATAGGATAATATTTTAGTGGACACTGTGTGCCTAATTTTTTTTAAATATAAAGACTTTGATGATGAGTATGTCATCTCTTTCTCTTAAAAATTCCTGTGTTATTATTCCCAGTTTACATGGGAGAATATGGAAGCCCATCCCCTAATTGCCTCCAAGTTCTCTTAGCTAATATACCCTTGGCATTCCAGGGATGTGAGTCAATATAGTCCTTGTTTGATTAAGTCAGTGGAATCTGATTTCTGTTGTTTACAGTTTTAAGAGTCCCTTTTAATACATACCCTTATGGAGATTAAATTTTGGTAGATGAGATGCAAATAAACAAGAATAATACATGAAAAAAAAGGGATAAATACTCCAAATGGCACAGGTAGGGGGTGTGTGTGGTAAGACTTCAGATTCTTTGTGTTGATTAGGAATACTTTGAACCTAAGATATCTTAAATCTAAGATATCTTAGAAAAACTTGAACCATTGGATTTGAATTACATGTAACTATTGTAAGAATTAATTTAATTTATTTATTTGAGAGGAAGAGAGCATAGGGGAAGGAGCAGAGAGAGAGAGAATACCCAAGCAGACTCCCCACTGAGCATGGAGCCCAAGGTGGGACTTCATTCCATGACCCATGAGATCATGACCTGAGCTGAAACCAAGAGCTGCATGCCCAACCAACTGACCACCCAGGCTCCCATATTATAGAAATTTACAAGTTGACTTCAAAAGCTATATTGAAAGATGTATTACTGGAACTAGTTTAAACACAACACTTTAAATATATTTTTACAGTAATTTAAGATGCGAGATTATATATTATGGGGTTTCCAAAAGACGGATGCTGTGTTGGAGGAGTATTTTTCCTCTAGTCTACTGCAATTGGATTTCTTCCCTCCAATGCCGTTACTTAAGTTGTCTTTACAAAACAATAAAGACACCTGTTTAAACAGAGAAGTTCTGCAAGTAGTACATTACCATTCATTTTGCTAACATCAGTGTGTCCCTAATGTTCTGTGCTTTGTAGCTCCTAAAAAATGATTCTGGCTGTGATTTTCAAATAGAAGACAAGGGAGAACACTGACCATCTCCCAGAGAAATTGATTAGACTGATTCACTGGATAATTAATAAACTTAACACAATTTATTCATCAATATAATCATTAAATTGAAGAGAACCTTGTCAGAAGCTTCCCTTTTAGACTTGATGTGGTCCAGAAAACAAGTCCAGGCAAATTAAAACATAAAGAAGTATTCCCAAGCAAAAGAACATAATAAGCCAATGAACAAAAGCATAAATAAAACATATATCCAAGGCAATATGCCTATCAGAAATGCACTAGAAATGTTAAATCCTTTTTTTTTTTTTTTAGGGCTCTATAAATTCATAGTGTTGATCCTAACCCCCTTGAGGTCAGCCAAACTCATCATGCTAATATAGATGAGTTACTAGCTGGGATTTATAAGATCTGTCCTGGGATGGGCAGACAGAGGTGACAAGACAAGGAGCCTTGGGCCGGGCTTCGCATACCTCACAGACCCTAACATGGGGGTAAAAATGAGATTATGTACTCAGTTACAGAAACACTGGTAAGACTGCAAAAAGATACAGCATTAAATTTTAAACTTGATTCCCTAAAATGAACAAACCAGTGCTCCAGAAATTACTGTTTGTTTTTTTCTTTTAACCAGACATTTTCTGTCCCATGAACAGTACCCTTACATTGCACTAAGAAGCTTTTGTTAAGAAAGGATTGATTACATCTTCAGGGGGCTTTTCCTTGTGACCCTGTCCTGAGCCACCTCTATGTGTAATGACAGGAAGGGGGCCATGATGGTGACTTGGCTCTGACTTTCTATTCAATTTTCTGTTTGAAAGTCATGCCCAGAATCAATTTTAGGAGCTGCAAAGCATAGAACATTGTTAACTAATGTTAACAAAATGAATGAAAATGTACTATGTCCAATGTACTTCTCTACTGAAACAGGTGCCTTTATTGTTTTGTAAGGACAACTCAAATAACTGGGCATTGGAGGGAGGAAATCTGATTGCAGTAGACTAGAGGAAAAATAATCCTCCATCATGGAATCCATCACTTGGAAACTTGTCACTTAAAAGTGAATATCAAACATCACAACTTTTCTATTTCGGGTGGGGAATTTACTACAATCTAAATTACTGCAAGATTCAATAGATAAAAGTGGCCAGGACCTTTATTACTCTCAGAGTTGCCCTGGTATTTGAGAGCATTTCTGGAAGAACTGACCTTTGCTCATCTCCCTGACTCTCCCTTGACCAGAATTCTCAATTCTTGGCTTTGTGACTTCTGCTTTAACTCCCTATTCTGGCTCACAACTAACTTGGGATTTAATGTGCTTTCCTTGGTGCCATGCCTTGGTTTTCCTTCCACTTTCTTGTATTTTTCCTAACAATCCCTCTCTTGGTATTATCTATCATAGGAATTTCCCACTCCAAGCTGAAACCCTACGAAACCCTCTTTTCGAATGTAAAACTTAGGCAACCTGCCTTTTCCAGGATGGAGCAGCACCTACCATACTCATGGTCATGGTGCAGCTTTAAATATACCTCACCGAAAGTATACAAACTGACTTCTGTGTGCTATAATTGTCTAATTAGTGTGTTTTTGTTCTTTTGCAGGTTCAAGTGAGATGGGTGTCGATCAGTTTTCATATGATAAAAGTCAACATTAGCAAAACACAGTGCTTTTATTTATTGAAGAATCAAAATTGACTGTGAAGTTGGAAAAGTCTACTGGGGCCTCTAGGACCATGAGAAAGGGGCTCATCCAGCCCTGAGGTCCTTATGATGTTTGAAGAAAGATAAAGCTTGCTTCCCATTTGTTCCTCATCATAGAACCTTACACTGGTTTCTAGGAACAACTTTATATGTATAAAGAGTTGTTTGCATAGAAGGACTTTAAGAAAGGCTCCAGGCAAATTAAAACATGGAATAATTTGCATGAAACAGCCTAACACTCAAAAATACAAATTAAATTTGACTCCAGGCAAGGTGACCTACCAAAAATGGACTAGAGACGCAAAACCAGTATTTTCCAATAAATGGTGTGACTGTAAGCCACTAAGATTCTAGGATTGTTCGTGATGAGGGGTTATCACTGAAAAAGTCGATCGGTACATAAATGCAAAGAAAGGAGAGAAACCGAGAAAGAGGATTTTGTATAAGTGGCTTAAGGAAGAGAACCAGCGGGGAGAGATACCAGAAATCACAGGAGAGAGCATTCCAGAAGGAATTTGAAGGCTCTTTAAAGATTCTTTGCTTTTGGCTAAAGAATGTTGAATAAAAGGAGGAGGGAATACCTACCTAGCAGCTCTGTTAACCCTGAGGATCATCTGGACACCCAGAGCATAAAATATCATGCAATTACGTAAACTAAAATAAGTTCTGACCATATATATCAACTTATAAGAATTCACATGCTCTATCGGGAATGGAAAAAAGCCAGTTGATGAGAAATACATATCGTTGTCTATTTTCAGTGATGATTTTTGGGTAAAGAACCCATCACATTAAAATCACCCTAGATGGCTGTATATGCTTTTGCATATGCCTCTATGGGCCGTGGAGAAAGATCCAGAAGAACCCACACCAGGCTGCTAACGTTCTTGGCCTTAGTTGGATGAGGTGGGAAGGGAAGGAGAAGAAGGGTGGTAGGAGAAAGAAATTGGTGGAAATCCCATAAGGAATAGAAGGAAAGATGAACACATAGGAATCTGAAATAGAATACAGGATGGTATGGCCAGCCACCACTTTGGCCCTGGATGGTGTTTGTCGTTTGGCTTGTTTTGCTATGAATATGATTTTTACAATGAGGGCAAAAACCCAAAGAAGGGGAGTAGAAGAGTGCCCAAGATGGGAGCAGGTTCTTAACATGAGAATGAAAGAAGTGCTCCTGGATTGAGCAGCAGGATGGCTGCTGGGACTTTGCCAGAGGGAGCTTCAGAGCAGGAGGGGAAGCAGATCATGGATGCACGGGGTGAATGGGCAGTTGGAGGGAATCACATGAAGACAGCATGTTTTTTAGAAGTGTATAAAAATGAAAGGAGAGACGGAAGGTAAGGGAGGGAAACCAGGGCAGGAGAAGATAAAATTGTACTGCTCATGTTTGTTTTGTTGGTCTCTTTCCCAGACTCATTGCATTCTTCTCTGCTCACTCTCTGCCCTCGCCCTTATACACCTCAGGGTCCAGCACTGGTCAACCAAACAACTGGGAGGCCCCGGCAAAAACTCAGAGAACCAAAGAAAAAAGAAACTGGGGTATTTATTCCCTTTGCTCCCTCTCTGTCTCATTAGTTTGGGTGTGAACTTCATTCTGTGGCTACAAGTCCTGCCCACTGATGCCTCTTCCATCCTATCAGTTCTTGCCAGTTTTCTGGAACGTTGTCCCTCCCCTCCCCCCACCACTTGTGTCTCCTTACTCACTGTCATTAATCCCTGCAGGCTTCACAATCCCCTGTGGGGCTCTTTGAATTGACTGAGTCTGCTGTTATTTCCCACTAGACCTCTGAGTAATGATACACAACTATTCTTTTCTTTTAATTATGGGAAAGAGGAAATACCAGGACTGGCTCTTTAGGACTGCATATACAGCTGGGGAGATAAGTTCATGCTCTCTCTGTGACACCATACCATATACATAGTGTTTACAGAGCTCTCTAGTCTGTGGGATGCCAAGATATTTAGAACCCAAAATGATGTAATAAATCAGGGATGAAAATGGATATGGGCAGAGAACAGTTGTCCATTCTCATAGATAACATGTAAATGGGCCAGCCATGTGTGATTGGGCTTCCTGTCAGAGGGACAAGGCTCTGGATGGCATCCTGTAGGTCATCCTGGCTGTTCATGCACCATAAACATTCTTGCCAAACTTCCCATCCACAGGCAGAGAAAATACACCACTATCATCATTAAGGGATCTAGGCCAAGTATCAAAATGTCCAGTGATGACATATGGATCGGAATCTGGTGGGCTTTTCTCAGGCATGTTTTTTTTTCAGGGAAATGACAAGATCTTCTTCCTTGAGGATTACTACAAGGAAGTAGGGGTTATGAGATGGTGAGAAGAATGTTACTGTAGTGAAAAAGAGAAGCTGTGACAAAGCTCATCATAATTTATTATTTTTAATTATTTTTATATGTCCCTATTTTATATTTTATGTAAATATATATTTATATTTATATTTATATTTATTTTTTATATATATATTTTATATCAATATATTTGAGAGAGAGAGAAGGAGAGACAGCATGCTCATGTGCTTGTGCGAGTCGGGCAGGGGTAGGGGCAGCGCTGAGGGAGAGACTCTCAAGCCGACTCCCCGCTGAGGGTGAAGCTGGCCCTGGGGCTCCATCCCAAGACCCTGAGATTATGACCTGAGCTGAATTCAAGAGTTGACCACTGCAATGACTGAGCCCCGCAGGGTCCCCAATCAAATTCTTTATATTTAATTATGCGATATCTGGTCGTGAGCCTTATCTACTGAATGTAGAATGTCATGCTCTTCATGGCCCCTCAATGCCTCTTGTTTTTTTTTTTTTTCCTTAAGATTTTATTTTATTTTTGAGATGAGAGGGACAGAGAGAGAGAGAGAACATGAGCAGGGGTTGGAGGCAGAAGGAGAAGACAACTCTCTGCTAAGCAGGGAGCCTGAAGTGGGGCTTGATCCCAGGACCCCAGGATCATGAACCCCGCTGAAAATAGGACGTAGGGAGGACTCTATGCTTCTACACTGACACACACATGGATACACACTGCAGATCTACAGTCTTAAAGTCATGCACTTATTCTTCTGTTTGAATGTGTACTGAGCGTCTACTGCATGTACCGGACTTTATGTACTGGAGTGATCGAAGTGGGCATGTTTGCTGGCACATGGTCACTGTCTAATAAACTCTCATTTCCTCTCTCCTTCCTTTGCATTTACCCAGGAGAAGACCATAGGGAGGACTCGGTGCTCCTATGGAATCAACTTTCCTCCATGTTGTCTGACTTTTCTCCAGCTGGGAAGTCAGGAACAGAAGGTAATATGCTATTTTCCTTCATCCTGAGCTGTAACCTCATTGGTCAGGGTCTGGTTTATTTTCTGCCACTTGTTATTGACAATGATGGGTGAGCCATCAAACAAGTCCTCCAGGAGAGACAGGCTCTGAACTTAGAATCATACGTGTGTTACGCCATTAGCTGATTTCAGGCACAATTTGGGAGGTAGGATGACGAACCAGCCATGTAATTATGATGATATGCTTCATTAATTCCAAATGTCATTTACCCTGTGTTGTCTAATATATAAAATAAGTTAAACTGACTTCCTTCCACCCTCCCCAGCCCCACTCTCCTCTCCCAGTGCACATAAACTCCTCGATGGAAATGTTTAATATGGATTTTTTATTCAGTATAACTCCCAATGACTGACAGTCCCCAAATGTCAGATCTTTGCTGAGAGAAGCATGTCTGAGGATCTCCAAAGGCTAATTAATGCTTCAGTCACACTGTGCTCTGAGAGAAGGCACGGAACGACTTAATAAGAGATGAAGAGAGCTCCGAAAATTACTGTAATGGAACAAAGAGAACTCTTCTCAAAATTCCCTTCCCTAAAATAAAATAAAATGAAACCCAGACCTGGAAACTAGAACATTTCACAGCTTGGAAGAGGAGAGTGGTGCACAACGCATGATCTCTTGACCATCAGTGATGTCACAGACCAGGGAACCCGAACAGTGCACCCCTCCTTAACACCTGTTGCATGGGAACACCACGCACTGGTCCCCCGAAGTCTCACCTGAAAGGGATTCTCTTAAATACGAGTGCGTGTCATCAAGCTCTGTCATTACTTGAAAATGATGAGAGATCTCAGAGAGGTCCAAAGGGAAATCAACCAAGGCACTGTGTTCAGCTTCTAAAGGATTCTATGGAAGGGAAATCAGGAGTAACAGCAAGACACCAAACTAAGCATGGAACCGATCTCAGTGTAGACAGTGTTTGTAGTCACCTTCTGTGGCGATATAGAGGTCACTACAGGAAATGCGACACTACCCATCTAATTCTGTTCCTATGTCCAGGCAGTCCAAGTCCACGTGTACACTTTGTTACTCCAAAAGGACTCGTTTCAGTTAACACAAGAAAAGAAGGTTCTTTTCTGTTGAATGTTTTCAGTAAGGCGGGCTGGGGTGCCAGGACCGAAGGAAGGGACCACAGACACCACTGGGAGGTCCACACTGGATGAGCTCAAGCCATTCTTTCTCTGTTGTCCGAGGCCAAAGAGGCTGGCAGATGCAGGAGCCGTGATTGCCCTGCCGCGAAGAGTCTTACTCTCCCTGCAGACCTGCGCTGGGAACCAGGGGAGGTGTATCAGGGAAGCTTGGAAACATCTGTGGGCGCATTACCTGGAAGGGAGCAGTTCTTGGGCCATAGTCTCTGAGAAACAAACAGAGGGTTTTGGGGGGGCAGGTGGCTGGGTGAGCCTGGTAGTGGGCATTAAGGAGGACCTGTATTGCATGGAGCACTGGGTGTGGTGTATAAACAATGAATCTTGGAACACTGAAAAGAATTAAAATAAATAAGTAAAATTTAAAAATATTTTAAAAAATAATGTAAACAACCATTTTCTTGTGAGTTTTGTTTCCCTGGGCGTTATATAAACTCTGAGTCCAATATTGTTAGTTCTGTCCCTAACATCACAGGGATACATTCTAGAAAGCAGTTTGCACCAACCTGTTGTGTAATAAATGATTTCACTTGAGGGTTTCCTCACCAAAACCCTTCTCAGCTCCTCCCGATGCCCTGCCCCTGTTCCGTATTTGTAGCATCCTTGTCTTTTGTACAAAATCGGCTGTCACCACTGCATTCCCAGTGCTGACACTGCCTCACATACAAAGTGTCTGAGACAATATTTGTCGAACGCACGGTTGGATGCATGCGTGAAGCCTTTGGAATTATAATAATTTGCTTCAGTGTTTTCTTGCCCTCTCAATTATATATTTTTAAGTTTGGGAGACATGTCTTATTTTTCTTCTCTTCCCAAAACTATGAGAGTTCCTATCAGTTCGTGAAGTTTCGTGTTTGCTCTTTCTGTGTTGAGGACAGTCCCCTTGTCAGTAAACAAAGGATCCTGTTTACCGCTGCCTGCTGTCACCCCACATGAATATGGAAACCTCGGCTTCCTTCAGTTCCACAGCCACGGGTGTTTCTCGGCCTACCATTTTATTCAGAACCTTACAAAATCCTTTCGTTTCTCTCTTGTAAACATCTTGTAGTATACCCTTTCAGCAAATAAAATCTATTTTAATAGCGTTCATTTTATCTATTATCGTAACCGACATGTCATTGTTTTGCATATTCTTATGATCACCTTTGCTGCAACTCACATGATCTGGGTGGCTCATGTGGACTGTTGACAGTAAACTTATTAAACTGTATTGATGGCATCGTATTAGACTTTCATATGCATGTGTAAGTATTCACGCGTGTGTGTGCTCTTCCCCCTTTATTTCTGTCAGTTGTTAACGACAGAGCTGTGATAGTCTTTTTTATTTTAATAAAGATTTTTATTTATTTATTTGACAGAGAGAGATCACAAGTAGGCAGAGAGGCAGGCAGAGAGAGAGGAAGGGAAGCCGGCTCCCTGCTGAGCAGAGAGCCCGATGTGGGACTTGGTCCCAGGACCCTGAGATCATGACCTGAGCCGAAGGCAGCGGCTTAACCTACTGAGCCACCCAGGCGCCCCAGTGCTGTGATATTCTGATTTTAGATGAAGTCTTTTAGCCAAGGGATTATTTTTTCTATTGCACACTTTTTTTAAAGCACAGATTATCTATTTTTTTTTAAGCTTTTATCTATTTATCTGACAGAGAAAGAGATCACAGGTAGGCAGAGAGACAGTCAGAGAGAGAGGAAGGGAAGCAGGCTCCCTGCTGAGCAGAGATCCTGATGCAGGGCTCGATCCCAGACCATGACCTGAGCTGAAGGCAGAGGCTTTAACCCACTGATCCACCCAGGTGCCCCAGATTATCTATTTTTTGCTATTATCTACATTCTCATTCAAGAGTAATTTTTGATATATACCTTTAATCTGATGTCTAGATTCATAAAATTAAGTAGTAGTAATACTATGCTTGATTGGTTTAAGTGTTTGCCTCTAATACTTTTATATGAAGTTTTCCCTGTTCTTAAGCTCTTAATTTTGCTTTATCCTTCAATAAATGAAGTGCATATTCACGTGTCATTGTTGTTGTTGTTTTTTCTCCAAGAATGCTATACTTCCTGAGCCCCAGATTACTTGAAAATTGCCTTGAGCAACTATGGTAGGGCATCGGTTTTTGGATGGACCACATAGCCTCTCTAAACTGTGCAGGTGACCTTTTGTTGTATGACTCAGAGGGTTGTAGATAATTCTGAAGCCGGCCTGCTTTATCTTCCCTTATTAGGGAACTTACTATTTTCTTCACTAGGATCCTTGGGTGTTATTTTACTTCCGCCACGTAATTTAAAAATTACAACCCTATGTACCTGGTTGCAGTTCCCTTCTCGCTGATTTTCCTGAGAACGCGGTGCACTCCTTCAGTTTCCCTCTTTGTACTTTCCTACAATCTGAGAGATTACTGTTTTGTCATATAAGTAGATGGAACAGGTTTCCATACTTCCTGATATTTCTGTTCTGGCCTTTTCTTTGGAACCCTGAGCACAGATCTCTTAAATCTTCATTCTGTATCTCTGAATTGATTTCACGTTAGCGACTCCTTTTTCTATATTCTTAGAAATCCTTTCACATTTATCCTTTATGTCAAAGATGTGTTTTGCTGCAGGAAGGACTCTCTTCCTCAGTGTCTACAATGGGATTATAATTCTGCTTCTTTATTTTAAATTTGCTTGCACCATTCCCTAATCTCATCCATCCCTTCTGATATAAATGAACTGCTCCATGCCTTTTTAACCTCAAGACTTTCCGCTTCTGTTTCAGAAAATGTCTTTTTGCATTTTATTGAGGACAATAAACACAGTCATGCAAATTTCTACTAGTTCCTGCACAAATAATTTCCAGAGGTATAGTCTTTATGATACTTCAGGGTCATTTTTCTTTTGTAGAGTTTTTTAGATTTTTTTTTTTTTTCTAGACAACACTCTGTTTTCCTCTTTACTCATATTTGAATGAATTGAGGTGTCTTTGAGTTGGGGATGGTCTTTGACCTAGCTCTCTAGGGACCTCAGAAGGGTCTTATCCAACTCTTTTAGAGGTCAAGAGAGACCCAGATCACTTCATTTTTGAGGCATCCAGTATATTTAAAAATGAAAAAAAAATCTCTATACAATATACACATATTGTGACATATTTAAAATGTTTCGCTTTAACAAATCACTGCTTTGTAAAAACTGCAAATGCAAGGAAGTAACTGCATGTATAACCTCACTTAGAAAAAATACATTAACATACCTTTTTTCTGAATTTTACATAAATGTCTTCACATCCTTCAGTGAGGGTTCCTTCCTTGTCAGGTCTTTTTCCCCAGATGTACAACTTGAATTAATGTATCAATAACATTAATCAAATATATTTGACCTGACATATTCATTTTAACCTAAACAATTATTTTAACCTAATTACTGATTTTTAATGTTTATGACTGTATCTTCTTGTGCTCTTTGAGACACGAAAGGATCATCTCTCTTTCTTGTTTAAGTTCTGAACCAAATGTGAAAGGAGACAAAACAGTCAGTCAGTTGAGAGCCAAACGTGACTTGCATTACTGAAAACATCGTGGTTGAAGACTATGTATGAGAGCCAATCATGCAACCCATGCAGCCCGCCCGCTTGCCGCCTTCCCCCTCTAGCTCTCTTTTGGAAAAGTAGAAAGGGATTGTGTCCCCTGACTTAACGTCCTGTTAGATTACCTCCAGCCAATCAAAATCGGAGATATTCCCCACTCTCGCCATCCATCATCTAAATTATTGGCCCATCCTCTATGGGAAGAAGGGAGGGACAAATAGGACCAGAAAGGTTCCACAAATGAGGCAAAGGGGGAAACTGATCCCCCTTGAATATAAAATCTTCCTCTACCACGTTGCTTAAATCTGATTGAATAGAGTTTTTAAAAACTACAGAGAAAAAAATCTATCATCTATCATCTCTAGTAAGCTGTGACCCCCCAAATCCCAGTTATCAACACAGTCCTTTGGGGACATTTGCCTGCCTTTGCCCTCTGCTCTGCCCCACCCCCACTTTCTGCTCTGTTGTCTCTCATGAGCCAACAGGTTTCTAAGCAGGTATAGAAGGTGATCAGGGCCAGAGAATTGCCTCATCTTCTGTTTTTATGAAACAAAGGCTCGGTTCCAGAACTTAAATGCAAGGCAAACCATCTAGCCCCCTCCTTCCCCATGCACAGGACATGTCACCACAGCTGAATTTTCCCTCAGGGCCTGGCAATCAGTTCTTCTGGTGATAATGACCATTTCTGGTTGTAATGCCAGTTTTCTTCTTTTTCCATCTTTTCAAAGATATTTTACTGGAATGATGTTGACTCAGGTAAATTTGATGCCAACTTAAATATAGTAACTTCCATTTCTGTTTCTTTCAAAGCATAGAACATGGAGTTCAAACCGTTCCTCACTTCAGAGGAATGGGGCATTCATTCCCCCGGAGAGGCTTACCTCTGAAACACCAACCCAACTGAATCAAGATGACACCCTTGGTTAAAAAAAAAAAAAAAAAAAAAGTGTTCTGTTTGTAGGCAGACACATTTTGTCACATTTTCTATCTTTTTTTACCCTGATTTTCAGAAATCAAAGGTATTGGAAATAAGCAGTTTCCTTTCACTCAGAAGAAAGGGATACTGAGTAGTGGTTGGTGGATGGGGAAACAGTACTCGCTCATGAGAGGAGACTCCTCACACTTGGTTCATATGACTGGGCTTTGTGGAGGAGGAAAGCTCAGGACTGGAACCAGAGCACATGGCTGTCATGAACAGTCCAGACCCCATTGGCATAGAAGTCATTTTTCATCAGCTAATTGGAGACAGCTGTGCATGCTTTATAAGATGTGTTCCCACCAACAGCTTAAAAGAATGATCGAGTGATGAAAAAGAGTGACAGTTTTTACTTTCTCCCAACGAGCACACCTTGCTCTGATAGCATCACACTAGAAACCAAAGACTGATTTGAACATCCACAGTTCATTTGGATGTGGGTTCTTTATCCTTAAGGCTCTCACTCCTTTTATTATTAACATAATTGTCATAATCCTTCCCAGTCAGTGCTTCTGAAACTCTAATGTGGACACAGGTCACCCGGAAATTTTGTGAAAATGAGGATTTTCTGCATTTTGGAGCAGGGCCCGAGACTTTGTGTCTGCAACAAATTTTCAAGGGAGGCCAATCCTCCTGGTCCATAGGCCACACTTTGAACATCAAGGAGGTAACATAGGTCTCTGGGTGTGTCTCGATGTACACAAACACTTCACACACATGTAAAGATGCTTTTTAGAAGGCCATGGACAGCGCAGATGGTTGATAACATTCCTCTTCAATATAGCAGTAACTATAAGAAGGAGGGTTTTTTTTTTTTTTTTTGATGTGTTGCTTTCAACATTTTAAGCAATAACACTACGTGTATTCACAAAAGTCATCAATGCCTTCATGTCAGATATTGGCCTTAAAAATGGCAAAGGCAGGAAATAGTTACCAACAGGTAAAACTCTGTAGGAGGTCAGGGTGAGAAATGATTGGCTTGTGCAGAGGTGATAGTTTACAAAACCAACTGGACACTGAAGGAACCATGATATTCAAATTCCCATCATTCATCCCTAAACTCTAGCTTTAGGTCTCCCCTAAAGGAGGGAAGAGAAGTTCAGGTACACACTTAAGAAAAAAGAATTCTGGTGTAAGCTCGCGCATCTTCCCTGTTATAAATGAAACAAATCAGGCATCTTTACGGCGTGCTTCAAAAAGGAGGCACATCTGGACTTGCTTTATTTTTCATACTAATAAGTCTATGGGTGGCCCTCAACCTTCTCCCTTCCTCGTAAATTGCCTCCACCCACAGCTTCTGTCCCCAAGATCAAGTTAAATGGAGATGTTCACTTCTGTGAGGAAAGTGAATTGAGGAGCTTCCGGGGAAGATGATACTGAGTGGTATTGATAAGAAAAGGCACCACGCATTAGCAATCTCCCCTGACGTCTGTCTCTGGAAGGCAGCATGATTAAGAAGCCAAGCCGGCAGAGAACCTGCTTTTCTAGATGCTTCCACGTTCACATAATTTCAACTTTGATTGGTATTTGATTTGATTGGAGCCTTCTGGGGATTGTATGAAATCACACGGGAACTTACCCTGGATTTAGTAAGTAGGAAAAGGTCTCTAAAATTAGACATAAGTCTATTTCAGAAAGTCTATGAAGAATGGTACAGGATTCCAAGGATGCACGGTTTTGTCTCCTGCCCTGAGTTTTATTGCAAATGGCCCAAAGAGAGTGGTTGAGGGGCTGCATGGAGCCTCTCTGTCCTTCTGCGGCCCCTATTGATTCTCCAGGTGTGTGAATCACAGCAGCTCACCCCCTCTCTGGTGTTACAGGCCTGGGATGCACTCACGTGTGTTCAGTTTTCATTCAACATTTCTGTGAGGCAGGAATGCTTGACCCGAGCGGTTTCTCATATACGTGAGAGGAAGCAGAGCACTGAGGGACAGAAGTCACAGCATCAGTTCATAGAAAAGGCAGGGACCTGTTCCCAGGCACCCTGATTGGAGCGTAGGCTGCTTCTCACCTCTGAATATGCCTCCCTTCCATGACATGACATCACAGCGATCTCAGGCCAGACCAAAGTAAAGAGAAGATTTATCATTTCTGAAATACATCAGGCCTAAGAAAATAGGCTCAGCTGAAGGAAACAAGGTGTGCATTCCCAGACACAGAAGTCGTGAAATGACTGAAGTCAGGGCACACAAAAATACATAAAGAAAATAGTTTCCTTCTAAGAAAAAGGTAATCTACAGAAAAAAAAAAAAAAGATTAAAATTGATGGGAAAAATGGCTAAGCACCATGGAAAAGAAGCAGAGGAAAAGAAGTCATCATTTCGTGGAGACTGGCTGATATGAGTGGAGGATGGAAGGCAAGGATGTGCCAGTCTTTCCCTGTGGGACTTACCGCCTTGCTCTCTCCTGTCAGTTACTCACCTGTCAAAGAAATTAAGCTAAACCCACTGAGAACCCAACTACCTAAGGAATTGCCTGTGGATTCCAGACCCAAAATTCATTCTAAAATCCCTATGACTCACCTGGTCTAAGTCTTTCTGAGCGAATGCATTGCCTAAATCACTGCTTAATTTGTATTTCATTTTATGGCCTCAGTGTCTATGAATTGGGATGCTTTTCAGCTTATTCCAATCTAAAAGCATGTGAATTAATTGTGTAGACTCAATAACTTTTTAAACAACAAGAGCTAGAGCATTAGAAATTGCTCTCAAATGAGCATCCTATAAAGACGGTTAAAAAAAAAAAAGTCAAGCCCTGAAATATTATTAGCTCCCAAATTAATATTTGGAGTCCATAATTAATTACAATGGTGTCTGGGTAAGTCATAGATAGAGAACTTTTTAAAAAGATTTTATTTATTTATCTGGGGGATGGGGGGACAGAAAGAATCCAAAGCAGACTCCATGCTAAGCACAGAGCCAGACTCAGGGCTCCATCACACGACCCTAAGATCACAACCCTAGCTGAAACCAAGAGTCAGTATCTCAAACACCTGTGCTACCCAGGCACCCCCACAGATGCGGATCTTAAAGGCCTCAGTTACTTTCTGATATATTCAGTAATGTAGATTTTAGGACAACAGTCTCAACAGGGAAGAGGGGGCCCATCCTTGGGACACCCAAAAGCTTTAAGTAGACATCTTACCAACATGTCTTACAAAAAAGTCCCGAGCTGGAGGGGCTTTTGAAATAATCTGTTTGGGAGCAGTTTAACCATGAGAGTATTTCTGATGGATCCACGACAGGTGGTGTGTGCCAGATACTCATCTTTCATTTACAAGTCTTAACCAAACTGCCTTAAAAAAAAGAGAGATTAAGTAGGCTATATAACTAAAATGATCAGAGCTATTAAGCTTCAGGTACAACTTGATCAGGGGATAAAAAATTATGTCACTAGTATATTCCTTCTCTCTTTCTCTCTCATTCTTTGTCTCCTTTTTCTCACATACTCTCCTACAAGTTGGTTCCAAGCTTAGATTCTTTTCTCAAGGCTGCATGGTGGCTGCAGCAGCTCCAACCTTTGCATCTTCTCCTATTCCCATCCAAAGGGATAGACTGTCTGCTCTCTCACAAGTCTCAACAAATTCTCATGGCACCTCAAAAACTCTTATAGTTGATATAATCATCTCATCTCTAAGTCAATCTGTGTGACCAGAGGAATTGCACTCAGATTAGCCAAGACTGAGGAACATGACACATTTGAGACCATGAGTAGAGTCAGCTTCATGGGAACAATATGACCCCAGTAGAGGATGTGTAGACATTTGAGAAAATTCAGGACCATTGCCTCAAGATAGCTTGAGTCTGAGGGAACTCAAGTTTGGACATTTTATGCACCATCTTGCTCCCAAGTGTAACCTGAAATGGAGAGTAACAGAGGGACAGCAGAGTCTAGAGAGAGACTGACTCTTGTGACAGTATTTGGAGCTTCATCTGAAAATTCAATAATCTGGGGCACCTGGGTGGCTCAGTGGGTTAGGGCATCTGCCTTCAGCTCAGGTCATGATCCCAGGGTCCTGGGATCCAGCCCCACATCGGGCTCTCTGCTGGGCGGGGAGCCTGCTTTCCTTCCTCTCTCTGCCTACTTGTGATCTCTCTCTCTCTGTCAAATAAATAAATAAAATCTTAAAAAAAATTCAATAATCTACTCTTACATATTAGTTTCATGCTTTCTTTTGTGTAAGCCAGTTTGAGTTGTGTGTTTCATCACGCATCATAAAGGAGCTACATCAATCAGATGGAACCACATGATGCTAAGACACTGGACAGAACTTCAAATCTTCTAAGTTGTACTTTTCCAAAAATTGCTACCAGTAAACATTTGGACTAATAGATCTCTAGATTTTTCACTTACTGATCAGAGAGAAAAACATTTCCTGATACCATGGCAAAATATCATAAGTGAGTATATGTACGCAGGCACATATGTGTGTGCGTGTGTGTGTGTGTGTGTTCTGTGCATGCATTTTCTTGGAGAGTGTCCAGAGTTTTCAACAGAACCCCCAAAGGAGTTAATGATGACAAAACCCATTATGGACTGCAGTGTGTTTTTCTCTACCTTTGGTGTTACCATTCAAGCTATCTCTGAAATCTTAAAAGCAACAGTTCCTTTTTTCTCTCCAGTGTATCAGTAATTCTGAGGTTTTTTTAAATTCTTGGTGCTGCCTGTGTCCTGAATGCTCTTCTCTCTCTCCTTACACAGCAACTCCCTACTCTCCCAAAAACACACACACACACCAAATTTTAGTTTCCAATTATCTAAATTTAAAGCCTACTTATTCTTCACTGCTCAGCTTACATGGTACCTCCTCTGCGAAGTCCCTCTCCTCTTTCCTGGTATCCAGACCACCGGGGAGCATAAATCTCTTGGTTCTTGATTCTTCAAAGAGTTGTGGGATTACCAATCCATTATTTCCCTCAGAATGCCTATGTTTGGTGGAATATGAGATGGCATCTTAGGGGCTCTACGGAAGAGTAGTTCTTATTATAGTAATAATAAAATAAATATTTTGTAAAGTAAAAAATAAATGTTTTATAAAAATAAAAAATAATATAATAATAATAACATAAATAATTAATTATTTCAATCTGTTAGGAAAATACTTATCTACAGCTAGTAGTACTCACCTGTGATTTCTAGAAAGTACTGCTTAGGATAAGGCTAAATTTCAAACCTGATTTGTTTGAAAGTCAATCAAAAATAAAAGGTAATTTAGCACTTGAGTATGACAAAAATTTTGAAGGTGATACACCGATGACTTGTTTTAATGGGTAAAGAACAGGCACTCAAAGGGGTTAAGTGATGTTGTCATCAAGCTTTCAAAATTCATTAGTGGTAAAGCCAGTTCTAGTATCTAAATCTAGTGACATTTGTCTGATAGTTATCTCTCCTGTAGATCTCCATCCCGTTATATCTTTGACCTCCTCTGTCCTCATAAGACTCTGGTCCTCATAGGCAGGTCCCTAACAATAAACTTTACAATTTAATTAGTTCTTGCCAAATTTGTTATTTGCATTGCTTTGCAAAGATCTCATAGGAACTTCAGTGATCCCAGAAAGTGAACACGATAAGAATGCTTATTCTACGTTCTCGGTGCTCCAAGTCTGCCCCCTGGATTAATAGCATCAGCAGTACCTGCAAGTTAGTGAGACGTGCAAACCCTCTAAGCCCATGCCCCCTCTATGGAGTTTGAAACTGGAATTTCCCAAGATCCCTGGGATGTGCATTTGTATACTGAAGTTTAACAAGCACAGACAGATGCTCTTTGCAGAAACAGGTTTAAAGAGTTACATAGTAAGGGGCATATTTCCCCCTAGCCTTACTGAGATATAATTGACAAATTAAACTTTGCATATATCTAAGGCATAAAACATGCGGATTTCATATGAAATGATCACTGAAATAAAGCTAATTAACATATCTGTTGCCTTACATGGTTATAATTTCCTTTACTTCTTTTCTTCTTTCTTTTTACGGGAACACTTAAGAGCTACCCTCTGTAAGAGGTTTCTGGATGCGCCTCAAAGGATCTAGCTGAGAATGTGACACAATGGACAAGACAAATGGCAAATGAAATGAGGAATAAATTTAAAAATATATATAATTAAAAATGAATTTAAAAATCAGTATCTAGGATCGGGTGATTGAGCCACACATCCATCTGACTCCCACTTCCTTGAGTACCTTTTATATGAGAAAAAAATAAGGAAGGAACTCTAAGTTTAGAGTCCTACTTCTGTTTCTGTTAAGCTTGGTGTAGACTGCACAGAGGACTGGGGCCATGGAGATCGAACTCTGAGTCCGCAGGGCTCAATCCTGACTTGCCAGGACAATATTGTGTTACGTTGTAAACATGAGCTCTTCTGTGAGAGATGTATTAATTGATTTATTTGGATAGCCTTGTAGGATGGAGTAATTGAGTAATTAAGAATTTGATTGCTAATTACCTGCACTGGGGAATAGGTACAGGCAGAAGCCTGAGGTGAGAAAGTGAGAAATTTTGTTCTACTCAACCAGGACCTGCTCAAGAAAACTGGGTCTCCCTTGCTGTGAAACTGTTTGACTCCTGCCGCAGAGGATGTATGAATAATTGTCCCTTTGGAAATCATTCCTTCTTTGGCATACTCCTGCTGCTACTGGTAATTTGAATTAATCACTCTTATTTTTTGTATTAAAAAGTGTGTTTTCTTGTCTTTATACATATAGAATTACCTATGAAAAATTAAAGCTAAGTAGAAGTATTTACATTGACCACAAATATTAATGTTTGATAATAATAGCAAACATTGATCCTGACTAAGTGCTAAGTACTATAGATATATTAGTAACTCATGCAATATTCACAACAACCTAATGAGATAAATAACTTTTAACAGGATTACTTAAAAGGGAAACATATCAAGATATGGTACCAGGTGGTGGGTATTACAGAGGGCACAGATTGCATGGAGCACTGGGTGTGGTGAAAAAATAATGATACTGTTATGCTGAAAATAAATAAATGAAAGAAAAAAGATATGAACTATCAAACAGTTTGTTCAAGTCTCACAAATACTAAGTGGCAGAGATAAAGTTGTAAATCATGTCTGATGCAACCCATACTGTCTGAATATTAAAGCTTTTCCTTTATTTCCTTCTGCCCTCCACTCTTTCTGATAAGAAATGAGTGGATACATAAATCATTGTTGCTCTGTAAGCAATATATAACTATTCTCTGGCTACTTTCAAGATATTTTTTTATCTTTGATTTTCATCAGATTAGCCGTGATGTGCCTAAATATAGTTTTATTTGTATTAATCCATCTTTGTGTTTGCTGAGATTCTTGAATTTATGAATTAATATCTCTCACCAAATTTGAGAAATACTTGATTTTTCTTTCCTTTTCTTTTTTCCATTTTCCCTCTTCTTCTGAGATTCCAATTACACATATATCAGACCTCTTGATACTGTCCTGTAGGTTTCTGAGACTCTTTTCTTCTCCCTTTCTCCCTCTCTTGATTATTCATATTGGATAATTTCTGTTGATCTATTCTGAAGTTCACTGGTTCTTTACTTTGTTACTTCCTTTATTTGACTAATCCCATACAATGAAAAATTTTAATTTCCAAGGTCATATCTTAAATCCAAGAATTTTTATTTGTTTTATTTTGGAACAATTTCCCTGTATCTGGTGAGAGTTCCAGTCTTTTCATTTATTTCACACATATTTTTCTTTATGTTTTTAGTCTAGTTATAACAGCTATTTGAAATATTTTTCTGCTAATTCTGGTATCTGGGCCAACTCAGGATTAGTCTTCCTTGATTTTCTTTTCTCTTAAGGGTAAGTCATATTTCCCTATATCTTGGAATAATAAATAATTTCATTTATAGCCTTGTATTGTGAATAATATGCTATAGAAATGTTAGATTCTGTTATGTTCCTCTGAATAGTACTGATACTTTTTTTTTAAGCAGGTAGTTAATTTGGTTGAACTCAAATGATAAAATTCTCTCTCTCCTGAGTTAGGTGGAATATTTCACTTTAGTCATTCTATACTTCAGTGGGCCTCTGTACTTTGCTACATGCATGCATGGTAATGTAGTTAGCCAGTGATTTGGGCAGAGATGATAGATAGAATTTGGTGCTTTCTCTCTCTGCCTTTTTTTTTTTTCTGAGTATTCCCCCTTTTTCACTTTTCCACAGCTATGTTTACCTCAGACCCTATATTCTTGCCAGGGAAACTATAGGCTTTATATCATAGGTTGAAATGCCTTACATAGCATAGACTGAGCATGCCTTCAGGATAAAGGCCATTTACAAATGAGAAACTCACTCACTCCTATTTCTTTTCCCCATGTGTTGACTTCCCTCTCATTCTAGCCTGCTTTGGTTAATTCTCCAGGATCCTTATTGGGTTGTTTTTCTATTTACCCAGAATGGATAATTGTTGTCTGAGGAATAGTTGTACTGGAAGGAGATTCTTTGGTATACTATAAGTTCTTACAACCTACACACTTAATCATTGTTCCTCTATCATATGCAGTTGAGACCCATGAGGATTAATCCAAGTGTTAGTATTGAAAATGATGTTTCTTAAAACACTGCCATTGATCTTTCTATCATCTCTGATTAGAAGGTGGAGTGGATTTTTTTTAATTAATTCTATAAGCCTATCACTTCTATTGCTTTCTTAGCTCCAAAAGTTATAAGGGATATAACAAAAAAAAAAAACTTACATTTATATAAAACTTTATAGTAATGCTAGATATTAATCTCATTTTGTTTCTTAGAGCTCTATCAAGCTTTGCATTTATGCCCATTTTATATACTAGTATCAAATGATCCAAAGTGGCTGAATCTCTGGCTTGTTCAAGACATACATAAGCCAAGACTTTCAACAATTCTGACTGACAGATGCTAGGATGACCCCACAAAATCCCTTTTTCCTTGAATCCACATTTTTGGGTAACTTTACCCCTTGAATATAGATGAAACTAGTGACTTGATTCTAACCAATACATTATGGCAAAGGTCATGAACTATCATTCCTTTTGTTAGATTGCATCATATGCAGATAGTAATAGGATAGTATTCCCTTGATTAGAATACATTATGTAAGACTCCACTTTATCAGAATAGAGTAAAAGATTCCCCTTGCTTGCTTACAAGCGAGCAGTTAAGTTGAGGAAACCCACATGGCAAGAAATTGTGGATAGACTCTTAGAACTGCAAATTTGGAGGTGGTCCTGGGCTGACAGCCAGCAAAAAATGGAGACCTTTTTTTCTATAGCCACAGTGCAATGAATTCCGCCAACAACGTGAGGAAGCTTGGAAGTGAGTCATTCCTTGGTCAGGATTCCGGTAAGGCAATAGCCCTGGCTGAGACCTGGATCATAGTGCAGTGAGATCCTAGAACAGAGGACCCAGCCAAACTGCTCCTAAACTACTGAGGCACAGAAATTATGAGAGGATAAATGATTGCTATTTTAAGCCACTAATTTTGTGGTAATTTGTTATACAGTATAAAAACCTTATAAAGCTACTGAGTTGATTTTCTTTCTATGACACCACTGTAGACTTATCAATAGGAGCACGTATAGCCTTGTTAAGAACTCAAGCCTACTCCATAGAAAACAAAGAAGGACCACCCCATCTTGTAGTATTGGCAAAAATGTCTACTGATTATGGATGTTCAGTGAAAGCAGAGACACACACAGGCTAAAGCACTACAATAAGATGTGGAAAAAAGTCATTTTATCCAGTACAACCTCATTAATCACAGCCAACTGTTTACAAATCATTGTAAAACACTTTGTATACATAAATAGTTTGGCCTTTCTTTGTTCATTGCCCCACTCAGGAAAGATATTAAAAAAAAAACACCCAACTCACTGTGGATTCTCACTGCATTTGCAATACTCCGACTTAAATACAGGGTTGTGTCATTTCCAAATATATTTTGTGGCACATGGTGGTGGGAGGGCATGCCAAGTTTATAGCAGTCATCCTCTAGAGCAAAACAAAGAGTGGTCCAGTAAGACCTCAGTGTTCAAAGCACTGCTTGCAAAATAGCTGCTTTGGCAGCAATGTGAAGCTGGTTGGAAATGCAAAATTGTGGGCTCCACTCATAATTGCTGAATCAGGACCTGCATGTTAGCATGTTCTGTTGGTGATTTGTGTTCGCATTAAATTTTGAGAAGCCCTGCTCTAACAACCTATGCGATTCTCATCAGGGGAGATTTGCAGTATCTATTAAGATGCCTGGGGCACCTTAAAAGAGGTTTGAAAAATCAGCGCCCAGCTGGCTGTCAGGAGAACAGGAACTCTGGTTAAAGTTGATCATTTCTGTTGAGCTGCTTCTTCCACGGGCATCTCTCTGCAGTGTGTTCCAGGGGGAGAGACAGAACTGAAAACGAATGAGTATTCAGAGCAATCAAGACGAAGTCAATTTGTATAAAAGAGAGCACCTCTGCATGGATAAGGTTTTGATGGGTCAGTGAGTGAATATTTGAATCTCCTCTGACCTCGAGATAACAACCAGCATCTAGGTTCCCAGTCCTGGGAAGCCTGTGATAAACAGATGCTCAGGTCTTCCCTCAGACAACTTAAATCAGTACCTCTGAACTTGGGTCCTGGGTATGGGCATTTTTCAAAGCTCCTCAGGTTTGGGTACCATGATAGGGTATCAGGTATGTCAGATGGGAGTCTCTTATTCCAGGAGGTTGATGCACGACCACAGTCATCAGACTAAATCCATTCTGATTCCTGTTTTTGTCAATAAAGTTTTATTGGAACACAGCAATGCTCATTCGTTCACATATTGCCCAAGTCTGCTTTTTTTTTTTTTTTTCTACAACAGCATGAACTGCAGGTCTAAAATGTTTATTATGTGGCCCTCAAAGAAAAAAAAATTACAACTCTGTTTGAAGACAAGTTTATATAGTGAGTTAAGAAAGATAGTTTGAAAAACTTCCATCCAAGGGAAATGGAGTTTTTTGCTTCCTTAGTCTTAACAGGTAGAGCACTGAGAATTTTAATGAGTTTTTGTGTGAGTTCACAAACTGAGATTAAGGTATAACTTTTTTTTTTGGCAGAAATTCTAGTGAATACACCCTTTCCTGTGAAGAAAAAAAAAATGTGGTGTTCTATCCCACAACTAATCACAAGCGCTTACCTACTTGTTTCAGACAAAGCATTTCCTTCCAAAAATAAGAAGAGGGCCCCCCCCCCCAAATAACATACTTGGTTTCTGTGTTTCTTTTCTTTTTTTTTTTTTTTAAGGCAAGAAGAAAAAGAAGAACAAAGGTATGAAATGGTACAGATGCTATTCATCTCTTGAAACCACAGGACCTCAGGAGAACATAGGCAAAAGTATCATCTAGTCAGTGATTTTGACTAAGTGATCCCCAGACCAACATCATAACATCACCTGAGAATTGCTAGAAATGCAAATTATCATTCCCTGCCTCAGACCTAATGAGTCAGAAACTCTGGGGATGAGACCCAAAAATCTGCTTTAACTAGGTTACGTTATGCACATAAAGTTTGAGAACCACTGGTCTAAAAATTAGCAGGTTTAATTGCCTGATAATTATTCATAATTACATGTTTTAAATGACTAATCAGTATACTTCCATATGAATCAACAGTCTTGGTTCAGTGATGAATGCATTCCATACAAATTAATAATCATGATAATAATAATAAAAATCCTGCAACCTCTTCTGGAGGTAAGGTCTCTACTCTCACAGCCAACATCGGCTTTGGACTGGTTGGGGAAAAGGGGGGGTTCAGCCACACCCCCAGGGCAGCCACACTTGTGCTTTATAGCTGGTTCTTCTTGTCTGCATGATCCTGTGCTTTAAAGGGAGTGAGAGGTTTAACTCACTGTGAAGTATTTTGATAGAACTCTGCTTGCACTATTTCTCCTTTGTGTCTCTGCCTTATACTTCTTTTCTTCTGACCTCACCCTTATCCTGAGGGGATCGGGGGCACAGGAAGAAGCAAGAGAGGTCTCCTCTCCCATCGAGGAGACCTAGTGTTGCCCTCTCCTCTCTGGGCTGTTTGGTGGTGCAGGGGCTGCCTCTTCCTCTAATGGGGATATAGGTACATCATACCTATACCCATGACCATCTCAGGACGCAACCCTCAGCCTCTGGGCATCCAAAATTTCTGCTGATACAGACTCATCCATCCAGGTAACCCTTTTGATTAGGATGGAAAACAACTCAAGGTCCTTCTCTTTCGCTAGGATGCTGCCCCGGTTGACCATAAAACATTCATGCATCTCCTGTTGCAATGACCTCAGGAATTGAAGGTCATCATCCTTGGCCTCTCCATCAGGCCAAATGACTAGCTGTGCACAGACATCAGCCTTTAGATTTCTCAAATATAGTTATGATATATGTCCCCTTTGTCCCATAAGCGAAAACAAACAAACAAACCTGAAGCGTCCCCCTCCCCCAACTAAGACTGGCGTAGACAAAGGTATTTCTGTGCCTCCCCAGAAGGCTCCCAGCACTCATGGCTCTCTGTTTCTGTCTCCCCTCCCCACTTATATTTCTCAGTAACTCAACCTTTCCTTACAACTGGGGCGGGGGGGGGGTGCCTAGTTGCAGGTCATACAATTGCCCTTGGAGGTTTGACTTAAGCATATCACTTGGGAATATAAAAGAATATAAAAGTAGCTTCATGTTGTCTCATTGCTTCAGCCAAAGGGGAGATAGGAAGAATCCCATTTTACCACACTCTCCAAGAAAAAGTGGTTCTTATTTTCCTGTGTTGTGCAAATCAAGTTCTTTTTTGTTTTCTGTTGACTCTCTTTTCCCATAACTCTCCCTGGGGTCTATCTGTTAATTTTCATCTGTTCTATCAAAGTGGTTTTCTTTGCAAAGATAGTACCTTCCTTAAGAGACATCTGGGGGCCAGCTCTATGGGTTCAGCCAAGCTCAAGCACTGTCCCCTTTTCCCTCCTTGAGAGTCAAGTAACACGGGATAATTGACTACACTTCTCCAAGCTTCTCTTTCCCTGTAAGCAAATACTGATAATGACCTTTTGGGGATATTTTGAGAATTAATCATAAAGGTCATAAATAATAAGTTATAAGGCCTGGCACGATGACAGCTTTTGTGATTTTTAGGAAGAGAATTTTTCTATTATTCCTCCACCTTGAAGGTCTCTCAACTTCTCCCCTATTGAGATGGGGGGCTGGTGGCTGCCTGGGCGCTACAGGATGTGTAACAGCATCCCCGTCCTCTACAGGCTGGAGGCACATAGCACCTCTCCTCACTCAGTTGTGACAATGAAGAGTGTCTTCAGACTCTGCCATATGTCCCTGGTTGGTGGCGGGATGGGAAGGGGATCATTCCTGACTGAGAACCATTGCCCTAAGGAGAGAATCCAACAACTTTTTATGGATCTGTGCATGTACACGTGCATGTGAGGTGTGTGCGTGTGTGTGTGTGTGTGTGTGTGTGTGTGTGTGTGTGTGTGTAGTGTGTATGTATGACTTTCAGAAGGATGGGGTCTTAGTTGCAGTTTTTAAGTTCCCTTCAATAAATGTAATACGGTCCATGCTTTGCAGTCCCTATTTTTATTCTACATTTTCTTTTATGAAAGGCTAGACAGCCTCACTTAGTTTCTTAACCTCAGACAATGTGGACACTGATCATCACAGTCCTTCACGAGAAAGCATCAGATTGCAAGTCGGGCGCTCTTTCCAGTTCTGACTCATGCTCTTGGCTTTCGACATTAGCAAGCGGCTGATTTGGTCAGAAAGTCTTCAGGGTGGTTTTAAACAAAACGTGATCGATTCAAGTTTGCTTCCCACCCATCCATACATCCATCATCTAAAAGCCACACCAAATGAGAAGAAAACTGGACAAGCCTCAAATTCTACAGCCCAAGACATATGATAGGGACTCAAAGTGCTCCCCAGTTCTAGAATTCTAAGGTTTTATGATTCTGGTGTCCATACCCCCCAATGACAACCTCCTTACCCTTCCTTCTCTCTCCTCCTAGCTCCCTTTATGCCACACCCTGCCTCCCCTCCCCAAGAAATTAAAAATATTCCAAAATAGCCTCTGGGTTGAATAGGTAAAAAATTATCCAGAAGCCAGGGACTCACTTCAGTTGAATGACAGGGCCTTTTTATTTCAACATCACTGCATGTCTTAATTTGTAATTGCTTTCCTTTATATGCATGTCTACATTTTATATTTCCCTTGAGTTTTTCTCTGGACAAGAAGATCCTTGACTGGAATGTGCCCTCCTGCATCCCAGGGTTGGGAGCACCTGTCTTTCCGTCTCCCTCCACGCTCCTCTCTTCCTCAGCGCCTCCTCCCCTTCCCTTCTCCGTCCCATCTCTCTCTGTCCAAGCAGGACTTCATAGGATTCCTCCTGTCTTCTGCCCCAGTTCCCTACGGCAGGACCGTGGCCGCTGCTGCCACCCAAGCCCAGTGCTGCAGATGCTAGAGCTTATGAGGTTTAGGGCACCAATTTATCTTTCTTTCCCCCCTGGTGTTGTCACTACTGCCCTCCAATTCTCCACTCGTTACAATTAGGGACGGAGAGGATGAGCAGCTGCTTTTCCTGCTGCTCTGAATAATTCATGCCAGTTTAGCTTCAGCTTGGTAATATCATTGGCCTTGTTTAATACCAAGGGGAAGGAAGGGCCTCTTGGGATTTTCCAAAGCACAGATTTGAAAGAAATCACATTTTTTTAAAGTCTCTAGATTCTTCAGATTTTTTTTTTGTTTGCTCCAAAATAAATAAAATACAACACAAATTAAACTGACCATGGAACTGTTGTTCTTTTCAAAACTCTTCCCGAAGGTGAAATTAATTGGGCGCATGACTTATATTTAGTTTGGGAACTATGTCATCCCGTCAGCACTCTGCAGGGAGCACTGGCTATGGTAGAGGCACACCGCCGGGCTCTGGAGGGGTAGGGGAGACACACACAGTCCACCGTCGGGGAGCTCACAGGCCAGAGGAGGGAACCAACATAACCAAAAGAAGGACTGAATCACCATTTATAAGACTCAATGTATGTCCTCTGCTAGAACAGTGGGGCTCATGACATTAACTTATTCTACAGTTGCTTATGTTTAAGAACTACGCACCAGTGACTGCTAGATGGTGAGAACAGAACAGGGAGTGAGTGGGCACAAAGGTGGCCTTTATAGAAACCCAGTCAAGCCTGCAAGTCTGCAAGTCCAGGCAAGCCGGACATGAACCAAATATTCACATGCACATAAAACCACACCCTGAGAAGCTGCCCAGCAGGAGGAGTTTCTAGGGCTGCACAGAAAGCCATTTATCCATCCATCCACTCATTTTGGAGCAATTTACTCATTTCCTTCTCTGAGCGAGGCACTTAGATTTCAGGGTCAGCTGAATCAGACGTATTCCTGGTCTTATGGAACCGCAGTCTTGCGAAGGAAGGGGTCGTGAAAGAAGCAGCGGCATGAAAGCTTCCATATTTAAAGTTGTGATCAGTTCTGGGTCAATTTACAAATAAAAAAAAGAAGGTAGGCCTTTACATGAATTATCTTACTTAATGCTCGCAACGGACCTTTCTATAAGATCAATCCCTTGACGCATGCAGTCAGAAGCACGTCTTCAAGCCGCCAGACTGATCGACTCACATTCAGGCACCAACATTCAGGCCTTCCCATTGCTTTAGGGTAAATTGCAATCCTTAACCATTTAGGACGGCCGGGACCAGCGGCTCTTGTATTGAAGATGGAATGGCAGGACGAGGAAGAGGCTGTTGACCAATGCACATAAGGCCAACACTGAACGCAAAGACATCTTTTTTTTTTTTTTTTATTGTTCAACTCCTTGATCTATATATTGCTGTGCCTGTAAAAAGAACCTACTCAGCTCCAAAAATCCTGCAAAGCCTAATTCTAGTTTACTGTGACTTAATGTATTTTTTTTTTCATGTTTGCGTCCTTTGCTCAATTTTCTCATTTTTATCTCTGGTTTAACAACATGGCTCTTGAACAGCTGCCAGATGTTACACTGCAGCTTCGGCCAGATTTCACGCGACGTAGCATCAACTCTGCATATAAAGGAGCCCAGAAACTGGGATTTCTTTTCCTGCCGAGGATCCCTAGAAATATTGATCCCAAAATATTGTAGACACGTTTTCTCTTAGCTCTACTAAGTTTGGCTTCTAAGACATTTGCTTGGTTAATGAGTGGTGCGGCTTCATGCTGCAAATATCAAAACAGAACAGGATACTTTCAGAATGAAAACTGCACATTTTTGTGCGGTTGAGGAAAAAAAAAATGGTCAGGGATATCCGGGCCACTTACCAATCCTGAGCGTGACCTCTGAGGCTCAGCTATGGGAGGAACATGTATCTGGAGCTGGGTGGGAAATTTCTCCCATGATACGTATTTCTATTCTATGTTCTTCTCCTAATATCCAGTTATAGTGTTTCATGTGTCTGTCTCATGTTATTTGTCTTAAAGTGGTTGATATGAAATGTGACAATTAGGATTAGGACTTATGACCTCAAGTGAAGCCCAGGTTGAGTTACTTATGCCATTGCTGTTGCCAAAATGATTTTAGGTTTTTACAGTGCTTTCAGCATCCCTTAAATGAAGCTTTGGAGCCAATGATTGCTTAAATACCCATAATAGCTAGAAATAGGTTTTAAAAAGACTTATTGTATATTTAAAAAAAATTTTTTTTGAGAGTGTGTCTGCATACACATGGGATGGGGAGGCAGAGAGGGAGAGGCACAGGGAGAATCTTAAACAGGCTCCACGTCCAGCACAAAGCCAGATGTGGGGCTCCATCTCGCAACCCTGAGATCATGACCTGAGCTGAAATCAAGAGTCAGATGCTTAACTGACTAAATTATCCAGGCACCCCCCTAAACATACAAGCTTTAGTTCTTTAGTTCTAATCTCATTTAAATAGCAAAGGCAGAAGAAACCCTCCAGGTAATATATGGATGTTAAATATAATCCTGTATCTGTCTTCAGTGGAGATATCAGATCAAATCTTTTTTTCTAACAAAACCAACTTAAAAACATATTTTAAAATCTATTTATCAAATACCTGCTGAGGACCTATTATAAGTTATGCTTTTGTTCATTCTTTTGGTTTTTGAGTAGAAAAAAAACCCCACATTTTTGTTCTAAGGGTGGTCATGGTATATCGGGAGAAAAAACTAAGCAAAGAATTAAAATCTGATATGATACGTTTTGTTCTATTTGTTGTTGTTGGTGTTTTTGTTGTTGTTTTCTGGAAAGAAAAACTCTTTATTTTTAAAATACCTATATGGAAATAAAACAAAACAAAACACAAAACTTTGGTAAGATGGCATTCGAAAGCCTTTAACTCCTAACTTGACTTTTTTTCTCCATTATACCAGTTGTTTTCTAATATTCATTTTGGACAATACAGCTCTCATACTGAGGGGAGCAGAGTGTTGGAATTAAGAATATAGACATAGAGACTCCTGCCCAGCCACAACTCCATTTCTGCCCCCCTCTAGCTGTGACTTTGGACAAGCTACTTAGACACTTTGTGTCTAGTTTTTCCATCTGTGAACTGAGACAATCATAGTAGCTAGTATCATACAGTGACTGTGAGGGCTCAATGAACCACTAATAAAATGCTTACGGTAATGCTTTTCCTATCAGAAACACTCAATAAGGTTTATTCAGCCTTATTATGGACAATACCATGCCATGGCATGACACAGTGTTACCTGCATTTGATATTGTTTCAAATTTTAGACAGTATTTTGTGTTCCTTATCTATTTTCCCCTAAAACCAGGATTGGGTATGATAGACAAAGAAGGAGCCCACAGCTGGGGAGCTGAGGACATCCCAGCTTTGTTTCATGAACACAAATCCGTGTTCTACTTGTGAGACACCTGGACTCTCTTCAGTGCTCGCACAGCAACTCGACTGAACGATGAGCCTGGGAGAAGTTACAATCCCACCTCACAGGAAGTGAGTCGGAGAAAGCATTTCTGCCCACATACCCAGGAGAGATACCTTGAACCTGTTTCTGAAGCAAGTGGATAGGACTTGCAACTCTACCAAGTTAGAAAAAAGTGTGATATGCCTCATCTGGGCACCCTCAGGTAATTCTCATTGATAAGAGCAATTATATTTTTTGTAAATTAGCCAGCCCCCAAACCTGGAGGAATGGAGCCTGTGAGAAGGCTGGCCAGCAGGCTGCTCCCTGAGATATGGACACTCTGCTCAGTCTGAGTTGTCAGCTCCTCATCTGCACTGAGTGCTAATAAATATGTATTTGAATGAATTAATCATAGCATTGCTTTAGGACTTGAATTCATCGATTTAACTGAATGTTATATGTTAAAATGCCCAGTAGAGAGGCACTAAAAATGTCCATTTCTCCCTTTCTTTGCAAGTAAAAATAATAGTACTGCACCATTTCAATCAGAAGTGTATTCTCTATATTTAATAGGAAGGGACAGCTATTCATTGAGTCACAAAAGCTCTTTGCCCATCCAACTTACGACCTAGACAAATGGTTATATTGGGGTACATATGGAAGGTCAGTAACTTCACAGCCATTAATATCATCTGAATTGTGTAAGTAGTTAGATACACAATCCAAAGTCCACAGGACTCCCACCTGTTGTTTTTTTGCAGGAATGTAACCATGGCGTGGCCAGATGATTTTCAAGGGAATCCCAGATATATAGATGATCACTTGAAGTCTCCAGATGGTTATATATTGGCTATAAAATACATTTAAACTAACCCACCAGGCTTCTGGTTTTTGCCAAAATGGAATAAGAGGGACAGGATTTACTATCCCCCTTGAAGAAGTCCCCCAAACACACGTGTTTTTCTTTCTAATTTTTTGAATTTTTTCTTTCTAGTTTTTTTTAAAGTTTTTATTTATATATTTTTATTTGACAGAGAGAGACAAAGCAAGAGAGAGGGACACAAGCAGGCAGAGTGGGAGAGGGAGAAGGAGGCTTCCCGCTGAGCAGAGAGCCCAATGTGGGGGTCGATCCCAGCACCCTGGGATCATGACCTGAGCTGAAGGCAGCCGCTTAATGACTGAACCACCCAGCTGCCCCCAAATCATGTTTTTCAAATCGCTGAATGCAAGTCACAAAAGTCACGAAGGACCATCATCCCTGAGAAATGAGAAGCACAGAAAAAAATCCATAAAAGAAAAAAACTGATAACTTTGACTTTATCAAAATTAAAAACTTCTGCTCATCAAAAGACAATGTTAAAAGAATAAAAATACTGGAAGAAAACATTTGCAAAGCACATAGCTAGTAAAGTACTTGTGTCCAGAATATGTAAAGAATTCTCAAAACTCAATAATAAGAAAACAACCTAAGAAATAGACATCCATTCCATTTGGATGGAAGATGTACAGATGTAAAATTAACACACCAAAAGAAACTCCCCGTTATTCGTCATTGATCTATTTGCATTATTTGCAAAATGGACACTCCAGTGTGATACCAGTACAATCCATTAAAATGTCATAAATTTGTAAGACTGGGAATACCCAGTGATGGTTAAGTATGTGAAACAGTTAGAATGCTAATAAACGGATGATGGTTGGGTTAAGGGATCACAACTACTTCATCAACAGACTTCGGTGATTTCCTAGAAACCTATATATCCACCTACCTAAAGGATATATTCCATATGAATTTTTTATAAATATCCAGAAAAACACAAACGAATCTGGTTTTGTCCATGCGGGCTGTTATATCAGAACTACCATCACTGGGAGCTTACAAACAATAGAAATTTATTTCTCACAGTTCTGGAGGCTGGAAAGGTCAAGATCAAGATCTGGTGTCTGGTGAAGAGTCTGCTTTTTAGTTCATAGACAGTTTTGGTTTTTTTTTCTTTCTTTCTTGCCATGTCCTCACACAATGGAAGAGGTAAGGTGTCTCTCTGGGATGTCTTTTATAAGGGCACGAACTAATTCCATTCATGTGGGCTTCACACTCATGACTTAATCACTTCCCAAAGTCCCCGCCTCCTAATACCATTACACTGGGGGCTAGGTTTGGACATATGCATTTTGGGGGAGTGTTAACTTTCAATCTATAGTGTATCCGAAGGCAGACTGGGGTTGTATCAGGGTGGCAGTAGGGCAAAGAGGATCAGGAGTGAGTGAATACAGTAGGAGACAATAATACCTTTAGGGATGATGGATAGATTCACTATCTTGACAGCGATGAGGTTTTTACTGGTATAAATGTACACAAAATTCTATAAGATTACACTTTTTAAATATCAATTATTTCTCAAAACTCCTAGTAAACAACAAAACAACAGTATGGATTTAGGCAAATAACCACCAGCTTGGCAATACACAGGGGCCCCTGGGCTAAGAGTGTGCAAACTCTGGCATATGTATACCTTCAGGGAAACGTGCATAGCCAGAAATACCTTTACTAGCATGCAAGATGAAACGTCTGCTAACTGGGGGGCTCTTTTGTTGGCTCCTTTCAAACAAAGCAAGTCCCATTTCCAACTCTTTTTCGAATGGCGCCAACCAAGACTCCTCTTTCTGAATGGTTTGATGGCCTCTGTGTCACAGTTCTGATTAAAGTCCAGAATTTCTTAATAGCAAATGATGGCATGCGAGGCAGAGCTCATTTTCCTTTTGATGTTCACACATAATTCCTCTTCACAGTGGCAGGAATTATGGGTTTAATAGCGCTCCGGATCTCTGCTGACGAAGCCCCTTCCCTAACATGACTTTCCCTTGTAGAAGAGGCTCTCTCAATGACACGGAGCTATTGTTCCCCAAAGGACTGCGGAAGACATCTTTCTGAAAGATTCCACAATACTTGAAAGAACTGGAGATTTTCCTCAGAGTGGTTTTTATAAATGTATGAAGTAGAATAAAGAATTTTAAATCAGCACTCAGGAACTTATTTAAAGCAGTAATATATAGCCGATGGAATTGAACAAGTTGGACTTGGAAGAATGTGAACAGAAAATAATTTTTATTCTTTCTCCCTCTGTTCTTTCAAACTACTTCTCTTCACAGCTCCTTTTTTTTTTTTTTTTTTTTTTTTTTTTAACCTGGGGAGCAGTCTTTAGCAAGACACATGGCTTTTTCATGGTCTTTCATTTGGAAAAACAGCCCTTTTGGTAATTAAAAAGATCCATTCAGATGACACAAAACCACCAGTCTTTCAGCCCTTGTGATGCTTGTCTCTCTCCACTGACCTACAGATTGGCTTCTTCTGTCTTCCTTTCTGCCCCTCCCCCCTTCCTCACTAGCTACTACATACAATGGCTATAGGGTTCAGTGCATGGGGGAGAAAGAAGATGTAAGGAATAGAAAGTTTTTCCCAAGTGGAACAGTTGTTATCTGGCTTTGGATCTTCTAAGCAGAACAGAGGACCAATTTTTGGCTCCTTCACTCGTGGCGGACTATTTTGGGGTTCCTAAGAAAGGTCTTGCTGGGAGTCTCCAACGATTTTCCCTTGAAAAGAACAATCAATGCCTTCTCTCTCAGCTACCAGACCTCCAGATGTCCAGCTCTCTGTGGGTGTCACGAGATCTATTGGTCCTCTTGGGTGGCTCTCTTTTGAGACAACCTTTGGACAGCTCCCATAAGCCACACCAACATCTGGTCCATAAGCAGCACACATCCTGATTCTAGGCACAATTAAGGAACTTGCAGGGCATCCCTCCTCTCTTCCCTCCATCAAGCATTGGGTGCTGACGCCTATTTTCCTCAACCTCAAGGAGGACACAGTCTAGCCCTCAAAATGTTTCTTTTAAACAACTCCCATTTTGCTTGGCTTAAATTAAGAAAGAAACAGCTATGTCTTTCCCCATTATGAGATGTGGTTATGGCGTACCCAGCACAGCTACTGTTTGCCCACAGTCCCCAAACTGGCCCATCAGTCTATTTTATGTAGCTATGGGGTGGGCAATATCCTACTGCTGGCAGGACCCCAGGATCACAACTTTGGGTGAACCTTGTACAGCTAGGGGAGCCCTTACTTAGGGTGGCAGAGAATTTGACTCCTCCTGTCCGAAACTTTGTAAAACAACAGGAGGTCAACAGAAGAAGTCATTTTAACGTTGCAGGTTTACACAGAAAAAAGGCAAAAGAAATGAATGTTATGGTTATAAGCAGTAAATGTCTTTTTCTCTTTTCTCTGTGTTCCAGCCACCCAACGATGGGAGTGTTCTCCAGCTTTCAACCTAAAATTAGTTCCAGGAAAACCTACTTTATGAGAAATTTGGGAAATTTTCTTGAATTACCATCCATAAATGAAAACATGGCCTGGAATAACTCAAAAGTAGTATCTCAATGATTATAACCTAATTTTAAATTGTCTACGACATGAAAGTTAACCACTTAAATCATCCAAGATTCTCTGTGCTGAAACATTCAAATGTTTGAAAGGAAACTAAGGGGTATTGTTTTGTTTTATTCAAGTTAAACAAATAATTACCTAACTGACCTTCTTTAAGAATTAGGGAACTTGGGGGGCACCTGGGTGGCTCAGTGAATTAGAGCCTCTGCCTTCAGCCCAAGTCATGATCCCAGGTCCTGGGGTGGAGCCCCACATTGGGTTCTCTTCTCTGCAGGGAGCTTGTTCTGCCTCCACTGCCTGCCTCTCTGCCTACTTGTGATCTCTCTCTCTCTCTCTGTCAAATAAATAAAATCTTAAAAAAAAATAAGAATTAGGGAACTTGGGCTACATTCAATTTTCACTGACTGTTTAGTATGGGGATATGTTCAAAAAAAATGGGGCACTCCCCTGGATATTTGCTAAACTGACACTTACCTCTACTACTTTATGGTTAAATCCTCGTTATTATTTTTCTAGTGACAATATTCAGGCTCCATTTAAAAATGAGTAATGGAATAATGTAAAAAGGCACCCATCACACACACACATGTGCACGCATGTACAGACACACACACATACATGCACACAGACATAACACAGATAAACATCAAGGGGCACACATGCATACACATTGTTTGCTTGCTTCGTAAAAAAAGGGGCTACCCTTTAGTATAATTCTACAGTCAGCTTTCTCAGTGTTCTTTTGTTTTTCCTGTGTTCTTTCCTCCTCTGTAAATCATGGCTCTGCTTTAGCATGGTTATGTACTGTCTACAGTTCTTTTTATATGTGGCTGATACAGTAACTATTTATTAGATAATTTGTTTAATCCTTCTATTCTTGCTGGTCTTTTGATCTATGTTCAGGTTTTTACATTGCCACAATAATTGTCAATAATAAGACTTAGAAATGTGTATATGACATGTTCTTGTTTGGGGCTCCCATCCCTCATGCTTATGTTTGGGCACTTCTAAAAAATTGAAAATCTAGACATTAAGACTAGCAATTAATCCAACAGTGAAGTGAGGGGACTGTATAGATAGGAGGAGGTTTTTATGATGTCTGTGGCAGTGATCAGACAAGTAAGGAGATGCAATTTCACGAAACTCTCTCCCACTAGGGGTAATACGTCTGCCCTTTGCTCAGACTTATCTGTAGATATTATGTTGTAAGTACCAGATGGTCTATGATGCTTTGGATTTATTTTATGATTTTCAAAGGTTAGAAAGAAGCAGACATTCCAGGCTGCTCCCCTGCTGGACGTGAAAGATGTTACAAACTTTCCATGGTCCCGGTGAGGGCCAGCTGACCTTTGGTCCCTCGGAAAGTCCTAAAGGGATATCTCTGTCCTTGGGAGAAGGCCAGTTTGCCTTTCTGTATGTTCATTTGGGGAAATAGACTCTTTTTATTAATCCAGACACAGTACTCAGGCGAATGAAATGAGCAAAAAGGGACCACTGGATCCATTATAATCGGAATCTTCTGTGTATGTAGATAAGATAAAATGGATTACATTATCTACATGTATACATTAAATGTTCATTTTTCATATAAATGGTTCTATTTAGTAAGTAATGGCACCTTAGTCCATTAAGTTTCGTGGCTAATACATCCCTCCTCCCTCTGAATCTTGTTTAAAGAAAAACATTTGGTTGGGTAATGTGCAAGATGTACCTTGGGGTAGCAATTTATGGTACTCTCTTATCAGAAATTGCTTCCAAATGCCTCATATCCGTATTTGAAATTCTGCAGGCAACAATTTCCCTACATCTCACTCATGGAGCTACATGGCAGATTACTTCAATTGACTATATCGAGGATCAGGTGAAAAGTACATGGAGAAAATAGAGGAAAGCCAAATAGAAACAATATGACTTACCAGTTTTGCAAAGATGGCTTACTACATAGAGTTTTACATAAAATGTAACCATTCAGTTAGCATATTTAAAACCATATTTTATTTATTAAGATTGTAACCCCTAGCATATTGGCTAAAAATGTCATGTTTTAAAATAAATTGTATTCATGAATAATTATATATATATATATATATATATATATATATATATATATATACACACACACACACACACACACATATATAAAAATTAGATTTCCTGTTCCTTCTGTCTTTACTTCTGGAAACCCTTTCTATGTGGCTGTATCTGGCTCATCATTTAGCTATCAGTCAAAGTCACTTCCTGATGTTGGAAAAGATTGTCTGGGGCCAAATAGAAAATTTAAAATATGGGCTATATTTTAGATTCTATTTTTTTGTGTGTTAAATATCCTTAAAGGATATTGTTGTGCTGGTTTCTATGACATTTTTCTTAGGAGAGACATACTGAAGTGTTTAGAAGTAGAGGGCCAAGCTGCCTGCAACTCTTAATTGGGCCAGAACAATATAGAGAGAAATATAGCAAATATGGCAAAGTGTTAGCAATTGGTTAAGCATGCGGAAGGGAATGCAGAGTTAATTATACTATTTTTGTGACATTTCTGTACATTTGATGTGTTTTCAAGATACACAGTTAAAAAAAACAAAATGACTCTCTTAAAGAGGGTATCCTACTGTGGCTAAAGTTGTCCCTGCCTCACACCATCTATGCTGCTATTACTTCACAGAACCTTAACATAACATCATCAGTACGTTTACTTATAAGTTTATCTGCCATACCTGTACTTTCTGGAGAATACATGCAGTGTCTTTATTTAATGACCTCTGTATCCTGAATGTCTAGAATGGTAAAAGAGGCTCAAAGAATATTTTTTGAAAATCATCATCTATGGCAAAGTTGTATCAATCACTCAACATTTTTTTTGTTTTTGTTTTTTTGCTCATTTTCTTTAATTAATTTTTTATTAAAATATAATGTATTATTAGCCCCAGAGGTACAGGTCTGTAAGGTTTACACACTTCCCAGCACTCACCATAACACATATACTCCCCAATTTCCACAACCCCCCCAACTCTCTCCCTACCCCCCTCTCCCCAGCAACTCTCAATTTGTTATGTGAGATTAAAAGTCTCTTTTCGTTTGTCTCCCTCCCGATCCCATCTTGTTTCATTTATTCTTTTCTTACCCCACAAACCCCCCACATTGCATCTCCACTTCCTCATATCAGGGAGATCATATAAAGGTCTCAAGTACACAACCCAACCCTACACCTAAAGGAGCTGGAGAAAGAACAACAAAGAAAGCCTAAACCCAGCAGGAGAAGAGAAATAATAAAGATCAGAGCAGAAATCAATGAAATAGAAACAAACAAACAAACAAAAAACCACCAATAGAACAAATCAATGAAACTAGGAGCTGGTTCTTTATTAATAAGATTGATAAACCCCTGGCCAGACTTCTCAAAAAGAAAAAAAGAAAGGACCCAAATAAATAAAACCATGAATGAAAGTGGAGAGATCACAACCAACACCAAAGAAATACAAACAATTATAAGAACATATTATGAGCAACTATACACCAGCAAATTTTACCCAACATTTTTTTTGAGGATTTTGTCCTTAGGATAGTTGCTATATTCTCAGGAAATGTAAGCAAATGCATCCACTGTTTTAGATAGTCTACAGAATTGATACCATTTATTGGCATCTACGAGCAAAAATAAATCATAATTAACGAAATTTCCTTTAACGTAGGCTCATTAGAAGCCACCATTTAACATTGTTGGCAGAAACATTAGAATATGAAGGCTGTGTTACTAAATATTTGCATGCTTTATTAAAAGTTTCAGAAAAATGACACGTGTTCATGAACAGCTGTGCTCTAAGCAGGCATTTGTACAAAATGCATCTCTCTTTGTTTCATCCATTTTTAGAAAAATCAACCAGTGTGTAGTTTGTGCCTTTTAACAGGAATCTATGGCCAATGTCCAACCTCGGTCTTCCTAATTTTAGCTGATTTTCCAGCATGAACTATACAACTGAATTCAATGTATTTTACTATTTAGGATGTTTCTAGAGTTCTAACTTGCTTGTTTCCTTTAGACAAGGAATATTTATTTTTCGTCAAGATAATAGATGCAAATGACATGGCTAATGTTAGTTATCAAGTCAAGTTGATATAACACATGGGGTGCATACTTTCATGCTTTGAGGTGTTTTGATTTTTGTCAGGCAAAACAGGCATCTGGCATATCAAAGAAACAATTCTAGTGAATTAAAAGGATCCCTCAATCTAAAAATAATGAGCTTCATGTGTGTAGCTCATTTTTTAGTTAATTGCCCTTAATTTATTCAGCTGAAATACCTACAGTTTCCCATGATTAAAGGGCATCATGTTTGACTTGTCATTGAATTAGTTTGATATTGATATAAATGAGCTATAAAGTATCTCTATGATTACTTCCCGAATAATATGAATGCATTTTCTTTTGTTACTTGCTCAATAAAGAATGAAATATACCTGATCTTTGGGTTTTGAAGCAAATCTTCTGCAATTTAAAAATGAAGAAAAGATGGAATTAACCAGCAAGGAATGTATTTCCACCAAGGCATTAAAGCTTCTGCTGGTAATGAAGCTTATTTATTGCTATGCAAAATTAATAATGGTACAAGTTTCTTTTCCATCTTAAACCTGACAGAAATAAATATCCATCAAAAGAGAGAGAGAGAGAGAGAGAAATAAAGGAAAAGAAAAAGAAAACCAGCTAGACAGATACCTAACTCTAACCCTTCGGCTGAACAATTGTCTAATCTATAGTTGCATATGTACTAAATTTACTGCTCTTTGCTACAAAAGTTTGTATTATAAACATCTGAGTCAATTTATTGTATAAAGATTTAAGAAAATAAATTGAAAAAAGAAAATATACTTTTTTTCAGGTTAAAAATATTTTTTATATTAAATTTTCTCCATGAGGCATGTTAGAATTTGTCAATGATCTCAAGAAGCATGCAGCCCAAGGGTTATAATCTATATGGAATTTCTCCCCTGGGAAATTACTGAACTTCCTTGATTTAATTTACTTGATGGCGGTGGTCACAGGCCCCAAAAATCCTGATGTCAATTCTAGTGCCCTTTGCACCAGAAATTACTGTCTTTACTAAACAGGAAAGACACATGGAAAGGAGATAACTGGTACCCTCTAAATGTTAAGTTTTGCCCCTGAAAATGCTGAATGAGACATTCCCAATGTTCTTTCATTGAATGATGATGTTTCCACATTTCTAGATGAGCCCTTTGAAACACATCTAGAATTTCATGCCTGAGTACACACAATCTGACCCCCCTTTTTTCCATGAAGCTTTTCTTCCTTTATTTCTGATTCTGTCCTTGTAAATTTTAAATGACTGTCAATCCTTTTAATTGTGTCTCCTGGTTCCTTCAACTTACCCGGGTACAGGGAATCTGTGACAGATCTGTCCAACAGAAATTCAATGTGAGCCACATAAGTAATTTTATCTATTTAAAGTGGGCTCTGCCCCCCACAGGGGGCTTGAACTCACAACTCCTGACATCAAGAGTAGGATGCTCCACTGACTGAACCAGTCAGGTGCCCCCCCACACACATAATTTTAAATTTTCTAGGAGCCACAATTTAATGACTAAAAATAAGAAAATAACCTAATAATCCATTTCATGTAAAAAAAACCTCAGTATTATCATTTCAACCTGTAACTGGCATAGTAATAATAATATTGTGCTCTATTTTTTCATACTAAGTCTTTAAAACCCAGTGTATATGTTACACTTACAGCACATACAATGGACTGAATGCTTCCATTCCCCCAAAGTTCATAGGTTGAAATCCTAACCCCCATTGTGATGATATGAAGAGATAGGGCCTTTGGAAGGCGATGAGTCCCCAAGGGTGAGCACTCATGATTGGGATTAGAGATCCCCCAACCCCGCACCCAGGGCCTCCTCACTCTCTCTTTGCCACAATGAACAATCAGCACTCTGAAACCCAGTAAAGGGTTTTCACCAGAACCTCACATGCTGGCTCTTTAACCTCGGACCTCCCAACCTCCAGAAGAGAGGGAAGTAAATTTCTGTTGTTTATCAGCCACCTGGTCTTATAGTATTTTGCGGTAGTGGCCCAAAGAGACTGAGGCAGCACATCTCAACTCAAAGTAGCCATTTTGCAAACCCTCAAAAGCCACATGTGGGTGGGGCTGCTGTACGAGAAAGCACAGTTCTAAGAGAAATACAAAGGGCACTAGAATTGACATCAGGATTTTTGGGGGCCTCTGACCACCGCCATCAACCATTTAGAATGAGTTAACCAAGGAAGGCACTTAACCTATGAGCTGTGGATTTTAAATCTTTGAAATGAATAGGTCGGGGTAAGATGGGCTTCAGTGTTTATTTTAACTCTAAGACTAGAATACTATTATCATAATGAAGAAACTTCTGCTTTCTGGCTTCCCTGGGGCTGCTCTGAAAAACCATTACCCATGGTTAAGTCAATAACATTCCTGCTGGGACCCCCCGTAGAGCAGCTATGGAGGGGTGTCCTGCAAGGAGCCACCAGCCTGCAAATGGGAGCCTGCAACTGGTTGGGGCTGCCCTCGCGAGTCTTTTTTGGGAGGCTCATATTGGAAAGGGCTGTCTGCAAAAATTGTTTTCATTTTTTTCATAGCATCTTAATAAAGCTGATGTGCTTCCTCCAAAGGCATTCACAAAGCTTTCTTTCTGCATTTAGTTTCTGGTGTGCTGTGTCTCTCAGTGCCTCCATGGGGTGCCTGGATGGCTCAGTGGGTTAAGCTTCTGTCTTCGGATCAGGTCATGATCTCAGGGTCATGGAATCAAGCCCTGCTTTGGCTCTCTGCTCAGCAGGAGCCTGCTTCCTCCTCTCTCTCTCTGCCTGCCTCTCTGCCTACTTGTGACATCTTTCTCTCGTCAAAGAAGTAAATAATAAATCTAAAAAATATAACATTTTGTCATCTCCCATTGTCTCCATTGTCAGTGAGACCATCCCCCAAACATCCTCCAAATCACAAAAAGACAGTCATTTTCGTATAATTATGTGGGATGCAGAAACTTAATTGTACTGATGCGAATCTGACCTATATTACATGCTGATAATATTTTATTGGTAAGTACATGGCATCCACTATTTCATTTACTTGTCAGTAAAAACATGGAAAATTGGAAAGATCCAGTGATTTCCTCAGGACCACCCAATTATTTGCCTATGAAGCTAGACCTTGAACAGAGATCTGATGGAAACAAGGAGACTCTATGTCACTACGTTATTCTGCGTGACTGTCCTTCCTGCACAGACAGTTAGGCCATGTGGATGGCCAGGCTAAAGTTCACTTTTCTATCAGTGATTCTCAACACTGGGCATATATTAGAATCAGCTGGGGTTTTTTTTTGTTGTTGTTGTTTTGTTTTGTTTTGTTTTTTTCTTTTTAATATGCCAATGTCCTGGCCCCTCCTTGGCACCCAGACCTACGAAATCAGAGTTTCTTTTTTTTTTTTTTTTTTAATATAATTTTTTATTTTTTATAAACATATATTTTTATCCCCAGGGGTACAGGTCTGTGAATCACCAGGTTTACACACTTCACAGCACTCACCAAAACACATACCCTCCCCAATGTCCATAATACCACCCCCTTCTCCCAAACCCCCTCCCCCCAGCAACCCTCAGTTTGTTTTGTGAGATTAAGAGTCACTTATGGTTTGTCTCCCTCCCAATCCCATCTTCTTTCATTTATTCTTCTCGTACCCACTTAAGCCCCCATGTTGCATCACCACTTCCTCATATCAGGGAGATCATATGATAGTTGTCTTCCTCCGCTTGACTTATTTCGCTAAGCATGATACGCTCTAGTTCCATCCATGTTGTCGCAAATGGCAAGATTTCATTTCTTTTGATGGCTGCATAGTATTCCATTGTGTATATATACCACATCTTCTTGATCCATTCATCTGTTGATGGACATCTAGGTTCTTTCCATAGTTTGGCTATTGTGGACATTGCTGCTATAAACATTCGGGTGCACGTGCCCCTTTGGATCACTACGTTTGTATCTTTAGGGTAAATACCCAATAGTGCAATTGCTGGGTCATAGGGCAGTTCTATTTTCAACATTTTGAGGAACCTCCATGCTGTTTTCCAGAGAGGTTGCACCAGCTTGCATTCCCACCAACAGTGTAGGAGGGGTCCCCTTTCTCCGCATCCTCGCCAGCATCTGTCATTTCCTGACTTGTTCATTTTAGCCATTCTGACTGGTGTGAGGTGATATCTCATTGTGGTTTTGATTTGTATTTCCCTGATGCCGAGTGATATGGAGCACTTTTTCATGTGTCTGTTGGCCATCTGGATGTCTTCTTTGCAGAAATGTCTGTTCATGTCCTCTGCCCATTTCTTGATTGGATTATTTGTTCTTTGGGTGTTGAGTTTGCTAAGTTCTTTATAGATTCTGGACACTAGTCCTTTATCTGATATGTCGTTTGCAAATATCTTCTCCCATTCTGTCAGTTGTCTTTTGATTTTGTTAACTGTTTCCTTTGCTGTGCTCCAAAGCTCCACAGAAACCCTAATATTGCAACCCAGAGCAGAGAACTATTATGTGAGTCAAAAGTAAACCTAAGGAATGGATATTCCCATTCAGCTCATTAAATGTATAGGTCTACCCATGGAAGGAGATGTAAGTAAATGACTAAAATTACTGTATGAATATGGGTATTTGCCAAATATATGATCATCTTATTAAAAATTTTCAAGTGGAGGGGTACCTGGGTGGCTCAGTTGATTAAGCATCTGCCTTTGGCTCAGGTCATGATCCTAGGGTCCTGGGATTAAACCCCATGTTGGTCTCCCTGCTCAGTGGGGAGTCTGCTTCTCTCTCTGCCCCTGCCCCTGCTTGTACTCTCTCTGTCTGTCTCTCTCTCTTTCTCAAATAAATAAATAAATAAATAAATAAAATCTTTTTAAAAAATCAAAGTGTAGAGATTGTGTGTGTGTTTTCTGTAATGTCAGCTTGTTTTTCTCCAGCATTTGTTTGCACAGACATAACCCACAACTGAACCAACCTCAGCTGTTGACACTTCTAGGCTTAATTCTATTGCAATCCTTCCACCTCTTTTCCTAAGCAAGTTCTCAGTACTTCTCACCCTTCATTAGGCATTCCATTGGCCTAGGAGCAACCGAAAACCTGACTAATACATGTTTTTCCGTAAATTCGGTGTATTCTTTCTCTCACGTAATAGGAAGCCAAGAGGGAGGATACCAAACTCCCTCTGTTTTTACCTGCAGCCTCGTGCTTCTCACCTAAAGGGCACAAGATGACTACTCTCTGCCCCAGAATTCTGTCCAAGTTCCTGAGTAAAAGACTAGTACAATGGAGCAGATGGTTGTCTTTGGAAACAATGTCTCCTTTCATCGGATTGGTCAGATCTCTGTTACACGGCTCCTCTCTTTGAAAAGGATGCTGGGAAATGTAATTCTTATGAACAGGGCATACTGTCCTCACTTCTCACGAAAACTGCAGTTTTATTGCTAAGGGAAAAAGGGGAAATTGGATATGAGTAAGGCAACATACAGGATATGTTATTCTGGGATTACTGATTTTTTTTTTAATTACTGTGTTATAGCACTTGGTACAACTTGTAGTCATATATTCACTTATTTGTTTATAAGTCTCTTTGATATTGTCTATTTATTGCTCTTTGTCCCCATAGGGTCAATGTGTGTTTTTCTCACCAGTGTCTACACAACAGCTACCATACTGCTTGGTGCCTGGAAGAAACTTCACAAATACTTGTTCGCTGAAAGTTGAATGAACGCGTTGCAGGGGTGAGGACAAGAGGGACTGCAATCCTTCCTTCATCGAATTTAGATCTACTCTATTCTACTTGGCTCATTGATTTTTTAAAAATCAAAATATCTTTAGAGCTTTAATGCTGCCAGGTTTTAAGGAGTGTTTTTATTGTGTTTGCTTCCAAAGGAAGCTTTGGAATAAATTACCAAACCCTGAATTGTAAAGAAGACCAACAATGCTTGACAAAATAAAATAAGTAAATGTTGGTTTTCAGCCTTCATATATGATTCAGAACATTCAAAACAGCACAAAAGTTAATGAAATGTTTTAAACACATATATTATACATGATTACAGAAATGAAATTTACATAAGCCAAAAATATTAATGAGTCATACTGATGCAAACTTTAAAAATGTTGGCTTGGACTGTTCTAGAAACTAGGAAATGTTGCATCAAGGTACGTTATTTCACTTCACAAAAATCTAAACATTATAAAATCCTTTTTAGAAACCCGGCGTTGCAGAGCTAGACTGTTGGAAACCCGCTGTGTGGCTCACCCCTTCCCTCGGGGACTACATTCCCTTAGCTCTAATCTCTCTTGACCTTTTCCCCAGATTGCAGGTCATGAGCTAAGCCTCACATGTCATCGTAGATGGTGCAGATGCAGACTCAGCAAAGACACGGGGAAAAGATAGACTTGGAAGAAAAATAAAGACAAGTGTTATACTAGTGTTTCTTTGAAAGATGAATTTTAGCTTACTTTGCAAAGAGTACTGAAAAAAATCATGGTACCGCATTGTCTTTAAGCCATGATTTTAGAAAGGTCCTTTTCCCTTCCATCAATTATTAAACACAGACCTCGAGTTGAGAGGCAGCCAATTCTCTCTTGCAGGGCTGTAAAATCCTCATTGTTTCCTTTTACCCAAATGACCTTAGATAAAACAAACATCCTCACTGAGTGTTAGCTGTGTTCTTATAAGATGCAATACGGAAAGCTTAGAGTCTACGTTTGCAGTGATGGACAAATAAGATATAGACGAGATGGACGTCATTTATTGGAAAGTAACAGTCAACATGAGATCATGTCATTCTTCTGTTAAACCCTGCAAAGGCCTTCCTGTTACCTTCAAAATAAAACCAACTCTTCATGGACATCTCTCTGTATCTGAACTCACTCTGCACCACCAATCCCGAAACCCATTCAAACCAGTGTACCCACCTTCTTTTTATCTCACCAACCTCATTCTAACCACACTGTTCCCCTGTCTGGAGAGCTTTTACTACTAAACTATCCCATGGCTAATCCTTACCATTCATGCCTCAACTCAAAAACCTTTGTTAAGTGGCTTCCCTCTCCAACACCATGCCAAGACCTCCCTGGTCAAACACCCTCTTTAATTATTTTTTTTTTAATTTTTTATTTTTTATAAACATATATTTTTATCCCCAGGGGTACAGGTCTGTGAATCACCAGGTTTACACACTTCACAGCACTCACCAAAGCACATACCCTCCCCAATGTCCATAATCCCACCCCCTTCTCCCAAACCCCCTCCCCCCAGCAACCCTCAGTTTGTTTTGTGAGATTAAGAGTCACTTATGGTTTGTCTCCTTCCCAATTCCAGATTCTTTCATTTATTCTTCTCCTACCCACTTAAGCCTCCATGTTGCATCACCACTTCCTCATATCAGGGAGATCATATGATAGTTGTCTTCCTCTGCTTGACTTATTTCGCTAAGCATGATACGCTCTAGTTCCATCCATGTTGTTGCAAATGGCAAGATTTCATTTCTTTTGATGGCTGCATAGTATTCCATTGTGTATATATACCACATCTTCTTGATCCATTCATCTGTTGACGGACATCTAGGTTCTTTCCATAGTTTGGCTATTGTGGACATTGCTGCTATAAACATTCGGGTGCACGTGCCCCTTTGGATCACTACGTTTGTATCTTTAGGGTAAATACCCAATAGTGCAATTGCTGGGTCATAGGGCAGTTCTATTTTCAACATTTTGAGGAACCTCCATGCTGTTTTCCAGAGTGGCTGCACCAGCTTGCATTCCCACCAACAGTGTGGGAGGGTTCCCCTTTCTCCGCATCCTCGCCAGCATCTGTCATTTCCTGACTTGTTGATTTTAGCCATTCTGACTGGTGTGAGGTGATATCTCATTGTGGTTTTGATTTGTATTTCCCTGATGCCGAGTGATATGGAGCACTTTTTCATGTGTCTGTTGGCCATCTAAATGTCTTCTTTGCAGAAATGTCTGTTCATGTCCTCTGCCCATTTCTTGATTGGATTATTTGTTCTTGGGAAAACACCCTCTTTAATACTCTTCATAGCCCTTTGTGAAATCATGCCATTTGGTACAGTCTATGTGTAGTCTGTTTCCTCTAACATGCGAGATCCGTGAGCGCACTGGTCCCTATGTGGCACAGCACATGGCAAATATTAAGTATTAATGAAAAATTACACTGGATTAATAATGCCTGGTTAAGACAGTGTGAGTCTTTCATCCCAGACCTTGTGAAACATTCAACAGTTTCTCTACAATTCTGTACTGAGTAGAGAGTGAAGTAAAATGATCCCCTGCTTCTGAATTCCTTTTTTTCTATGGGTGTGTCCTGTTTTGCCCATAACCCACCACCCCAGTCAGGATACTCCTCCACATTCTTAATGTCCTCCCATAAAAGTCCCTAAAGACTCCACACAGATTTTCTCATGATAGGGATGGGGCTGGTAGAAAGAAGAGGAGCTTTCAGGGAAGCCAATACCTCCCACGTGCATGTGCATGTTCTTGGAACCTTCTCCTCCACTCTGCACTGGCTCCCATTCTGCAATCTTACACACCGTCGGACAAGCATTTTTCCGTTATTCCTCCCTCTTGACCTTTCTGGTCTCTCTCCCCCTCCCTTTCAGGGATAGTCTCCTTAATCTCTTAAACAAGGCATTTAACATCCCAGCTCGTACTTGCAGTCTGTTAGCTAAACTCCTGATACGTCACCCAATGTACCATTTGTCTTTAAAAAAAACTTCACAGCTAAAGTGACATCTTCTCTAAGATACACTGTATATGTATTATAAACTGCATTCTTACAGTATTATATACTGTATCCTTACAAACAGAGTGCCCTCTGTTACTGTGCTAATATTGTTTGCATCTTATTTCACTCAGGTGGAGAGAAAGACTTTCTGAAAGAAAGACTAGTTTGGAAATAGACTAATGACAAAGACACCAAGATACTAGGACACCGATTATATAACTCATGATAATTTTTTAAAATTTTTTATTTTTTATAAACATATATTTTTATCCCCAGGGGTAGGAGAAGAATAAATGAAACAAGATGGGATTGGGAGGGAGACAAACCATAAGTGACTCTTAATCTCACAAAACTCATGATAATTTTTTACAATGATAATAGTTGTTAAAACATAGTAATAGCAAAGTGAAGGTTTTCTTTGTGACAGGCACAGTTTTAGGCACTTGACTTGTATTATCTTATTTGGTCCTCCTATTTGTCATATATGGTGGGTACTGTACCATCCCCATTTTACAGAAGAAAAACTGAGGCACAGACAGGTTAAATAACTTGCCCAGGATCACAAAGCCCTACAGGTATTTCTCCTAGTCACTGCTCTTACAACAATTATGATTTCCAAAACAGAGGGGTCAGAGGGAATATTCTCTTTTATGAGCTGAAATTGTATCCGTGAGCACCTGTGTCTTCTCAGAGAAAGAAATAGAAAGAGAAGCCTGGACACAGAATCTGACGGAGAGATTCAACATCATTTTGTTCTCAATTTATTATTAAAATTAGAAGCCAATGTTTACCACCGCTTAGTACATGCCAGACTCTGCTAAACATTTTCAAAGCTTAATCATATTTTAACTCTCCAAGTCTCTGAGGCAAAATACATGTATATTTTAAAAATGATTCTCTAGGGGTGCTTGGGTGGTTCAGTGTGTTAAGCCTCTGCCTTCAGCTCAGGTCATGATCTCAGGGTTCTGGGATCAAGCCTTGCATCGGGCTCTCTGCTCAGCAGAGAGCCTGCTTCCTCCTCTCTCTTTCTGCCTGCCTCTCTGCCTGCTTGTGATCTCTGCCTGTCAAATAAATAAATAAAATCTTTAAAAATAAAATAAAAGTTTGGGGTACCAGGTGGTGGGTATTATAGAGGGCACAGATTGCATGGAGCACTGGGTGTGGTGCAAAAATAATGAATACTGTTATGCTGAAAATAAATAAATTTAATTTAAAAAAAACTGCAGTAAAAAAAAAAAATGATTCTCTAAGAGCTTAAAACCCTTAGTTCGTAAGTTTGGTAAGTGGGTAAGACTGGACATCTACTATAGTGACAAAAAATGTCACTGAAGTAGATGTACCATACTCTTTCCCTTCATGCTTGGCTCGAAGTTCACCTGGACTAGGGTTAAGACATCTGTCACCTTGATGGCTTATTGCTCCTTCCCAAGCTTATGTCTATACATCATCTTATCTCTTCCCTTGTGTTGCTGGTATAAATTGCACATGGTTACAGTTGACCTTTGACCAACACAGAGGCCATTGAAAACTCAATTGTAACTTTGGATTTCCGCTATTAACTACTAATAGCCTGCTATTGACCAGATGGCTCATTGATAACATAAACACATGATTAACACAAATTTTGTACATTATATGTATTATATACTGTATTCTTATAATAAAGTAAGCTAGAGAAAGAAATGTTATTAAGAAAATCATAAGGAAGAGAAATACATTTAGAGTCCTATACTATTAAAAAAAATCCACATACAATAGACCTGTTTGGTTCAAATCTGTGTTGTTCAGGGCCAACTGTATATTTCTCTTCTATTAAAAAAAAAAAAGAACTGAAAGTAATTTAATAGGAAGAAAAGATGTCAATAAAAGCATTTAAACCAAGCAAAAGTTTTCCACTTCAGCTGCATTTCACAGTGTCTTAATAACAAAAACCCATGGAGGTAGAGATGGTAACTTGTGGATGCCTTTAAATCAAGGCTTTAAAACATTATGGAGTTTTGGCATGTTGATAACAATTTTTTTCTATAAAAGCAATTGTAGCAGTGCCATATTATTTCCAAGGTCTAATATTAGTAATTTATTAAATATAAATTAACCCAAAGTATTGCTATTTGGTGAGGATGATGTTGAGGGTCTCTCAAGTTATGTAGGTATTTATCAGGTAGGTCTGTCTCCTCAGCGGTTCCTGGCATACCCCAACTAGTCATACTCCTGACATAATCGAGAAGAAGCAGGAGGTAGTCTTTAAGTAGTAAGTAAGCCTTTAAAGGAAGACAATAAATCGTATAGCTGGTGATTCCTTCAAGATAAGTCACAATGACTCCTTGAAAAAGCTTTGTTTTCCTGCCATGTAATATCACGGAGGCTTGAAATTTCAGGTGTTGGGCCATGCTTTGCTCATCAGAGTTACACAGTGAATGTTCACTTTTGTGTAGCTGGTTGTACATGAAATGCTCCTAGGAAACTGAGTTTCAAGCTGCAACATTTAACAGTCTTCTAGAAATCTATTACACAAAATGAACCATTCCAAATATCAGTGCTTTAAAATGACCATTTATGATTATCCCTCATGGTCTGTGGATGGACTGGGCTCTGCTGGACAGTTCCCACTCTGATCTTTCATGCAGTTGCCATTAGATGACGATCAGGACAGGCATCATCTCAGAGAGCCACCTGTCTCAATTAGGATGGACAACCCACATGGTTTGTACAAATGTCTGGAGCTCAGCTGAGGCTTCTGACAGAGAACTTACACCTGTTCATTCCATGGTGCTTGGAATTCTCACTGCAAGGTGTTTCAGTTCCCTGAGATAATGCCCCAAGATTGTCTATTTCAGGAATTCTAGCAGACTTAAAAGCAATAGATCCTGTCCTTACAAGTCCCAGAATGCCATTTCTGCCACATTCTGTGGTAGGATAGTACAGATTTTTAAAAACGGGAGCCTCAACCTCTTCATAAGAAAAACCACAAAGAATGTGTGGCCTCCATTAGTCCTACATTGGTTTCTGCACCAAGAGTGGCATACTAACCACCCCTTTACCTGAGCCCGTGGAATATGTGGCACTATTGTCCTTGAGATGAGACCAAGCCCCATAATCCTTCTCAGAAATAATTTTAGGAATTTTAGGTTGGTAAAGGAAAATGAGATGAGGCCTCTTTAGAATATCATGTTTAAGACCGAGGCAGAAAAACTTGTGAATTTTTTTTTACCTAAGAAAAAGTTGTGTTTTCTGGGGTACCTGGGTGGTTTAGTCAGTTAAGCACTGACTCTTGATGTCAGCTCAGGTCATGATCTCGGTATCATGAGATTGAGCCCCATGCTCGGTGTAGAGCCTGCTTAAGATTCTCTTTCTCCCTCTCTGTCTCCCATCCCACTGCTCATGCTCTATCTCTCCCTCCAAAATTTGTGTTTTAGAATAGATTTAGATTTACAGAAAATGGCAAAAATAGAATAGTTTCCACATAGGCCTCACCCATTTCGTATGTCTTATATTACTACAATACATTTGTCACGAAGAAATAACACTGATAAAGTATTATTAACTAAAGTCCATATATCATCCAGATTTCCTTGTTTTTTAACTGATGTCTTTTGTTGTTGTTGTTCTGAGACCCCATCCACGGATCCTGCATGACACTTAGCTGTCCTGTCTCCTTAGGCTCCTCTTGACTGTGACCGCTTCCAAGACTCACCTTGTTTTAATGACCTTGGCACTTTCAAGGTATATTCGTCAGAACTTTTTTAGAATAGCCCTTACTTGGGATTCATCTAATGGATTACTCACAATTAGACTGGTGTTATGGTTTCTTGAAAAGAAAACCAACAGACGGGCCATGGCATTCTGATCACACCATAGCAGAGTACACAGTCTGAGCATATCTCAGTTATTGACCTGGATCACCTGGCTAAAGTACAGTCTGTCAGGTTTCTATGCTGCACAGTTATTCTTTTATTCTCCTTTCCATGGTGTCCTCTTTGGAAAGAAGGCACTCTATGCAGCCCACACTTAAAGCATGGGGTACTAAGCCTCATCTCTTTAAAGGCAAATCAATTATTGGAATTTTTCTGCACAGAACATTTGCTTGTTCTCCCCCAGTTTGTTTAGTTATAAAATCATTTTCTTATACCAGTACATATCACAAATATTATGTTATGGTTATGACCCAATACTACTTTGTTTTATTGCTTAAACATTTCAGTTTTGGCCAGTGGAAGCTCTTTCAATTGGCTCCTATGTTCCTTGGACATACTCCTATCAATGTTGTTTTTTGTTTTGGTTTGGTTTGGTTTTGTGAGCACTTCCTTACTTTCAGGCTCATTTTGCATATTTCCTGTCCAGTCTTAGAATCAACGTTTTTTCTTTTCCTTTTTCTTTAAAGAAGCCATAATTCTTTTTATTGGAGAATGTAATTAGAAACCAAAATCTTGACATTAAATGTGCTCATTGTTGCAAGTACACTGCCGATTCTAATATATGCATATATACTAATCTGTGTATATACACATGCCTCTAACAATTCTATATATATTTATCTGTATCTACATTAAGTTAAAAATGGATTTGTGCTAATGACTTCAACTCTGATGTTTACCACAGCCTTCTCCCTTGATGGTTTGTAACTTCCCACTCCAACAATATGGAACCTGGTTCCCCCATTTGCCATCCATTTAGTTAATTGTTTGGTTCTAGTATACATGTATAGTGATTTCAGAGTCATGAACTGCCATTCCTCTGGAAAACGCCTTTATCAACTACAGTGCTTATGTAAAGTTCCTTTGTCTTTAGCTTTATGCTTGCTCATTTCCAGTTACAGAGATCAGCAACTTTTTCTTCCATTTCTTTCAGTGAGTTTGTTTCATATATCTGTAACATAGTCACACTGCTTAGTCACAGCCTATAGTCTATCATGGGATCCCCCAATCTTTTAAATGCTTTTTTTTCAATTTGCATACATCAAAGTTCACTCCATGCTATGAAATTCTATGGGATTTTGACAAACACATACTATTAGTATCCATTATGGCACCATATAGAATAGTTTCACCTCGCTCCACCCCCTGCCCCAAATCAACTGTTACCTCAGCCCGCCTTCTCACCTCTGGCATTCACAGATCTATTTACCATCTCTATAGTTTTGCGTCTTCCAGAATGTCATATAAATGGAAATACAGAGTATGTAGCTTTTTCAGATTAGTTGGCTTGTGAATTTTGAAGGTAAAAATTAAGGAAACGGGGAATGAGCAGAATGGTCTTAAAAATGCATGGAGTAAAATGGTGAAAGAAATGGATTTTTTTTTTTTATGAAAAATGACATTTCGCATTCCAGTGAAATATAATATACATGCACAAAGATGCCAAATGATAAGGGTGAAAGTACAGTACTGGAGAAAGGAAAGACAGATAGATCAATAGAACAGATTAGAAAAAAAAAAAAGAAAGTCCAGCAATAGACCTACACCTTATGGTTGATTGATTTTTGAAAACATGCAAAAGCAATTAAATGGAGACAGGATAGTCTTTTCAACAAATTATGCTAGAATATACAAAAAATTGAACGTGATCCATATCTTGCACACTATACAAAAGTCCACTCAAAATGGATCATAGACCTAAAAGCTTAAAACCATAATACTTCTTGGGAAAAAGGAAAAAACACTCAGAGGGGAAAAATCTCTGTGACCTTGAGTTAAGCAAAGATTTTTTAGCTGCCACCAAAAGGGCATTTTTTTATCCATTTATCCATTTTTTTATCCATTTTTTTAAATGGATAAATTGGACTTCACCAAAACTGAAAAATTTTGCTCCTCAAAAAGACAGTCTTAGGGGAATGAAAAACCAGCCACAATGATGAGAAAATACTTGTAAAACTCATACCTAATAAAGGACTCTATGGAGAATGTATAAAGAAATCTCAAAACCCAACAGCACGGACGCAAACAATTCAATTAGAAAATGGACAAAATACTTAACACGCATTTCATGAAAGAAGATATGAGGATGGCAAATAAGCACACAAAATACAACCCATCATCATTAGTGGATTAGAGAAATGCAAACGACATCCAGAGTCAGATGCTACTCCACAAAACGTGTTTCTACTGAAAAAAGAAAAAGGAGAATAGAACCAACCTGATGCTTCCAAGATACCAAGCAACTGAATACTTATTCATTGCCGGCGGGACTACAGCATGGTATAGTCACATCCATGTTGGAAAACATTGTAGCCGTTTCCTATAATCTTAAATATTCACTTACCATTGACCTAGCAATTCCCATCCTAGGTATTTATCAAAGCGATATGACAAATTATGGTCACACCAAAACCTATACAGAACTGTTCATGGTGGTTTTATCCATAATCTCTAAAAACTAGAACTTGTCTTTCAGCTGGAGAGTGGTTAGGAGACTCTGGTACCTTCATACAAATGGACCGAGGCTCACCAAGGAAAAAGAACATACTCCTGATATACTGCAACAGCATGAATGAGGGTCAAATGCATTATGCAGGCTGAGAGAAGTAAGATTCAAAAGGATTCCACTTATACAATGCATTTAACAAAGGAAAAACTACAGGATGGGAAACGGATGGGTGATTGCATGGATGAAGGGGAGGACTGACTACGAGAGGGGAACACGAGGGAATTTGGGGGGGGTGTAAGTTTTTTCTGGATCAGGCCTATAGTGGTTGATACATGAGTCTATGCATTTGTTAAAACCCACAGAACTGGGTCCACAAAGTGAGTGTTACTTTCTATACATAAAAAATAAAATCAACCAATCACAATAAAGTTGTCACAGAGGTGAAATTAGGAGTCCATTAGGACCAAACATGACTTCAGTTTTCTACTCCCAGTTCTAAGTAACTTTGTTAAATATCCTTCATGGCTTCACCTATACAGTGGGAATTGAGGTGAGTTTGTAGGGGAAGAGCCAGTACTGAGGCTGGCAAGCTTAAAAGGGCTCAAGGCCCAATATTTTACCAATCCATCCAAATCCACTGTGGCTGTGAACTCTCTATTTTTTTCCCCCTGTGGACCAGAAATCTTCACTTTGCCATCCTCCATATTTGTGATTAATTCCCACCTTCCTCCATCAAGTCAAGACCTGTCCTAAGAAGGTCCTAACTATGACTGACTCTCAAAAATGACTCCTAAAATGTTTTCAGAAAATGCACATGTTTGCTCCTTTCTTTTATCTTACCACAGGGATCTTGATAGAATTTCGTCAGGGAGAATCACATAAACATCTGAACATTCTGAGACTTGGTGTGTTTCAAACAAAAACTCATGGAAGTAAGTGCTAGCCTACGTGTCAGATACTATTTCAGTTTTGTTTGACAGATGGATGGATGATAACCATAATAATTGGCTATACTATATAGTCTAGCCTCTTCCCCTCTCTTCCTGGTAAACCGTGGAAATCTGAGCTAGGAAAGAGAGATGGTCTCCCTACTCACCACAGGGCTGTGTGAGTAGCTGTTATGAGATAGATTTTTTTTTCTTGGATCAATATTTCACAGGGCAGATTCAAATCAGTTACAAAAAGAATTTTAAACATCTCAGCTCTGGCTAAATTCCCCTGATTTTCAGGAAATCCTGAAAACACCTTCTGAAGTCCTTCATTCTATGTCAGTACACACCGGTGTGTTTTGTTTCCCCATGCTTAGAGAGTGAGCCTCTGCTTCCCATTTCTGAAGCAAGGTCAATATGTCACAGACAGTGCCCACACGTACAATATAAAATTGTGTTCAGGGTCTGCCATGGTTGTGAACTGCAGGAGCGGAATGAAAGCCGAGACAGAGACAAAGCAAAAATGCCCTTTTAAGTGATGGCACCGACACCCGGGACCACAGGGAGGCAGCCAGCATCTCCTAATTGCAGCTCCTCTGCACTGGTGATGCTACCTCCAGCCCAGACCATCCCTGAATGAACAATGAGGACTTCTACTTTATGTATTTTTTTCCTGCTGTCAGTGTTGCAGATTCATTTAGACAGAAACATGGCAGGGTGATATTGTCCAAAAGGCGATCTGACAGTGATACACAGACTTTCTCTGTAGTCTGCTGTCCACTGAAATGATTTAGGGGGAAAAGGAAAAATAAGGTGATTTGTAGTTGAGAGAAACCAAATAATAAATTAGTATCCTTTTAGAGGGAGGTAGTCAGGAAGCTACCGGAGAAGAAGGCAAGAGGTGGCGTCTAGTCCTGCTCTTTTACTTATGAGCGCCATGAACTTGGATGTGAACCTCAAGGAACCACCATTTAATCTAGACAGTGATGACTGTCTTGCCTAATTTGGAAGGTTATTGGGGAAAAAAAAAAACTGAAACAAAGACAAAATGAACATTTGTTTTCAGGCAGCCAAGTATCTGTTTCCCTTTCTAATAGCAACCTGTTTTTTTTCCCTGGGCAAATTTGTCCCTCCGTCATTGGAGAGTTGGTGGGACATGCAGGTGCCTTCTCACTCCCAGGGAAGCCAAAAAAGATTCCAGAGGGTTCTTGCATTCCATTCTTCCTTATCGTCAGAATCAGCATAATGAGACATCTGTTCTCATATGAGAACTTATATCCGAAAAAAATTCTTTCTAGACCAAACCCCAGCTGTGATTGCAGTCATGTAACCTCCTGGACTTTGACAGTTCTTTATATCCATATCCTTATCCATGTCGAGGTCCACATCCATATCCTTGTCCATGTACATATCTATGTCCATGTCCAGGTCACATCCTTATCCATCTCCATGTACATTTCCATGTCCAGGTCCAACTCCAAGTCCATATCCATGTTCATATGTATATTTACATCTACATATCTCATCTACCTCTATACCTACATACACACAATGTCACTATCTAAATACACATACACATACTATATTTGTAACGGTATCTATCTCTGTACTATACCCATGTATGTGTCTGCATGGATACCTGTATCTTACAGCTACATATATACATATCTATCATTTACCTACCAATCATCTATCTACCTACCACATTGTTATTTGTACTTAAAAAAGCTAGATGGACTTTCATCAAAGAATGATCCTTCATGCACACATCATATTTTCTTCCACGATAAATCAAAAGATACCTTTTTAAATAAATATTTCTTGGTTCTAGAAGGGACTGTCAACATTGCATGTATCCAGTATCTTTCATTCATAGATTATAAGACAATTTATAGATAGGTACCACTAATTCCCAATGTCTCATTGAGGGATAGGAAGGAAATAAAGAACTTACTCAATAAAATAATTGATATTTGCCAGGGGGCCTGGGTGGTTCAGTGGGTTAAGTGTCTACCTTTGGCTCAGGTCATGATCTCAGGGTCCTGGGATTGAGCCCCACATTGGGCTTTCTGCTCAGCAGGGAGTCTGCTTCCCCCTCCCCACCTCTACCTCTCTGCCTACTTGTGATCTCTCTCTGTGTCAAATAAATAAATAAAATCTTTAAAAAATTTGATATTTGTTGAATGCCTAGTAGCTGCTCTGTATACATACCATCTCATTTAATCTTCACTAGGAATCTATATGGTAGGTATTATCACCCCTTTTTATAGATAAGAGTGCTAGGATTAAAAGAGATTAAATAACCTATTTTACCTAACAGTCTCTAACACCAGAGCCAACTTTCCATCTCAGGGAGAAAATGTCATCACCTATCTGCCTCAAATCACAAAGTGGTCATTCTGTATATACATTACCTTCTTGTCTTCAAGTAAATACTTTCCTCAGTAGCTTTCTTATGTTATCACACAGCTTTCATAATAATTAAAAATGGTCAAATTGCCTTGATTCAATATAGGTTCCACCACTTATTAGTTGTGTGACCTTAAACAATGTGTTAAACTTTCCTTGAGCTTCAGTTTCCTCTAATAAAATGGCATAACAATAAAATCTACCTGATGGTGTCATGTGAATGTTAAATGAGATAGTGCATATATGGTGTTCATAATTCTGCCTAGTGTAAATCAGTACTAAACCCTAGTGAAGTTAGTTGATAATATCATCATTACAAGGACATTTAAAGACTAATTAAACATGTGGTCATGCATTCAGTGACTTCTATATGTGATTAAAAAATTGTTGACAAAAAAGAAAGTAGCTTATTTCCTTTTAAAATATTGTTAATTATGACTCAGATTTAGAACTTCAACAGGTGAGCATTTAATTATATTTGGAACTTGGCAAACTTTCCTTCTTCAAAAGGAAATGCAAACATAGAAAAAGAAAATTACAACAAATATTTAGAAATTAATTATTTGATAAGTACTTCTGGCAAATGCCAGTATTTTGCAAAAGCCAGAAAACAAAACAAAACAAAGAAAAAAATGGTTTTGGTGGAGAGAAAATGATTAAAAGTGTGAAGAGTATCTAGAAAGATATCCTTAGAAATGTATTACATCTTTTTTTGCTTTCTTTTCCTTTTGCCTCCAAACCCATAAAACACATTCAGTTGACTTTCTCATCTCATAATGGAGTTGATATAGGTTGAGGGGGTAGGACCTCAGAAGAGGATGCAAATATTAAGAGAACTGGGTTTGAGATTTTTTTTTTAATTTTTTAATTTTTTTATAAACATATAATGTATTATCTGCCCCAGGGGTACAGGTCTGTGAATTGTCAGGTTTACACACTTCACAGCACTCACCATAGCACATGCCCTCTCCAATGTCCGTAACTCCACCACCCTCTCCCTACCCCCCTCCCTCTGGCCCCCCTCAGTTTGTTTCGTGACATTAAGAGTCTCTTATGGTTTGTCTCCCTCCCGATCCCATCTTGTTTCATTTATTCTTTTCCTACCCCCAAACCCTCCACGTTGCATCTCCACTTCCTCATATCAGGGAGATCATATGATAGTTGTCTTTCTCCGATTGACTTATTTTGCTAAGCATAATTGGGTTTGAGAATTCAAGAGCGGTGGCAGTGCTGTGAATCAGTAGCTGGCAGATCACACAGCATACTTGCTGCCTGGGGGCTGCTCATTATGTTTGCTCACAAGTCCTCACTCTAACCTGGCCTACAAACCTACAGTATCTGGCCCTACTACTACGTCCTCTACTGCTAGTCATTCCCTGAATTCATCAGGATATGTTAGGTTGTAAATGCTTGAACAAACGACTCCACCATCTCAGTGGCTTAAATAAGAGAAGTTTATTTCTTGTTCATATAGTTTCTTTCTGAGATGAGATATTGTTTTTCCATTTGATGAATGAGCCACCGGAGCACAAAACCTTCCACATTCACTCCTGCAGGAAAAGAGAGACTAGAGAACCACACATGGCTTTCCACTGCTCCATTGAGGAAACAGATATGCCCTTGATCTTTGCATTTCAGTGGACAGAAATGTCAGATGTCTCTGTCTAACTGCCTGGGAAGCAAGCAACGCATGCTCTCTGTGCACCCAGAACAAAAGGAGAAATGGATACTATTGGGTATCACGCCTGCTGTCCCTCTATGCTCCTGTCATGTTGATCTTCTTTCTATTTCTAGACTACTCCAAGATTATTTCTATCTTAGGATCTTTGTACCAGCTCTTCCGTAGTGCAAAGCATTCCAGGTACAGAGAATAAATGGAACAAACACCCAGTCCGGGAAGAAGGTTCTTGCCTATGGTCCTCACAAAGGTGGTCCCTGCTTGTCATTCTTGGCAAATGCCCCCTCCGCAAGAGGTCTTTCCAGTCTACTCTGTTACTTTATCCCCCTTTAACGTGAAGTAATTACCATTATCAGTTGTTCTCTTGATTTTTAAGGTTTACTTCTTACCTCCTCTCTCTCTTTGAATATAAACTCTGTGGGATCCAGACTTTATCTTATCTTCTCTATCAGCTGGAATTGTAGCACCTAACGTCATCTTGGTACATATGAACAATCAATGTATACTTGTTGGCATAAATAAACCAGAAGAATATGAAAAGCAGAGTAAGTTCATATGTGATGTTCAAAATTTACTTGACCCAACAATCTGTTCCAACCTTCAGTTCAACACTAGAATCCCCTATGCATGATTCTAGGCAGAAGACAATCCAGATTCTACCTGAACACACTTAGGGGATGGGAAGTTCACCACATCACATCAAGGGCAGCATGACTACATTTACTGAGCATGAGTGTTGTTCTAAGAACACCTCATTATAACTCTATCTTTATAGCAATCTTGTGTTATGAATATAGAATAGAATCTTAGTTCACCTTTAAATTTACTTGAACAATCAATCATCACAATGTAAATCACTTTGAGGATGAAAAACTAGTGGCTCAGAGAGGTTTAGTCATTTACTCCAGGTCACACAGTTATTTTTATCTGAAAGTAAGCTTTTAACCACAATGATCTAATATTTTTTCAGAAGGTGACTTATTCAGTTTTTGGATATATCTAAGTAGAAGATATTCCTTACTTTAAACCAAATAATGATTTCCTGTAACTTTTCATTGTTGATATATTTTTCCTGCTCATAATGTTATTATATTGTTCATAAAAATATGAGCAACAATATTATGCTGTGTTATGCTATGTTCATATTATTATGAACAACAGTGGTAATTTTGTTATTATTATTAATATTATTATTGCTTTGATGACAATATTATCATTGTTCCCACTTCTGCTTGGAAACCAAGGCAAAATCTGAAGACAACTATCAACAAGATGACATTAATTCCAGGGAACTCACTAACATGGTTGCTGTCTATGATGTAGAGGGGCTTGTCAACATCCCCTTCCAAATGTGCTGCCAGGTGGGAATGAATTTTTTCCATATTGTTTAACCAACACACTTCTCAATGTCTCCTTTATCATTACTGACTTGTACGCTATGTCCAGTTTTGCAGTCCTTTGTTGCTTTAGTTTATGTGGGAAATGAGTCTTACTAACACGTTCTATTGAGCTTCCTGTAAAATACTAAAGATAATTAAGAACAATCAGTTTTTGTGTAATGTGTTCTTTTCACTGAAGTGGTCCCACACATCCATCCCTATTAAACACAAAGACGGGGGAAAAAAGAGAACAGAGCTTCTCCTGCCTTGACCAATAGTAAGAGCCCAACCTCATACTACAAACACCAGAGATTATTTGCCAGAATATATAAGCCATTATGATCAAATGAAAGGAAATATCCATCCTTCTCTGAAACACACTGAATTTACATGGCAGAGAAGATACAAAGGAATTTTACCCATATCAGAGATGGTAATAGCAAGAAGCATTCGGAGTGTAGACATTTCAACCCACTCTTAATCACGTGTGTATGCACTCACCTAGAGGCCCCACACACGGTCCATTTTCTGACTGACAATATTCAGGGACAGAACAGATGGTGCATGTGGACAAGACATTGACCTCAACCACGTGCAGTGGGGAAGTGAGAGGTCACTGGAAGGAATGTCTTACTGGGTTTTTAAGTAGAGCATCCACATTCATTGAGAGATCTCCACAGTGGTTTCCAGAATGATCAATCCAGACCTTCATATAAACACCTAATTCAAAGACAGAAATACCCCATGGATGAAGCAGCTTTTATTCCAAATAGCTTCTTTTGAAAGTTAAATATTAATGATACTCAAGAAGACGCTGTGTCCTTAAGACCAGACAGGATGCTAAGAAACAAAAGGGACTGAGAATAGGATATTTGGAAATAAATTGTTTTTGGATTAGAGCAGAGACAAAGAACTACCTTCCTGTGTAGTGTCTGGCTAACATAAAAGCATGACAGTAGCTTGTGTATTATTTGATAGAAATTTTGAGGGAAAAGTAAGAGGTGGGGAAATAAAGAACAGATCCAGGAAATTCTCTCTTTATCTAGTTTCCAGGGAATAGCAAGCTACTGCAAGTGTCAGTGAATTTTTTCTGCAAAGGACCAGAGAGTAAATATTTGAGGACTCTGCAACTGTTCAGGTATGCCACTAGTGCACAAAGGTAAGGAAAGGAGCGATAAATGAATGTGGCTGTGTTCCAATAAAACTTTATTTACAAAACAGGCAGCAGGCCAGGGGTACCTGGGTGGCTCAGTTGGTTAGGCATCTGACTCTTGATTAGGCTCAGGTCATGATCTCAGGGTTGTGGGATGGAGCCCCACATCAGGTTCCACGTTCAGCATGGAGTCTGCTTGAAATTCTCTCTCTCCCTCTGCTCCTCCCCTGGCTTGTGTGTGGTCTCCTTCTCTCTCTCTCTCCAAATACATACATAAAATCTTTAAGAAAAATTAGGTAGCAGGCCAGATTTGTCCTGTATATTGCCTTTTGTTGACCCTCAAACTAGGGGATAGAGAGAAAATAATAATCAACAACTTAGCGTCATGTTTAAACATAGGTTTGGAGTCAAGCAGGCCTGACTTTAAATGGCAGATCTACTGCTTGTGTGACCTCAAACATATTCACCTTCTATCTGCAATTCCATCCTTTGTTCAGTGTATGTCCTGCACAGTGTATAGCTAAGAGGAAAGCATGAAAATAGTTCATATTATTAAGATGTGAAAATTAAATTGTATATAAAGAGATTACCACTGTTCTTGGCTCAATAAATAATTCTTGTAATTTGTATTTTTGTCATTGATAAAGGAACATGTTTAACATATAAAGCATTAGTAAATATCAACAAGAAAGTGATAGACACCTAAATCCTTTAAAGGTATTAAAATTAAGTCACAAAAGAGGAAATATATTAAATTCTTAATACAGTAAGAAGTGGAATCTTACCAGGAATAATAAATATATCTGAGATATATATTTATAATATATAATATTGTATAAAATATATAATATATATAAAAATATGTATGTATGTAAAAAATGATTAGATAGGAAAAGAGACATCACAACTTTGTTTTCCTATTTTGAGTATTAGTGAATGTATAAAGAAACAAGCACTTTCATCTGCTTGTAACGGTGATCAAAACTGACACAATTCTACCTGAGGGCAAATTGGCACTTTCATTTCAAAGGCCACAAATATGTATGTGCTGTTTGAGTCTTCATTCTACTTCCGAAAATATAGCCAGCAAAAATAATAACGGATGGGAAAGAATTTGTCTCAAAGGTTTCTTATAGTTTTGTTGGGAGTCATTACCAACAACAAAGATAAATAATTCAAATATACAATAAAGGGACGCCTGGGTGGCTCAGTTAGTTAAGCCGCTGCCTTCAGTCCAGGTTGTGATCCCAGAGTCTTGGGATCGAGTTCTGCATCGGGCTCCTTGCTCAACGGGGAGCCTGCTTCTCTCTCCGCCTCTGCCTCTGCCACTCCCCCCTGCTTGTGCTCTCTCTCTCTCTCGCTCGCTCGCTCTCTGACAAATAAATAAATAAATAAATAAAATCTTTTAAAAAAACCCACAAATATAAAACAGAATTTTGTTTGATAGTTAAGCCATATTATAGGATACTCAACAAAATTCTTCAATTGATGCTTTAAGATTTATTTTTTGTCTTTGCCTTTCTATATTTTCTAAATTTTCTGTAATATTCTTATGTATGAGAAAACACAATAGATTTTCTTTCTTAACAACTGAATGTTATTAGAGTCTATATCAGAAGTTTTGGTTGCAAAGGGCAAGCACAGTGGATTCCTTTCTTAATCAAAAAGAGAATTTATGGTTTTGCCTTGCTGAAGAATAGAGGACTGAGTTTAAAGTCTACTTTACTTACTGTCTTATCAAAAAATAAAGACGTGGTTGGACTGAGGGTCTGCAGCAAGGTTGCCTGAACCAATTTCTCTCTGTCTCTCTGCTTTCTTCTGTGTTGGCCTGATTTTCTGGCAGAGTGTGAGGTGTCAGGCACGGACTAAACTCAAGGCAGGCTCATTCTAACTCTAACTTGTCAGCAAGCGTTTTCATCTCAGCCTAGTTTAAAATAATGCCCACCTTCCTCACTTTGTCCCTGGCCTCAACTTTAATTTTCTCCATGGTGTTTATCACTCTTGGAATTCTAAAAACTTGAATAATTCTCCCTCTTTTGTCTCTCTTCACTAGAATACAAAGTCCCTTGGGGGTCTGGATTTTTTTTGTTTTCAGTAGGAGATCTCCAGCAACTAAAATTGCTTGGCATAAAGTAAGTGCTCAAAAAATACTTGCTTAATGAGTGAATGAATGAAGAAGCTAAAACCAAGGAGGAAAACAAGTAAAAGATAACCCAACTTCCTTCAGTGAGAGCACTTCCTGGGGAAAAACAAAAACAAAAACAAACAAACAAATAAAAACCAGCTAGGTCCTAATGGTGACTTGCTCTAAACTGTACCAAAAGCAATTATAGTAGTAATAAGGTCTGCAGGAGGTCAGAGGAGTGACAGAGAAAGTGGGATTTCTGCTCTAGAACCCCTGAGGAGACTTAAAAATTCAAATACCTGAAGCCTACCACCATGCAATTATAGAATTAAAATCTGAGAGTGGAACCCAGGAATATGCTGTGTGTGTGTGTGTGTGTGTGCGCGCGCGCGCACGCGCACGGGCTTGACCAATGACCCTTGGTTTGGCTAAATTATGTGGCCCACTAGGGAGTACTTCCCAATCACTGCAAACTGACCTCATTTATGTGAACAGCTTGAAAATGGCTTAGGAGCTCCTCTGTATCTTCAGCAGAAAAGAGGGACTGAGGATCCGCTCCGCAGGGTTCAGATCTTGGCAAAAGCCAAGGCTTCCTTTGTTACTCTCCTTCCTTGTTGTTGCAAGTAGCAGGAAGGGCGGCCTGGGCTGAGGTGGTGAACGGGGTGGGGACAGTTAATAAGTTCATGGAAATTCAAAATAGGTTTGTAGTTACTCCGGAGTACGACTTATTTTAATCAAAGTGTTTACCTTGACAATGCAAGATTAAATGGAGCCCTAATTAAGGAATTTTCTAATTATTCTTCCTTGTTCAGAATATCCACAGCAGATGGGTTTTTAGCCCCGACAAGATCAATTGTGCTGCAAACAAAGCTGAATGATTGATTACTTGAGGGACTCTATCAGGGCTTCCCATTGGCTTCTGAAAGTACTCCTGACTTTCTCCCACTGCATTTTTTTATTTTTTATTTTTTTCACGTGTTCACACCTTTACTTATTTATTATGTTCGGTTAGCCACTGCATAGTACATCATTAGTTTTTGATGTAGGGTTCAGTGATCCCTTAGTTACGTGTAACACCCAGTGCTTGCCGCAACACATGTCCTCCTTAATACCCATCACCCTGTTGCCCCCTGCCCCCAATTTGAGACCCTCAGTTCATTCCTGGGGGCCATAGTCTGTGACAGTTCCTCTCCCTCTCTGATTTCTTCCCCCTTCAGATTTCTCTCCCTTCCCCATAGTCCTCCATGCTATTCCTCATGGTCCACATATGAGTGAAACCATATGATCATTGTCCTTCTCTGCTTGCCTTACTTGGTCCACCTTCGTTTTTAAAATATGCAATCACAGATCCTATGGAAATCAAGCCATTCAAATAATCAGGATAACTCAGGGCACACAGTAGGTGTGGCGAACTGATAAGAGGACTCATCTTGACAACATCTTGCTATTGGACTTGCTTTAAGAGAGGAAAACTTTAGGGGCACCTGAATGGCTCAGTGGGTTAAAGCCTCTGCTTTTGGCTCAGGTCATGATCTCAGGATCCTGAGATTGAGTCCCACATCAAGCTCTCTGCTCAGCGGGGAGCCTGCTTCCGCCCCCCCCCCCCCCCCCCGCCTGCCTCTCTGCCTACTTGTGATCTCTGTCTGTCAAATAAATAAGTAAAATCTTAAAAAAAAAAGAGAGAGAGAGAAAGAGAGGAAAACTTTAGAGTTGCATCTTTAATAAGAGAAGACTGTGGCGATGCCTCCACCAGCCAGTTTTCTGATATGGTGCATGGGGATGATATGGCGCATGGGGATGATATGGCGCATGGGGATGATATGGCGCATGGGGATGATATGGCGCACGGGGAAAAATAACTTTAGGCGAATGTGGGAAAGAAGGTATCATCACTGTCCCGAAGTGTCTAAGCTCTTGGATAACACACCATGTACGTACAGCACGTGCATTTAAGCCGACACAATCCATCTATATGTGCTTAGGAGCTAATTTAAAAATAATAATTAAGGGGCGCCTGGATGGCTCAATTGGTTGAGCTTCCAACTCTTGATTTTGGCTCAGGTCATTATTTCTTGGGGTCCTGGGATCGAGCCCACACTCAGCGTGGAATCAGCTGGAGATTGTCTCTCTCCCTCTGCCCCTCCCCCTGCTCACGGGCAAGCCTGCACTCTAAAATAAATATATAAATATTTAATAATAGTAATAATAATTAAAATTTGATAAAGGGTAATTTAAATAGTGCTGACTCTTTTGCTCTTGGCAGCCTTAAAGTGAGGAGGAAATGGGAGGCATGAATCTTGTCCTCCCTTCCTGGGTCTCAACCTTACATCCCTCTCCTTGTATGTGGAGGAGCCTAATATTTAAAGAGGAGTTGTGTGTGTGTGTGTGTGTGTGTGTGTGTGTGTGTGTGTGTATTTTGGTCCCTCAACACAAGTCACCCACTTCATTTGATGTTCAACCAAAGAAACACCAAGTGTTGGGAACACTGAAGGAGAAAGTGGCTGTGCTGGATATTCCCAGATGAATTTCCAGGGCTCACTGGGATTGCACCAGATGTCTGCCTCACCTCCTTCTGAGAGCTCCACCAGCTCCACACGCCTGCACATGCCAGCACGTGCCCACGCACCTGTGTCTATAACAAGCAAAATAAACTCTGCCCTTCGGCACCAGTTTTTAAGATGAGCCTATTTCCTTCTTTCCAAGAATATCCACAGGCAATATGGCTCATTTGTGAGCACGGCTGCCTAGGCTGGGGGTCAGCTTTCATCTGCAGATATTAGGAACACAGAGGAAGGAGTTGATATCTGGGAGGAAATATAAGAAAGATAAGATTAGGGGACACCTGGTTGGCTCAGTCAGTGGAGCATATGACTCTTGGTCTCAGGGTGGTGGGTTTGAGCCCCAAGTTGGGTGTAGAGATTACTTAAAAATAAAATCTTAAAAAAAATTTTTTTTAATTAAAAAAGAAAGATAAGAACACCAAGATGTTTGTTTACTATCATTAAAATTGGCTCCATCCCGAAGCTCAAGTTTTTATTAAGTAATTCTAATTTAGGAATATGCCAACAAAGTCTTGTTTTCCCTCCCAAACTAGAAGCATGTTGGGGCATGAGGACCATATCTATTCTCTTTGCTAAAGACCAGGAAACCAACTGAACCCCTAGTTGCTGAGAGGGGTTTCTTTGAAGTGTCCTCTTACAGGGTTCAGTAAAGGGAAACCGGGATATATTCTGATCTCTCGGTGATTATTATTCTGAGGATAAATCTTGTGTAGCTTCAGAGCAGAACCACTACTTTCTTTTCATCATAACCATTAAAAAGTGCTTCTTCTACACATGTTGACCTTCCTAGCAAAGAAAAGCTACTTTTGGTTGACTTTCAAGGGCATCAGAGCTCTGATAGAATCCAAGAAAGAAAGATTGTTTTTCAACATGGCTATATACCTAACTGTGTTTAATTTGCTAAAAGAAGACTCACGTGAAATTACTGTAGATGCTTCCCATTTACTTTTTGAATGCCCAGGTTCATGGACATGTAATTCTCCAGGAAGGTCATTGCCATTGACACCGAGTCCAGGTCTCGCCTGCCTCCCAGCTGTGAGTAACACGGCTGAGAGCTAGTCACAGGTCTGATGGGAGTTATAGGAGGCCTTCATTCTGCTGGCCAGCGGTGGCCCTGGTCACAGCACAAACCTTTGTGGGCTCACATCAACTCAAAAACCTGTTCCAGTGGTCCTGGGAGATGGGCATGCCAGCTTTCTGGACTGCTCTCCAGGAAGACTTCTTCCTTCTCATGAAAAGTTAATTAGTTATAGAGAAGTTTCCAACTATGTCTCTGCTGCCAGCATTAAGCATCCTCACAAATTAGCCTTTCAAATAGGTCTTCAAACACTATGTTTGGCCTGGGATGGGTGTCTGGTTTGCATTACCAAACTTAGAGTCTTTAACCAGGCTCAGTGGAGTCACATTGCAAGCTTTGCAGACAAAAATAGAGCCACAAGTCAGCAATGTGTGTGAACGAAAAGAAGCACATACTTCAATCTCACTGTGGAGTCTTCTTTATGGTTTTCCTGATTTCTTTAGTCAAGAGCAGACCTTTGCAGGAAAAGGAAAATGTATTATAAAAGAAAGCAGAATTTCTTCACATCAAGTGCTTTGGAACATTATGAAATGAACAAAGCAAAGTGCATTTCTGAAATGCTGACTCATAAAATAAATCCCCAAATCTAGTTTTATTCATTAGGGTTCTTTGCTTTAAAGCAACTAAAACTGACTCTAACTTAATTTTTGGAAAAAGAGGGGATAACTCACAGATTCTAAAAGAAGTTTCTAAAGGCTAAATCACAGCTAAGCAAGGATGTAGGCAAAAGCTCTCCCCAAAGAACAGCCATAGAAATGGACAAATAAATACGACCCTTTAAACTCTCTGGAAACGGACCAGTTCCATACAGCAATCTGAGAAGTGTTTTCTCTTGACAAATCTGCTCAGTTTGGGTTAGAAAGAGTGGGAATCTGGAACAGGTCTGCTCCCAGCTACCCCTCCTCGAAAGGTAGGCATTCAGGTTTTGCCAGATGGGACAGGCCATGGGGATGGCAGCTTTTCCTCCCCCGGCGGAAGGAGCTCATGCAATCTGGAGCGGTGGGTGAGGACCACACCCAACAGCCTTGCTGTTAAAAGTGACCACCTAAGATTTGGTCAAATGCAGCAGACAAATGGATACCGTTTTCTTCCTTCCTTTCTTTCTTTTTTTTATTTTAAAGCTGTTGAATTTATGCTGAGCAGAAAACTAATAGACCTGGCTCCTAGAAGCAGGAAAGTGGTCCACGGCAAGTGTGGTAGAAAAGCCACATGCCAGGGCAAGCAGTGGAAGAGGGGAATAAAAAACTTGGGGAAAGGAACAGGTGTGATTGGCACATTCTGTTAGTTTGGGAAAACCTATCAGATAACCATGTCCATTAGGAGGCCTGAAAAATCAGCCCTTTACCAAACCTATGGGAAAACTGTGGTTGAGGGAGACACAGCCTCATGAAGACATTCAGTAGTGACTGTCTTCAGGGCTAATTGTAGGGGACCCTAGGACTCAGCTGGGCTAATAATGGCAGGGATCCCAGAACTTTGCAATGATAGAAGCCGGGTGGCAGAGCCCAACCATAAGAAGCCCGGTGAACATGAGCACTGCAATGAGTGACAAGGTCAACATCACAACCAGAGGGCCAGACCTGGAGAATTATGGGGATCATTAATAAAACTTGCCCTCAGGGGCAAATTGATGGACAGTCAATAAGTGTCCTGCTACATCTGCATAATCAAAAGAAATCCAGCACAACTTCAGAGAGGGGCCTCAGTGTTACAGTCCTGTCCTAGTTTTTGCAGCAAACCCAGGGTTCCGATGAGGAATCCTTTCACGGAAGGAGAGACTAAGTGCCTGGCGGGAAGAACCCTACTCTCATCACAGGGTCATGTCTCCTCCAGTCATCTTCCCAAGGGATCTGGGCAAAAGACACTGGGGAGGGCAGCGGCAAACACCCAGATGTTCAAGGCTGTTAGAAGGGCCTCAACGGAAATCATTTGCTACTCGCCATGTCATGCCTCCTTCCTGGGGCAGCCCACATGCGTTGATTGGCCAATAGGGAATTATAAAAGCCAACCCAACTCACCCTAACTCAGGACACCCCAAAAAGGCCATTCAGCTTTAGAGGTCCATGTGGGGTCCTGATTGCATTACGCATACCCCCCCCCCCCCGACAGTGTTGTTCCTTCCTCTTCCTTCCCCAGACTGCGCTGTGCTCAGTTTCTTGCACACTTCTCTCCAGCTCGGAATCTGTTTGCCCAGGAGCCCAACTTGAGGTCAGATACTCACAAATGCTTTGTAAACTGTAGAGCCCTAAATACTTATACATAGTACAGTTTAGCTGCTGACTTATTGTTTTGTCATTTTCTTAGCCATCTAGTAAGTACATTTCTATCAGAATTGTGAAAATAGCTGTTAAGACATCTTCAGGATTCTACTACTTAAGAAATTCTCCTTAGGGTAAATAGAACTGTGGCCCAGACTATCTCTTAAAATCCAGAAATGAAAGAATAGTCATCAATTGTGCATCTCATTAACATTTTATGTGAAAAATTAATGCCCAAATATCCCCACGTCTTTATTGCCACTATAAAGAAGGCCATGTAGACCCCAAAACGGTGTTCCTCTGTGATTAACTGAGCATTTGCATCGAGCTAATCATTCATGCTTGTGCATTATGATACCTAAGGCCTTTTTCTTTTACAGTTTTAGTAAAAAAGCAATATAAAAAATAAATGAAATAAGCTAGGGTGTCATTTACTTTTTCATGTTAAATGAGCCAGTGATTAGAAAAAAAAAACCAAAACTAGTTAATATTCTGCTCTTCCAAGATTTACAGTGTGTGAATGTTTATGAAAATACGCCTTTGATAAAAATAAGGGTAAAAAAGCAATGGGGTTTGCTAAAAGCCCCAATTGCCTTTTCCCTTGGCTTTACTGAGGTATGATTGACAAATAAAAACTGTATCTATTTAGGTTTTGGACCACAAAACAAAGGGACTCCACGTTCCTTTTCCTGGGGCATGTCAGTTAGGTCCCATCCTTATAAATGGAAAATGACAATGGTTTTGACACTGGAAACATAGGGAAATAAAATACCATTGATATCATATCACCAATAAAAAGGCTCAATATGAATGTTTCATATTTTTAATAAATTGTCTAAGCTTGAATTTGGAAAAGTCAGTGTGCCTGAATAATGCGGATATATAAAAAGTCCAGTAAGACCATAGAAAGGTGTCTTTGGTGTTTCCTTAGGTACAAACTGAAATGGCCAAAGATCCTGGCAGGTATTTAACAAACCCCAAAACCCCCTGTGAATCACATCTTTTCTCGTCCCCTATAAACAATAGGGGATGGCAGGGTTTATGGTAACAATAGCTGACCTTTACCTCTTTAAAACATTAGGATTCTGTATTTACCCCGAAACACACATACAAACAAAACACAGTTGTGGACAGAGGATCAGGGCAATCGTGTTATCTCTGTTTTGTGTCGTAATAGTATCTTTCAGTTTGAGAGAGCAATTTTGGTTTCACTTAGTTGGAAGAATGGGGAAGAGACTTTTAAGTTGTTTATGGATATTTTAAATGGTGACGAACTTTTCAGGATCAGTGGGTGTAACTATTATCATTACAGCATACTTTTGTATGCACGGAAGACTCTGTTTTCATATTCCAGAATTGATTTCAGTTCTGAGACTAATTGCCAATTTCTATTTCATTGACTAATTTTTTGAAATAATTTGTTTAGCCTCCCTATACATCATGTCGCTACGTCTCTCAGCTCAGAAGGCAGAGACTAGCACATATTTGAGAAGATGATTTCAGCAGTGGGACAGGTCCTGAGTGAGATGGGTAGCTCTTACGAATGCTTTACAGCTGAGATGGCCAGGTCACCTCAGCTCCAGGATGCTTCTTATTCAAAGCTAAGCTGATACTTCCACTGTACTGTGTTGCTGTCTTTCTCAATTTACTCCAACAGTTGAGCTACAACAGTTATGTATACTCTATATGGGGCCGCAGGGGTTAGAAGACAAAAAACATACAGGAAGTGACAGAACAGGGGTTTATAATTTAGTGGGAGCAGAACAGCAAATACATTATCTAACTTTTTTTTTTTTTTCCTCAAATGGCTGTTGAATTTATTTGCTTGATCAATAATGGTCCTGGCAAAAATTAGTTAACCAACGCTGAGACAACTGTAATGAAATACTAATTTTAAAAATCCCTGACACCTTGATAGAAATGAAGAGTTTACACAAACAAAAAAAGGAACCTTCAATATTGCCAGCAAATGAAATGAATGTAATATGACCGACGGGACAGCAAGAAGGCTTTTATACGTTTATATTTGACACCTGACCATATTTTCAGTCACCATAATATCTTCTCTCCAGATTTAAAAAAATAGTATGCTGATTTCTATAACAAAGCTTTTTTTCGTACAAAAATCAAACAATGGCCAACAAGTCACAACAGTGCAATAGGTAGAGAATAAAAAACCACATCAAACAGGTGCTGAAAATAAATAGTAACTAGGAGAGGACAGAGCCCTCGTGGGGGGTTTGTTTCCATCACCTTGAGTGTGTGGGGTCTGTCTTCACAGCCGTGAAATCTGGCCTACCTCATGGGTGCCACTGATAACTTTTTTTTTCATTATCTAACTTTGATTAGTTATGCTGGGAAAGTTGCTTTTGAAGGATTTAACTTGTTTACATAACAGAGTGATGGAGGTAATATCATGACCCCATTTTACAGGTGAGCAAACTGAGGAACAGAACAAGTAAGCAATGTGCCCGACCTCACAGACTGAGTCAGAAATGAAGCCACGATTCAACCCAGAGTCTGACTGGATGGCCTGTGCTCTTCACCGAAACAACGATACAGATTCTGGTGATATTGGAAAGGACTCTCACAAAGCTTTCCACAGTTCACTGGGAGGGATGTAAACAAACAATATTGACCGCAGGACGGAGAATATTTGGGGACAACCAGAGAGCAGACTATCTCTTGATCTATTTCTTTCTCCATCTCTATCTTTATAGATATATTCCAAATATATAGCTCTAAATATCCCAACATTAGAGCATCTGAAACTGTGGCAAAATCAGACCTATTAAAGGTTCTTATCACCCATAACACTCCATGTCCTGACCTGTCCCTTCAACCAACCATAGTAATACCCAACCTTTCATGAAACACACTGACTCCGAACCCAGCACTGTGCTAAAACCTTTCTATGCATGAACATATTTACTGCTATGTTATATTAGATCATATGTATGTTACCTCAGACATATGAAACTCCTGTCTCCCTTCCTCTTCCTGTAGGTGAGCATTCTAACCCAAGCTTCATTTCCTGCATATGATTCCATGACCTGCTCTTTTAGACCTTTCCTGAATCTACATTCTGGCTCTGCCCTCTTTGCTGTCCAGCTCTGCATTTGTGAGATCTGCTCCCTGGGTTCATCTTGATGGTGGGTTGGCAGAAATTACGTTTTTATCAAAATGGAAGTTGTTTCCCTCCTTATAAATTGTTATTTCTAGTGACTTCGAAATGACCACTAATGGATACAACCTTCATCCTTCCATCTGCCATCTAGAGCCATCTCTTACACCCTCCTCAACCTCAGGCATCTGTGCAATGGGTTCTCAAGCCCCACTGAGCAGAACGCTTCCCATGTCTTTCTTTTCACCTCCTTCTCTTCAGTTCACCTCCTACATCCCAGCTCAGACACTAACAATTCCATCATAAAGGTCCTCCTTTTTCAACTTCTAACCTTATTTGAAAGGAATTCTCCTAAATTCCTTATGTTTTTCCTAAAGCATAATGCCTTCAAGGTCATGTTGTCACAAAGGGCTGGATTTCCTTCTTTTCTGTGGCTGAATAGTGCGTGTTGTGTGTGTGTGTGTGTGCATGTGTGTATGTGTGTGAGACAATTTCTTTATGTGTTCATCCATCAATGGAGGCTCTTTCCATATAATGCCAGAACAAACATGGCAATGCAGGTGTCCCTTCAGTACAGTGATTTCATTTCCTTTGGCTATAGAGCCAGAAGTAGAATTCCAGGATCACATGGGGATTGTAGTGTTAATTTTTGGAGGAACATCCATACTGTTTCCCACAGTGGCTGCACGAATTCACATCGCTACCCACGGTGCACAAGTTTCCCGTTTCTCCACACCCTCATCAACACTTGTTATCTCTTATCTTTTTGATGATAGCCATTCTGACAGGTCTGAGGAGATATCTCATTGTGGGTTTCTTTTTTTTTTCCTGTAATTTTATTTTATTTTTCAGTGTTCCAAGATTCATTGTTTATGTGCCACACCCAGTGCTCCATGCAATACGTACCCTCCACAATACCCACCTCCAGGCTCACCCAACGCCCTCACCCCCCTCCCCTCCAAAATCCTCAGTTTGTTTCTCAGAGTCCACAGTCGCTCATGGTTTGTATCCCCCTCCAATTTCCCTCAACTCACTTCGCCTCTTGTTGTGGCTTCAATCTGTTATTTCCCTGATGACGAGTGACATTGAGTACTTTGTCATGTACCCATTGGCTCCACTGATTTTAAAATGCCTACCAAATTTCTAACCAGTCTAACATTTTATTCAATTTACCTCTGGCCTATTTATTTTTACTCTCCTTTATATTTTTCTCTCCATATATTATATGCTCCAATAAAACTTAATCACAGTTCTCCCAAGTAAGCCATGCCAAAATAAAATAAAATAAAATGAAGTTCACTTTTTTGTACTATTTCCTCCGTTTGGAAGACGTATCTTTTCTTACTGAAATATTGACCACCTTTCAAACTCCCATTTAAACATCTTCCATGAAATCTTCCCTGTTTGTCCAAGCAGAAGCAATTTCTCTGTCTTAGAAGCCCTCAGGGCATTTCGGTTATTTTCATATGGCGCTTCCTGCTTTTACCATGAATTACGCTTGTGTGTGTACATGTCTTATTTTTACACATAACTATAGGGAACTCTATAGAAATAGGCCTCGGATCTTGTAAATTACTTTCATTGAATCTGTCAGGATCCTGGGTTTGGGGCACACATAGCACTCTCAAACTACAGGGTCTTAAGAAGGTGTGGGCAAGGTATGTAGAAACCACGGGCGCAGTGCCATATCCTGGGCTAAGAGAAACAGAGCAGTGGCCACTACAGCTGCACTAGGAAACGAGGCAGGGGAATGGGCTTGGGAAGGATCGATCTGCAAGGCAAGGGCAGCTCTGAGAGGTGCTGTCCTTTAGCGGACAGTCCACCCAGCCTGAGACAGTCCTGGAGAAAGGGTCCTAAGGCAGTGAACGCCACGCCTTCATTCTCCTTCTCTTTATAATTTCTTGCTGGTGTTTCAATGAACCAAACACAATCCACAGCCCAAGGACGAAGGGACCTGTTGACTCCATACAGACCAGTCTCCCAGGGCTGCAGATTGGGTGGGGGAAAATAGAGCAGGGATCCAGAGGGCCAGGCTGAAGAGAGACACGATCACTAAGAATATACTTTTAATGAATTTTGTTTAAACAAGTATTTAATAAATATTTATGGAACATTTCTTTGCACTCATACAACTCCATAATATTTTGCAGTCAGGATACTTCAAAGGTTCTAACAGCCCGCCAGTCCCTTTTGCTATTTCTTTCTAAGCATATATATGTGTATATATATACTTTATATATATATATATATATATTTTTTTTTTTTTACTCTGCTCAACTCAGCAATACAGGAAAAGCTTTCTCTCCCCCTCACTCGAAATGTGTACTCTTAGGATACTTCTTGAGAATGAGATAATGTTTCAATAGTGAGCTGATGTTAGCATAGGCATTGCCTTTTAAGTGTAGATTTAAAAAATGACAATTTTCTTGGGAGAAAAAAGGGCCAGGGGAAAAATGACTTACCTGGTTCCTAAATTTCCCGTGTTTCTTGCCAAAGGTTATCAAGAAAATTAAGATTTCTTGTCCTTTTTGACTTGCTATTTACTTTGAACTTTCACTGTGGCTGTCTATTTTTTTGTAGATGCGTCCACCATTCACTAAGTCAAAGAGAGATAGATCATCAGGACCTCCAGAGTTTCAGTTCATTGTGCTGAGTAGATTCATGGTGCTCCTACTACTATGACTTCTGTACGCATTTTTCTCCGCTCAGAAGGTCCTTTTTTAAATAAAGGAAAGACTCACCAAACCACCAAAAAATGAAAAACACAAGCCAAATGTTGTATTTTATATATATCTATGGGGATGTGCATATATAATATATTTTATGAATGTACTTATAAAAACTAAAGAAATCACAAAACAATTCAAAGAAATATCTCTATATGAAGTGCATGTGATGTGATTAAATTGTCAAAATGAGAATATCTGATATTTTATATGATTACAATTATGGTGAAAAACGGTCATTTTCCCTAGTCTTCAATCCACGTTTAATTTTAGTCGCCATCTCAGGACACTATTTTTTCCTATTATTCTTTTGGATGGCGTTGCTGCTGACAGTTCTTTATCATCGCCACTGTTACTAATGTGATCTTGCAAATCAGAAAGCAATAAATGCCATGTGGTCCAAATATATAATTAATGCTAGCTGTGAGGTAGAGGCTATGTCAAGATTTGTAGTTCATTTTCAGATTTCCAAGGCTGATAATTCCTATAAAACATAAAAACCCCAAAAATTTCTTACCTTGATCAAGAGGTAAGATATCTTTATCAAAGACTAAGTCATATCAGAATATTCTTATAGGTTTTCCCTTCGCTTTTCTCTATACAGAACTTCAAATTCTTTCGAATATCCCCTAGGCAAAGACATGACATACTACAATGGCCTTTGACCTTGAAATGCTCATTCCCTGTAGCAGACAGCTGGTTGGCCACCAAAGTGACCAACTTTGGGTTTTCTTCCACAGTACAGAGATATGCTGGAAGGGGAGGCTGGAAGGAACGTGGGCTGCATTCTCCGGGCCTCCTTGTGTCTTGACTTATTCTCCCAAATGGAAGCATATGTGTCACTTCCAGGCTAAAGTAGTTAATGAGATGCTTTCTCCGTCACTCTAAAGGAAGGCAAAGTGACAAGAAGGAAGAATAATGGGAGCTGAATGACCTGGGAAAACCATCGTTGGACTTAAGAACGTCTGCAACGGACTGTGATCTTAGTCTCTAAAATTTTCCTTTAGCGTTATGCCTCTGGGATGATAATATTTCATATAAGTGAGTACCATGATATTGAAATAAACTATTCTATGCATTATAAAAAATACAAATTTAAAAATACAAATATAAGAAATATTATAAAATACAAAATATTCTCATATAGGCCAAAGATGTGTGTGCATGTGTGTGTGTTTATGTGTGTACTTAATAGAAGTACACATGTGCGCACATATGTACACATGTACACACATCTATGGTATATTTTGATTTCCCTTCACTAGGGAAAAAAGTTCTGGAAGACAAAAAATTAAGAAAAAGAGCATCGTTGCTTTTCCTTCCACCGTCACTTAATACACATCAACATAAAACTGGAGATGGTAGAGACTACAGGAAATTTCTTGCACCTATAACCTTAAAGAACCGTCTCTGCTGGTTCTTAATTACAGCTAGAATGTGAATAGCTTGTAAGCAAGAGAGCAAGAAAGCCTATCAATTTAGCATTTAAGTATCAGTATTAATTACTCGTTTGAAGAAATGTGGGATTGTACAAATTGCTCAATGATGATTACAAAGGAGTTTGCATTTGCAAACAAATGCCTGTGCAATTTGCCTGCTAAGCACCACTTACAGAATTTAAAAAGTGTAGCCCTTGAAATCAAATAAGCCATTCTTCCAGTGGTTCCCGCTCTTGCTTTAGAGGTGTTCTCGGTTGCAACTATCTTCCCTTCCAACAGCTTCTAACTTCAGACTTCAAAATTTGCTCATTTGAGTATACCTCAAGACTTCCCACTTTCTGAGCTGTACTATTAATTGTTCAATGTTTTTCCCCAGAAGAAGGATCCTAAAAATTTTCATAAAATCTCTCTCGACCCCACTTCTGCTACCGGTGGTTGTCCCATATATTTGTTCCCTTATCCTATAAACTCCTTAAGAGATTTGTTTATATTCTGTCTCTAACGCATCTGTGGTCATTCCCTTTAAACTGACTTCCATATGACTCTCATCTTACCATCCCACAAATCATTACATCTTCACGTGTTCATGAAGCAACTCCACATTTCTGAATTCAAAGTTCTCTTGTCCTTACTTGATTACCAGCAGCATTTGACACCGTTGATGAGCTCTTCCTGCAAGTTTCCCCACTTGGTCTCCTAAACCCTACCCTTTGTTGAGGGTCTCCCTATCCTACTGGTCATTCCTGCAAAATACCTTTCACTTTTCCTCTTCTTTTCCATAATTGCTTCCTGACCAGGGTTCTCTGATCTCAGTCAGTAGACCTCTGTCTGTATTCTCTCCTTTGATAACCCCATCCAGTTTCCTAGCTTTAAATTGATTTATTTCCAGCCATGCCCACACTTACGTCTCCTACAAACTCCAGACTCTAACTGCATACTTGACATTTGAAGGCAATTAACTGTCTAACAGACGAGTATGACTTAACATGTCGCAAACAAAACCCATGAGATGCCCTCAATGCCATATAATCTGTTCTACCCACAGTTTATAGCATCGCAGAAGATGGTGGTTTTCCAGTTGCTCAGGCTAATCACCTTGAATGTTTCCTGGATTTATCATTCTCTCTTATAATCGCATACCTAAGAGCCAATGTCAGGACATTCTGTTGCTTTTGCATTACAAGTTTACCCAGAATCTGACCACTTCTCACCTCCTGCTACCAGCTGTTGGATTCACCATCATCTTTACCTGAATTCCTGCAATAGCTTGATAATCCTTTAACATGTAAGTAAAGCCATGTCAGTTCTCTTTCCAAACTTTCAATGGCCCTGATCTCAGAGTGAAAAACCAAAATTTCACATGGTCTATTTTGACCCGTATTGCCTCTTTGTCCTCGTGTACTCACTTTTGTCTTGTCCTCGCCCTCTCATCCACACTGGCCTGCACGGGGCTCCTCAAATACACCATATCATGCCAACACAGAGTCTTTGCACGGTCACCTCTACTTAGAATGTCTCTCCCCCAGACACCCACGTGGCAAGCTTCACCTCCTTTGTGTCTTGGTGCAAATTATTGCATCCTTAACTCGAAGCGCAATCTGACCACACATTCAAAATTTGCCCTCTTTCTTTGCCCTGCGATGCTTCTTTTATTTTCTCACAGCAATGTTTAATCCCAAATAGATGATCTAGTTGGCTTATTAATGACATCCATTCTGTATCAACGATAGCCCCTTCTAAAACAAACTCCTATGGGCAAGCATCTTTGCAATTTTTACTCACTCACCATCCCGAGCAGCAGGAGCCATGTCTAGAACAAGGCAGACGGTCACAAGTCTTGTCTCAGAAACTAAAGACAGGAATGAAGCAGGTGTGTGTGTTACCTGACCCACTTCCATACCATTGAACTTAACTGATCATTCAACTTGTGCATTGTTCAAATGAGTAGGCTTCGATATTCTAAATATTTTAGTAATTTTCCAGTACTTCACGTCAGTGGTTCTTGGTGTCTTACTTAACATTACTTAATAATGACATAATCTAATAAACATCAAATACTGAGAAAACCAAGATATAGGTAGGTAAGTAATCTGCTTAAAGCCATACATCTCATAGTCAACGCAGACCAAATCTACCTCTGCAACTCCAACTCGTTGGTTCTCAAACACTTGGCAGTAAAACTTCCAACCCATTACAGACCTTTTGCAAAGTTTAATAAAAATGAGTTAGCAGAGAAATAACAAATTTTAATAGGTGCCAACACCACAAAGTACATTTGTTTAGCGTTAGATTTGTTCCAAGGGTCAAATTGTTACACATTCCTACATGCTTGGTCTCAGTTTCTGCACGTATCACATCATGAAAAGTAATGAAGGTGTGGCATGCTAGAGCCCCCCTTTAGTTACGAAGCCTCCCCGTTCTCTCCTCTTTCTGTGCTCTTGACACAAACCTGCAAACTCCACGCGTGAAACTGCTTGGTCACGGCTGTATCGTGATCTGTCCTACCCACGTGAGATAAACTGTACTGAACGTACCTTTGTCTAGTACAGGGAGTGTGGTCATGGAGAATATAAAATAAAGTTCTAACAAAAAGTGTACACCAATTAGTTCCCCTAGGCCAACACACGTTGTTATTATGCTGACTTTGTCCTTTCTAGAAAGATCCGCAGCAGTCCAACAACCGTGTGTGTGTGAAACCTGGAAACGGCAGGGGGTGAGGAGGGCAGGGCTCTTTTTTATCTCTTCGGCCACCCCTTTTGTCAAGTTGCTTAACCAATTGGCATCGAAAGCAGTGGTTTTCCTGTCTGACTTGCCATCAGAGAGAGCACATTTCAGCATAAATGACTGTGTCCAATGGTCGTCCAGGAAACAGTTTTGCAATCTGTGTTTAATCAAATTCATTGAATTTTCGCAGCATTGCAAGCAGTTCATTACTGTCATTTTTCCCCACAGATGACTCTATTCCTCAGTACCACTTACCCACTTAACACCTCCTGGCAATGGCCAGTGCCAGCCATCTGCCTCCACGGTGCCAAAAGTAATAACTTCTGGTACAGAGCATGAACATTATGTTATTATATTTAATCTTTCCTCTGTGTGTTATCATTCAGCATAACCACCCTTCAGGATTACAGAGAATTAGATGGCAAATAATATTGCTTCCGTATTGTTTTCTCCTCCTAGTTTCTGTGGTTCACTGCCAACAACCACCCATTCTCTGGACCCAAGGCAAACCATTAGCTATTGCTACAATGCCTGATTATTGCTCAAGGCCTCACTGAACTGTATTTTTACAGGATGTACAGGCAGTACTGAGCCTGTTGCAGAGTCCCTACAACAAGTTTTTGAGAGTTTTAGTATGGAACACCATCGAAAGCATGGCTTATACAACGTATCATTTTGATTCTCTCTATCATAATGGGGTATTTGGTTTCCATTCCTAAATTCCTTTGCGGAAGGAAGTGTGGGATGAGTTGTACAAGCTGAGCATAACACCCTGATGAATTCCACTGTGAAATCTTAGGCAGATGAGAAGTAGCTGATGACATCAAAAAACCACTCAAGTCAGCATAGGGGAAGCAACAACAAAAACCCATCAAAATTGGTATGTAGCATCTTGCAAGCAAAAGCTAGCTGTTGGCCTTAGGATTTTTATTTTTCAACTTTAATGCAGGTGTTGTGTGGAATTTTGGTTACTCAAATTTTGGTTTAATGGGTGTCTCTGAGTCTAAAAAGTGACTTATTCGTTTTAAATTCTAACAATACATATTTATTAAGTGTCCATTTTCTTTTTAGTATTTCAAGATGCCTAATGCAATATTTTTTTAATATGAGTTAATGAAACATTAGGTTCATGGGTGTTATGAGAAAGAATTATTCTACTAAGTTTGAAAAAAAACCCAACTAGATTAAACAGCAATGATTATGCTTATTTGTAGAATGGTTTCTCAAAACTGACAACAGGCTAATGTGTATTGAGAATTTCCAAGTGGGGAATTTACCAGGTCATATTTCAATAGTGTTTCGGTTAGCTAGGTGCCTGCCCTTCTGCATTTTCCTACAGAATATCTTAGAGCACTAATATTTCTCAGGATATATTCTGGTAATTGTATCTTTACACTCTACTGCTCACTGAACATCTACATGACGCCACCTTTGAACGTTTTCCATTTTCTTTGTGGATAGGGGTGCCGTGTTAGGGCTAGTTTGGGCCTTGGTCTTAAGCAAATGGAAGCAAAACAGAAAGAGTGAGTTCTACAGCTCCATCTTTCCTTCTAGTGGTGATCCCAGTGGGGCAATAATGAGATGTTGAGGTTGAAAATGGGAAAGGTCTGATCTCTGAGTCAGCACCTAAAGAGTGTGACCTTAGAAGAGCAAACAAGCCTAGAGTGGAATTGGCATGAGTAGGACATTAACTTGTATGGTCCAGTCGCTGAGATTACATTGTGTGTGAGTGCAAGATAGCAGAGCTGATCTTGACTATTCCTCCCATAATGAAGCCACAGTGGGTGACATTGCTTATCTATGGCCTGGGATTATATCCACACAAAATGGAAGACCTTCCTAACCCTGATCACATGTTCTTAATTTACATCCTGATTTTAAAGCTCATCATTCTTTAATAAGAATTTGGAAGAAAAAAATGTTGGGTCTTGTTTTGTTTTATTTTTTGTTTTTGTTTTTTTAAGATAAGAGGAGAGTCACTACAGTAAGTTGTGTTTCTTACTATAGATTTCCAGCAGATGCTGCATATGAGGTAGAATGTTCTAGAGCCTTTGAGTGTCCCTACATGTGGGAAAAAAGTCTTTCTTTGCCTCAGATAGGATTTTTTTCCCACTTAATTTATGAATCTAGGTAAAAAAATAAATAAATCCCCTTCACCTTCAAGCAAAGTCTTTGGTCCTAAAGCAATCTCCTGAAGAAAGAAGCCATTTTATCAGAACCTGAAGTGTCTTCATTACAACATCAACAACATTTATTATTTCCACTGGTTGGCAGGATGCACTCCTGAATTCCATGAGAATTTACATAATTTGGCCCCTGGGATTTTTATAGTCAAAAGCAACGGCACTTAACATTTCCTCCCCAACCTGAGCACACATGATGAATGACATTCACATGAATGACGCATCTGCATGTTCAAACTCACGGTTATGCACCATTTCCAGCAAAAAGTTGGCCATTCTTCCTTTTTACTTCCAGTCAAGAGAGCATATTACAATGCAAATAACCAAGAGGGATATTAAAGGTATAGCCTTGAATCTGTCCTATTTGTTTAAAGGAATACTTTTGAACCGGTATTTGCATTCAGTCAGTGAAAAGTTAGTTGGGGCTTACAAAACAATGACCACTCTATAGTAGTGAGGATGACAACAGTGTTTATGGAATGTTTTCTACATGCAAAGCACCTTGCCCAATATTACATATAAATGCAGATGTACACTTGATTTTTATATCAATTTACTTAACCCTTAGTCCTCACCACAACCATCTGAAAGGGAATTATTTTCCCCCATTTTGCAGAAGAAGAAACTGAGGCAGAGAGGAGCAAGTAGCTCATGCAGCTGGTAATTTGTACAATTAAGATTATGTCATGTGTCAGGATGCCCTTCAAAGTTCACATCCCTTTCTCTAAAATATTATAAAATAGTGTCATAAAACAGTAAGTTGTAATATTTGCAGCTGAGAACAACTAAACATCCATAGTTTGCTCTTGGTTTACCGCTAGAACTTGGGGATCAAACTTACCTTTTTCTGGAGGAACTAGAGAAATTAACAAGTCCCTCGCAACATAAGAAGTTATAGCTCTTTAAAGAGACAAAGACTCCCTGTTGCCACCACACCGGGGGAATTATAGAAAAGAAAATGGCACATGATTCGTCTTCCATTTTATATTAGAGAACAGTTCTGGAATCAAAGCTCCAGGATTCAAAATGTGGGTCTACCACAACCTGCCTGAATTTCACTTATGCATCTGTCCATAATTATTGACTGAGTATGCACCCTGTGTCTAGCACCATTCCAGACCATGAACAGACAACATTGTGCACGATAGGCCATGAGGCCATTGTTGCCTCTTGATACTTACATTTCTGGTGGGAGGAGGCAGAGAACATACCAGGTTCATTAGGACACTGATTTCAGAGAATGGGCAATTACCTAAAGAAAACAATACAGAATAATGTTGAGCTACAGTAACCATAAGAGAAGCTACAAAAAAAAAAAACAACCCACTGAAGAAAACAGCATATGTTGGGCATAATGTTAATGGAAAGACTAGAATATAACATTCTATCTATACTGTATTTTTATGACATGAAACTGAAGATGCACATAAATAAAACATTGATGTTTTCAAAATGACATTTGTAGGTAATTCCCTTCTTGTAGTGATATTGTTTTCAAACTAGTCTGTAATAAAACAATAAATTTAAAATGTTTCCCCTTCAAAGACAATGTAAAAGATTCAATAATATTTTAATAAAGAAAAATTAGGAAAAACAACCTAAAAATAAACAATCACATAATGTTGATATGAGCTACCCAGTTGTCATAAAAATGGTAAAAGTAAAGACAGTATAGCAACCTAAGCATGTTTGTGATACAGTAAGAAAACACAGAACACAAAATTATTTATGATAGTTGTTAACATAACTATCTAATATTTTACATGCATAAAACAAAGAGACGAACATTGTCCAGATAGCGAAGTCAGTTGAATAGTAGGGAAATTGGATTGTAGACGATACTTTCTTATGTTTGGTATTTCTGAAATAATTTTTAAACTGTTCAAATGATTTTGAAACAAAGCAAGTGCTCTAACGATCTCGAATGATCCTCCCTGACTTCATTGAAGAGAAGTGAAGGTTTTCCTTATTTGACTTTCATATAAAGTGTTTTTCTATCAAAGTTTTAATATATGTTGCTCTTACAAATGGGCATCCTAAACTTCACATAAATTCATTTTCAACCCAGTAGTTAATCATTGCCAGACAGACACATACTCTAGGTAGGCTGCTTAATCCATCAAAGAGTTGATCTCTTCAAGGTTAGTTACAAGTGGTGTTTGACTTTGTTCTTTTCTGTTTATTTTTTGTCTGTGTTGAGGTTACTTCCCTATAAATCTAATTTGCAAATTTTCTTCTCACTGCAGTGTCTGGTAAAATGGCTGATTTTCTTCCCTAAGCTAGTGACAATTCTAATTTTTAAAATCTTTTCTAAATTTTCTTAACTTTCTTCTCTTTCCATTTCTCTGTATGCCCAGCAGGTTTTGTACTAACTTTTGATACTAAATCATTTGCATTTTATCATTATCACATGCCATGTAGAATATAATGGGATTTCTGCTTAGAATAGGAAATCTTTTATTTTCAGAGGCAACTGGTCACCAACACGTGATTTGTAAGTCTACCTAGCAACTCATGTATGACTCTGAACACCGTGATGATTTGGGGAGTTGTAGAGTCATGCCATTTTAAATGTGCATGTGTTGTTGTACCTTTTCTACAATTTGCATGGAATGTAGATGACTTTGTGTCAACATTTGTATCTCATCTGATGTTCATTTGCTTCTGAGTTGATGTAGAAACGAGATGAACTGTTAGCAGTGATTCCATACCTCGAACAAGTCAACGATGGGCTTGAAGTGGATGTCCTTACTAAAGAATGACAAGGTCATGGCTGGCAGCTTTCTCTTGGGATCTTAGCAAAACAGCAAGGGAAACTTTCAGTGTCTGAAACATCCCTTATGACTGATATGTCTTTTCTGGCCAGCTTTTGTTATATTGTGTATGCATTATGTGTATTACAGTAATCCTTTTTTTCTCTCTTCAATTGTTATTGATCCAAGTGTTTACTAAAAAGCCATATATAACGAACAATGGCTAATTCATTGGATTCAACCAAACATGACCCCTCTGTATCTTGGACCTTAAGTTAGAGGCACAGACAGGAAAACAGTTAAACAAATATATACTCATGATATTGCAGAGAGAGATAAGAGCTCTAAAAGATGTTAAGTTGAGTAATAGGGGTGCAGGTGGCTAAGTTGGAGGCTGGCTGTTTAGAAAGGGTGGTCCCTAATAAATTAGTGTTTGAACTGAGATATAAATGATGTGACCAGCCAGGTGAAGAGCAGACTGGGTACCAGACTGAGGTGTAAAGACCCAGTAGTAGAGAGAAACTTGGGAAAGTCAAGCAATGGGAAGGAAGACGCTAAGCCCACTGGACTGGGGAGTGGACAGCGGCGATGAACTTGTAGGGGTAGGTGTGGGCCAGCTCAGGGACTAGCGAACTACACTGGGGGCAAAATCCCATGAGCCATCAGTGTTTGGTGAACTAAGAAAATTTTTACAGATGAACACTTGCAGTCAATATGATCATTGGGAACATTGGCTTTTGAAGACAAATGTGATCCTCCCAAAAGCAAGAATTTCATTCTCAAAATTATTAGTTGAGTGTAACAAAATGATAGTGATATTTTATAATAACATTTTGTTATTTCATAATAATACAATTATGTTTATATTTTGAAACTTGCCAAAGACATTTGTCAAGATCCGTCCTCTCTCTTGTGATGAAAGTATCTAATAATAACCTTGATTTTTGTCTTTTGGCCCATAAAGCTTAGCATACCACTATCTGTCTTGCCAGAAAAAGTTTGGTAACTCCTGGGTTACATGCTGCCGACTTCTCTGGGAACACAGTCTTCTTATTTATTTATTTATTCTTTAAATTTTTATTTTTTTTAAGATTTTATTTATTTATTTGACAGACAGAAATCACAAGTAGGCAGAGAGGCAGGCAGAGAGAGAGAGGAGGAAGCAGGCTCTCTGCTGAACAGAGAGCCCGATGTCGGGCTCGATCCCAGGACTCTGGGATCATGACCTGAGCCGAAGGCAGAGGCTTTAACCCACTGAGCCACCCAGCCACCCCACATTCTTCTTTTTTAAATAATCCTAAGTTTTTTCTTTTCTTTTTCTTAATGATATCTGGTTTTATTTTTTCTTGTAACAAATAAGCTCATTGAATACCTCTGTGTGATATTATCAGGGAATAATATATAAGGAAAAAAAATTCTCTGCTGTTTAAGGATGATGCTGAAAGCTGAGTATCTACTTCTGTCTCTGTTTCTCTCAGTCTTATCAACCTCAGCCCACATACGGACAGGTCCCTCTGGATGTGATGGACACATCACGCTGTATTAGTTCCCGGCGTGCCACGCGAGAAGTGGATACACGAGGTACTGTGAAATGGTCACCACAATAAATTTAGTTGAACATCCATCAGCTCACAGAATTATAATTTTTTTCCTGTGATGAAATCTTTTAAGTTCTATTCTCTCAACAGCTTCCTAACAGACAACACAGAATCGTCAACAACTGTCACCACAACGCTGACCCTAAGGCTTATTCTTATTCATTTGTTAATTTTTACCTCCCTGGTGAGAAACCTGACTGCATTACCCACAGCACATTTACATATTTATTTAATGTTCGTATACACATAAAATTGTTTCAAAATTGCTTACAAATTCCTCTATGAGAAATAGATTTACAAAGGCCAGTATTTTTATTTATTTATTTATTTTTTTTTTTAAAGATTTTATTTATTTATTTGACAGAGATGACAAGTAGGCAGAGAGGCAGGCAGAGAGAGAGGAGGAAGCAAGCTCCCCGCTGAGCAGAGAGCCTGACAGGGCTGGATCCCAGGGTCCTGGGATCATGACCTAAGCTGAAGGCAGAGGCTTTAATCCACTGATCCACCCAGCTGCCCCACAAAGCCAGTATTTTTAAATGGCTCTCATATGCCTTTAGCTTTAGATCATCCAGTGAAAATTCTGTCTTCCAAAGTTACTGGGGTTACTTCTTTTCTTTCTCCTTCCAGAGAAGTTCTATTACTCATTTATGACACAATTAGGTTCATTTATCGCTGTTTATACTTCACATTGGGCGCCCCCCCCATCCTGCTTGATATGTAGATACAGATATAGATACAGAATATAGATATAGATATACCTTGGCTTCTATGTTTTCTTGGTATGTGTATTTTTTCCATTACAATAGTTCTAATGCTGCAATAAGATTTATAAAGTCTCACCTTCCTTTTCCTGGTTCTCTGTTCTGATGCTCCACTGCCCTTCCCCGGTCTCCCCTCACCCCAGGTCACTGATCTATTTTGTTTCTTGTTTACTCATCCTGCATTTCTTGTGCACAAACATGTAGACAGGTATCTATTTTTTATAGCCCCCTTTTCTTACAGGAAGGAGACTATGCTATGGCTACTTCTCTGCACCTTGCCAGATTCACTTAGCAGCACCTTCTGGAAATCAATCCAAATCAGTTTGGAGACCTCATCCTCATTCTCCTCACAGCTGCCCAGGACCATTTTGTGGCCGCACCAACAGCTATGCCACTCCTCTCCTATGGACGGGCATTTAGGTTTTCTCCAAAATTTTGCAAGTGCAGATAAGGCTGCGATTCCTCGTTTTTGCAACATTAGGTGCGTGCCTTTGGGGTAGATTACTAGACGTGGTACCCCGGGAACAAAGGTACGCGCATGTGAATTTTGTTACATTTTGTCAAATTCTGCTCCTGAGGGGTTATCCCCATCCTCATCCCTCCACAGCAGTGTGAGAGAGCCCCTGACCCCCTTCCCATTCAGAGTACCCCCCATAGCACCAACCATCCCAGTTTAATTTCTGCCAGTCTGATAAGTGGTTCATTCTGTGTGTTTTAATTTTCATTTCTCCATTTATGAATTACTGGTTTATCATATATTGAGAGGCCATTTTTTATCTTCTTTTGTGAATTGTCCTCAATTTTAAAAAATCAGCTTTTGGGCCCTTTGTGCCTCAGGCTACTAGGGACATTCGCGGGTTGATTGTGGTCTACTTTGTGCTGATTTTCTCTCAATTTTCAGTTGTCTTTTGACTTCACTTACGCTGTTGTTCTTTGCTGTGTGACTTCTTCTCTTACTGTAGTAAAATTCATCCCTCTTTCCTTGCACTGTTTTTGGATTTGGAACCACCTGCAGAAGGCTTCCTGGGCACGATGGACAAAAGAGAGTTCCCCTGTGTCTTACTCTGGTCTTGGCTTAGTTACACGTTTTTACATTGAGATCCCTAATCTGTTTGGAGTGCATTCTTAACACCTGGTGTGAAATATGGATCCAATTTTATCTTTTTTCCAAATGGCTACCCAGTTGTCCCAACACCATTTATTAAAAAGTTCTTCTCTACCCTAGTGCTTTGAGATGCCACCTTCATTATACACTAAATTACCTTAAGTACCTGGAACTATTTCTAGGCTTTAGCTTCTGTTCCACGGGTGTGTTAGTCTATACAGGCCCCTGTTTCACACTGGTTTAATTATAGAGGCTTTATATTGGATGTTTTAATGTCTGTGAGGGCTAGACCCCCTCAGAGCTTTTCTTTTCAATTATTTTTTTCCTGGCTACTGTTATATGTTTGTTTTTCCATATGAGCTACAGTATCAATTTGTCTAACTCCTTAAAATAGCTCATAAATGAGAACTGCCGGTGAAAGTTTCGAAGGAAGCAGAGAATGATGAGGAAAAGGAAGCGCAGGGAAAGGAAGGACAGGGTCCCTCCATAAGACCCTCAGCCTCCAGGTCACACTGCTCACGGGCTGTTAACAGACCTTCTGGTGGGCACCTGCTTTTCACCCCAGAATCACAGCAGGCTCTGAGAATCGAGCAGCGAACCTCTCAGATAGAGGTACCCTCGCCATGAGGATGGGGACAAAATTCTTGGCATTATGAAGCACAGTTAGGATGTGGTTCTTGTATATATATTATTTTTTGCTCTTGCTACAAATTGCCAGGAAATAGAGAATTCGGAAACAGTGTTATAGAGTCCAAAACAGAACTCCCCCTCTCCCCAGTCGGCCAAGTCATTCATCTCCACTTTGCTCTCGACACCCTGCTCTTTCTACTGCCAACATGCCATCGATCACTCTCATCGGTGTGCATCACTGCCACGGTGCCTCTCAGGTCATCTCTCTCCAGCTTGCTTTCTCGATGCTTCTGATCCATGCCTCCAGCATAATTTCTGTCTGGACTACTGCATTTATGTTCTCAATTCTCTCTCTCCTGCCATTTCTCACTCAGCACTCGGCAGGCAGAAGGACTGTGATTTTCATAAACATGACTCTGGCCATGTCTTTCGCTGGCATCGTACATTTCAACGGCTCGAGACCATCCTGGGCAGACGTCCAAACTCTTTGTTCTCATGGTTTTCTAGGCTCTGCACAATCTGCCCCCCTGGCAAATTCACACTGCTGCTCCTCTCCGTCACCGTGCTAGGCCACCCTGGCTCTCTCCAGATTCCAGAAGGTGCCCTGCTTCTTCCAGGGGCTCTTCCAATGCCTGTCATCTCCTGTGAACCCTGCCCTTCCACCAGGTCAACTCCTAAGGGGCCCATCCTCTAGTTTTCCGGGCTTCCTCTTGGAGGAAGCCTTTCTTGTGTCCCCATTCCACAACTGGGTCCCCTATTAGGCACTCTCAGGGAGCGGTGTCTTCCTCCTTCGGATCACTTAGAACACTAAGAGTCAAGGATTTAAAGAGGAGTGGGAAGAACAAAGAATCTGTTGAACCCTCAACCCAAACCTTTCAACCTCTGAGCGGTACGGTGTCTGCAAGCTTTTGGGTGATGGTGTTGATGGGATAGTTGCAGTGGAAAATTGAATAAAGTTTACTTACTTGCAGATAGACTCATTTAGATTTATGAATTTAAAATGTATACCTTTTTATACAGTCTTCTATAATTACTGTGGTTTGGATTACAACTTGCCATTCGAGATTTTTATTTCAAGCACTCAAATAACAAAAGGCGACCGTTTCTTACATTATCTCCAACACGGCCAGGTGTTCCTCCATCATCAAATTGTTAAAGAAAACACACAAAACATATGTTTTCCATTGTTCCCTGCATAAACTGGAGCTTTAGAAATGCAGGATGCTTACACTCTCAGCAGAAATGAGTGAGCATGAAATATTCATAAGGTTGGTGTTTGTGATTAAGTAAAGGCCAATTCTGGTGAGTTTGTCATTTTAAGACTATGTAGTTATTTATTAAGCAACGGAATATTTGCTATTTGATAGATCTCATTATAACAGAAGCTGAGACAGATTCCTCAAAAGGTATGGTGAAGACTCCCAGAAATAAGGGACAGGAACCCCCCAGAGATGTGGATGCATTCAAGATTTGGCACAAGCCATACAAGTCACCTTCAAGGTCTTCAAAGGGTAATGACATCATATTTATTTCAATGCCCAGTAGGCAGGAGCGTTGGAGGCTTCGGTCTTTGGAGGTAGTCATGTTGAATTTGAGTCTTCTTTTGTCACTTATTCGTTCTCAGGATAATGGGCAAGCTACTAAATTTTGCTTAGCTTCTATTTTCTTTTGCTCATCTGCAAAATGGCAATAGCAATAGAAAGAACCTCCCAGGGAGACTGGCGATGGTAGATGAGGTAATGCAATGCCAAGTGGTCATCTTCAAGGTCTCCGACTTGATAAGTACTTAAGGCATGTTAAGTATTGTTTGATTTTTTTTTTACTGGTTATTGTAGCTAATGTTTTCTCCTGCAACTGGCATTAGTCCTATCCAAACGGAAACAAAGTGGGGCAACCCCTGGGTCAAATCTGCTGAGGTCAGACCCAGAGGACATAATATATAGATTTGGATTCCCAAGAGCTGAAGTTCAGAGATGACTTGACCACTTCCTTGTCTTTGGGGCTTCAAATTACAGGATCCCACTTCCTGATCTACAGCCTGAGCACTACAGTTGATTGGTTTACATACATAAGATCTGATGAATCAATGTTTTTTCACATTGTGCATAATTTTCAAAACATGGCTTTTTTTTCGTTATTTAATTCTCTATTTAATGCTTACTGAGCATTTGCCCTTTGAAGGGACCATTTTGAATTGGCGGTAGAAGGAGGGATGCCTCAAATGTTCTACAGTCATAAACCCTCTCCTTTTCGCCTCTCAGTAAGAAGAAAATAAGCTTTGGTGTTCAACGTCCAGCAAATCGATCATTAAAACTTGATGACTTGATATTACAAGCACAAAGCACAAGTACAAAGATGAATAGTGAGATATTTAAAGTTCGAAACACTGCTTGCAATAGATAACTGTTGAGAAAAAACGTAAAGTATTATTAACAGGTGAGAAGATATATTAACATGATCTATTCACTTATAGGAATAATATGCAGCTCTTAAAAGGGATAAATGAGAGGCAGTGATTTCATCCTGAGAGGTAATGTTGCACAGTGGTTTCAGGCACAGAGTCAAGTTCAAATCACATTCCAATTCCCACTGTGTGACCTTGGGCAAGTCACTTAACTGCCCCTCATCTCTGTTTCCCTCTCTGTGAAACCGGGGGCGGGGGTGGTGATGCTAGCACATCTCCCATAGGCTGTGATAAGGATCACGTGGAAAGAACCACAACAATGTCAGAATTAGAACATGAAGCATATTTGTGTGTGTTCCTATCACTGTCACCACCATTATCACTACTGAAGTCACCAGTCTCAAAGATATATTATTAAAGAGTCAAGATGCATAGCTATGTCCGCATGCTACTATTGATTTTTAAAAAAGCATATGGCAGAGGATGGAAAATAGATGTTTGTATGCATAACACATATTTCTGACTGGGTGACATGGGAGCAAGGGAAGAACTGTTCTAAATCAGAAAAAAAGACATTTAATCTGCTTGGGACTTTTACCAAACACACACATTATCTTTCCAAAAACAACAATAAAATCAAGCTAGGTAAAATGAATACATACAACCATTAATTAAGCAACAATTTTACATTTTTAGTATCTCTTCCATATGGGCCACATTGATGAGCCCAATACTTGTTTGTCTGTGTCTGTATGTGTCTGTGGTGTTTGTGCTTATGTGTATCTTTGGTGTATGTGTGATCTGTGTGTGTCTGTTTGTGTGTATTTGTGTGGCTTTGTGTGTGCATAGTCTGTGTGTGGTCTGTGTATATCTGTGGTGTACATGGTATGTGTGTGTGTGTGTGTGTGTGTGTGTGTGTGTGTGTAGCCTGTGCATGTATCTCTGTCATGTGTCTGTGTGTCTGTGTATCTGCATGAGTGTGTGTGTATGTCTCTGTATATGTCTGTGTGTCTCTGCGTGCAGTCTGTGTGTGTCTCTGTTGTGTGTCTGTTCATATGTATCTGTGTGTATGTCTCTGTGCATGTATGTCTATGTGTTTGTGTGTCTCTGTGTATGTGTAGTTTATATGTCTGCATGTATGTGTATCCGTGTGTGTCTACATATCTATGTGTGTCTGTGCATATGTGTATGTTTCTTTGTGTGTGTCTGTATGTCTCTGTGTTCTATGGTGTGTATGTGTATGTGTGTGAGTGTCTCTGTTGTGTGTCTATGTGTCTCTGTGTGTGTGTCTGAGTGTGTGTGTGTGTGTGTTGTATGCTGGTATCTCAGTGTTCCAGATCCATCTTCATAAAGAGAAAGTGGGGTCAAACCTGTAAGTGCTGCCTAGATCCTCGGCAAACCTGGCTTCTGGTAGCAGCTGGAACTTGCCTATGGGAGGGTGAGAGCTTCTCAGACCAGGAGGCCTGAGTGGGGGAGGAGAGGGCCATCGGAGGTCCCAGCCTTCAGGCGGCTGGTGTGGGAGGCCCCAGAGAGCTGCCTGAAACAGGGTCAGCTGGAGTCTGTCTCAATAAATTTCCAAGCCAGTTTTATTAAAAAGAGTTGCCTCTTTGAGGCCTCTGCAGCTATTAAACTGAGGGGAAAAGAAAGTTGAAAAAAAAAAAATTAAAACCACCCTCTCTACCCTCTTCAAATAGCACATCCATTTATGTAAATTGTTTTTTTATAAGTAGCCGAAAGTCACTTAAAGCATTTTATTTAATCCATGTGGGCGAAGCCTCAAGGTTTCAAGCTTTTGTGTCTGTGCTGTGCGGAAGCTTTCAGCGTGTGTGGCTTTCAGAAGGTGCTTGCAAGCTTTTCCAAGAGGAACTGTCAGCACACGAGCCTCCCAGAGCTGAGGATTTCATCCTCCAGACAGGAGTCTGGACATACTTATTTGCAGCTTTAGCAGCAAGACAGGTGATGTTGAGGGCTTGTGTTTCAAAGAGCCACATCCCCTCTCCACCACCGGTGATCTGTTTCTCCTGCCCATGAAGGCATAAGACCTTGCCTGGATCCTGCTTCTGGGGAAACTGGAAGATTTGCAGGTCCTTTCAGTCTAGGATGTGAGGGAAGGGCAGCAAACCCTGTACAAATGTGCCTTGGCACTTACTGTGTCCCCTCATGCAAATGAACTTCCACTTCTTCCTTTGATCTGGAGACACAGAGCTTGGTTCTAAGTGGCTCTGCTTCTCAGGACCTATACAGCTTCACACCTACTACCCAGCCTCTCCAGGCCAGATTTTCTAATCCGCACAATGGGAATAAATAAAGTCACCCAATGAACATCAGAGTTGCTATCCTGTGCAAGACTTGGACTGTTGCAGTAGCTCTAGGCACTGGGGACAGAGGAACAGAACAGAAGCTCAGGGAACCTCTGTTCTAGAGGATCTTAACAGAATATTCTTCCCTAAGTTATTGATAATGATGAAAGCTTCTTCCCGAGGTTCTAGATAATGGTGGGATTCTCTTCCTAGATCAATGAAGGTTTAAAAGGATAATGCCTACTTGAAAATTTTCATGTAAGAGAATTAATCAAGAAAATGTAATAAAGCTGTTAGCAGTGCCCAGCTTTTAAAAGCTTTTAGATGTCTGTTTGTTTAAGCACTAAACAAGCATGGGTATTTCTCATCTCATCCCAGTTTTCAGTATCTCAGAGGAGCCACCTAATTGGTTCAAATCCCCCGATTACAGGCTTTCAGAAAACCTGGTACCTCTCCTTCGTGGTACGATCACAGTGGTGATTTTATATTAACATGGGTAATTACTTGATTAATTTCTGAATCTCCCTGGATCTTGAGCTCCATCAGAGCAGGAAAACTGGATTTTTGTTGCTGTTCTTGTCCTCCATTCTCTTTCAAGGGCATTGTCCAATGCTGGGAAACACGGTCATTTCAATGAATAAATGACCACATTGAACCCCCCCCCCTTTCATTTTAGATCATCAGACCAAGTATTTCCCTTAGGTACCCAAGTGAGGATCTAAATATCTAAATATAAATGTCTAGATATTCAGCTTTACTACAAGATAACTCATTGTGCATCAGCTGCGGGACTGGAATGGTACTATGCAGCTTGAATTTCTCAGGGTAGTGCTGGCATTTTTTCTGACCTAGACCTGCTGCCTGATCTTGTTAGGATTTTTAGTTCTTGTTACATCTTTTGTGTTGTTAACCATATTGGGAATATGTTCAGCTCCATGACTAGCTTTTGATGACCTTAATAGGCTTTATAAGAGGTCTTAGGGTAGACAAATTGTCCCCCAAATTCTTTTGGTGCTCCCCCTCGACACATTCTTTCATAACATCTACCTAGCAGGTGCACTGGCCATACAATGCATTCAGCAATAATTACCTCTGAAATCCTAAACCACATACTGTTTCAGCACCTGGGAGGGATTTAGCTGAATGCCCAAGTTAGCTTGAAGCTCAGAATGGAGAAAAAAGAAACACCTGCTTTTGACATTTTAACAAATCCATGGGCATATTCTATGTTGTGGGAGGGCACAGCCCTACCTTGCTACCCTGTGTCCTATACTTCCTTTCCACCATGAGTTATTGTCTTCCCTGGGATTTGCCCAGGCTCAATTTTCATTGCCCCTCCAAACAGCATTTTCATTCCAGGTCTATGGAAGACCAAGGTCGTGTCAGAGAATAAAATCCAATTAACAGGGTCAAGCATTCAGGACAACGAAGGCCAGACATGAATGTGAAATTGTTGACAAAGGGGCGACCTTCAAGGATTTATGTAAACAGAAGGAAGAAAAATGCAGATGAGGACAGGCTAAAGGACTGACCGACCAAACCTGTTTATGTAAGAAACATGCTGGCACGCAGTAGGCACTCAAATTTGTATTTGAATAATTTTGTAGGGACTGACTATCCCATTTAGCCCAGACATGGTTTTCAGTATTAAAATCAAGAAATTCCAAGGAAAACTAGAGCACATTGGTTTACCTTGGATTAGCATACCCTCGACTTTGGTGGAATTTTCTGATAGCCTAGGTTCATCCAGCTCACACCCGCATCTGATAACCCAGTTATCACCAACATCTTATGTACGATCATGCTTCCTTCACTCTTCCTCTCCTCCTGACTTCAATTTTAAAGCCCATGCCCATACTGTGTCCCTTTGGACAGTGCCCTTGGAGATGTGAATGATGGACCAGGGAAGAAAGAAGTGTTGCCCTTTGATATATCCAACAAATTCTTTCTTACCTCTTATTTCCTCTCTGGCAAAGAAATGTGGACCCAGACATCTAAAAGCTTTTAAAATATAATTTCAAAGACCAGGCTGATTCTCTGAAAAGCCATCAAATGCACTGTCTAAGAACTGTTCATGCCTGGCGGGTGAACGAGATGTCCATGACACCATGGAATGGCCATATGGCATCTGGGATGTGGAGAGGTAAAGAGTCAGGGAGAGAAGGGACATACACATAACTCAAAACAGGAAACTGTCCATCCTTGACCACTGTTTTTATCTTTGCAATTAGGAAACACTTGAGCCAACCAAGAAAGGAAAACTGAAGAAGGCAAAGAATTGAAGTCAGAGTGGAAGAGATGAGACTGCAGTTGCTACCTTGATAGTCCAGAAGGGGGAAGAAAGGAAACAGCTTCAAGGTCATGGAAGGAAATGGATCAGATTTCCCTCAGGGTGTAGGTAGAATGAAGCAGAGACTCCTACGTGGGGAGATAATATAGACAGCAAGGGCCTGAAGCTAACCAAATTCTGAGCCTGTTATCAGAGTTCCCATGTAGCTAAAAAGAAAAAGAAAAAGAAAAAGAAAAAGAAAAAGAAAAAAGGCGGTGCCTAGGTGGCTCAGTGGGTTAAAGCCTCTGCCTCTGGCCCAGGTCATGATCCCAGGGTCCTGGAATCAAGCCCCGAATCAGGTTCTCTGCTCAGCAGGGAGTCTGCTTCCTCCTCTTTCTCTCTGCCTGCCTCTCTGCCTACTTGTGATCTCTGTCGGATAAATAAATAAAATCTTTAAAAAAAAAAAAAAAAAGAAAGAAAGAAAAGAAAAAGAAAAAAAAAAAATGCCTGGGATCAAATCTTGTAGTTGGGCAGCCCAATCCACTCCAGGAATTCAAAACAAAGAGGGTGTTCTGGAGGCAGAAGCAAACAGAGTATGTGGCTCTCTTGCAAAAGTGAGGTTTCTGGAGCTGGCACACTCCTAACACCGCTGATTTGGTGTTTAATTGGACTTTAGCAGTATCACCATAGAATCAGGAAAGGCGAAACTGGACTTAAGTTCAGTTCCCCTAGGCTGCAGTGGACAGGAAGTCAGATGGCCACTTTCATAAGGGAAACAGCAGGAAAACCCTCCCATGCTTTCTTAGGTAATAGCCCAAGCAGCTGAGAAACAGACCATGCATCAAATCCTTAATGCTTAGCAACTGCAGCCATAGATCGAGGGGCATTTACAATGTTGCTTTAAGGTACCTGATGTGTCCTCAGTGAGTGTATGCCTTGTGCTAGCCTGCATAGCTATTGTAGGTTACATATTCTGCCACACTCACAGGCAACATTATATATATATATACTACCTACTGGTTATGGTGAACTATTCTAGGGACTGGAACTAAAGCAGTGAACAAAACAAAACTTCTGTCTTGGTGGAAATCATATTTTAAAGGTCAGGACAGGCTAAACACAAATATAAAATAGACATTATATAGAAGTACCACAACGCAAGAAAGAATAAAGCAGGGTAAATTAATAGTTTGGCAGGGGCAATATTTTAGGTAGGTCGGTTAGACAAATCCTTTCCAGGAGGGAGTGAGCTAAGATGCAGATATCAGGATGTACAAAGATTATTTCAGGCAGAGGGAAAACTGAGTGCAAAACCCCTTTGTGCTTGTCCTATTGAAGGAACTAGGGAGAGACCACAGAGGTGGCAGAAGCCTGGACCAGAGTGAGGCTCGTGCAAATTGGGACAAGTGCTCAGCACTAAGTGAAGATATATTTTGAAGGTAAAGTTGGCAGGGCGAGACTTCTTTTTTTCTTACACAGAAAACCCATACACAAGATTTCTCTCCTCACGAAGACATCGGTGATGCACACTCTAGCGTGGGTCCCCTCGGCAATTACCCCAAAATGAGCATGATGCTTAAAAGAGAGAAAGCAGAGAATTACCTCGCGACATCATGCTTCAACTCTTTCATTCATTCATGCTTTCCTTCTTTCTGTCATTCACTTTATAGGTATTTATTTAGCATTGAATGCCTCTCCAGCACAGAGCTGAGCCTTGGGGGAGAAGCATGAAGGAGGCACAAACCGCCTGTTCAAGGACCGAATCTGGCTGAGGAAAGCACACAGATGATTACAGAGCAATAAGGTAAGTGCCTGGTAGTTTATGTGCAATGTGAAATGCATGTGAGTTGAGGAGTGGAAGTCAGCTAGGGAACTCTCTAGAAAGTGAGAATCAAATCCAATGATATCAATGAAGGGAGGAGGAGGAGCTTACCAGGCAAAGTCAGGGAGGGACCCAGAGTGGGGAGAGTGGATTAAGGGACTGAGGGGGTTGAGGGTGGGATTTGGGCATGGAGTAGCAAGTACAAGGAGTATTAACAGTCTGGTGCCACTAGAACGGCGTTTCCCAGAATGCACTAACGACTGTATTCCTTGTCGTCCTAATGCAGATTTTCAGACCCCTCCCAGGAGCTGCATCATCGGAAGTGGTGTGTGTCTCTTCAGCACCCCAAGGAACTGCGATTCCAAGGAAGACTGGGATCCACTGCTCCAGAGGATAAAGGAGAGCTGGCCGTGGGTAATCGCAGAGATGGACAGGATTGAAAGAAAGGGCTCTGCATGGAATGTGTTTCTAGCATACTCTCTGTATGCCAATGATTAAACTTCCTAAGACAGTTCAAATGAGGAAGGAAGAAGAGAGGAGGAGGTAGGGAATGGAGAAAAGGAGAGGGCTGACAAAGGATGATTACATTTTTCTTTTGGCAAAGAAGAGAGTAAACCTTTTCAAACACACACACACACACACTCACACACACACACACACACACACACACAGTACCCTTTCCCATTATTTCATAGAAAAAGGGGAACATTTTAAATACTCAAAAGTCAAAATATATGATCTCACAAAAAAAGAATTAAAATATTATACTTGCTTTTTGTGCTGCCATAAGAAATCACCACAAATAAACTACCACAAACTGGTAGTTGATTGTAACACAACTTTGTTATCTTGTAAGTTCTGTAGGTCAGAGGTCTAAAAATGGATCTTAACTAGGCTAAAGTCAAGGTGTTGGCAGGGGTACACTCCTTTCAGAAAACTCTAGAAGGAAATCTTTTTCCTCTACTTCTCCAGCTCCAAAAGGATGCTCAGATTCATCAGTTCATGGTCCCTCTCTGTGTCTTTAAGCCAGCAATGATGGGTTGAGTCCTTTTCTTCTTCTTTTTAAAGATTTTATTTGTGTATGTATGTATGTTTGTACAGAGATCACAAGTAGGCAGAGAAGCAGAGAGAGAGAAGGAAGCAGGCTCCCTGTTTAGCAGAGAGCCTGATGTGGGACTCCATCCCAGGACCCCGAGACCGTGACTTAAGCACAAGGCAGAGGCTTAAACCACTGAGTCACCCAGGCACCCTGTATGTATGTATTTAGAGATCACAAGTGGGGGGAGGAACAGAGGAAGGAGAGAGAGATTTTAAGCAGGCTCCACACCCAGCATGGAGCCCAATGCAGGGCTTGATCTCACAACCCTGAGATCATGACCTAAGCCACAATCAAAAGTCAAGATGCTTAACTGACTGAGCCACCCAGGCACCCCAAATCCTTTCATATCAAAACCTAAGGAGGTTCTTAATTTTTAAAGATTAAAGTGATTATATTGGACACACCTGGATAATTCAGGATCAATTATTGGTCTCAATACCTTTCACTTCTTTGAAGTCCTTTTTGCCATGTAAAGTAACATAGTCACAGGTTCCCGTCAGGAAGAGGGAGACCTCCAGTAGGCATTATTCTGCACTTTACAAATATGTTAAACTGAACAAAAGATAGCTTTATGAGAAGCTCCTTAGAGTCTGTCCTTAGAGTCCTCATCTTACCCTGTATCAGCAAGGGCCCCATGAGGAAGGAATCTTCCTGGTCTATAGAAGAGCATCAAGAACAAGCATTCATTAGCATCCTGCAAAAGACTTTAAAACTGAGAGTAACAGTGTCTCATCTCTTTCCGTAAAAAGATTTCTGCAACTATCCAGTTAACTCAGATAGTATATAGTTAGTAATCAAAAAGAGGTGGCTTGATTCCCTTTTTCCTTCCCAATAAAGTTAGTAAATTCCTTCAGTGTTGTTTTACTTTTTAATTTTTTTTAAATTTACTTATTTATTTGAGAGAGAGAGTGCACACCTAGTAGGAGGGGCAGAGGGAGAGACAAAGAGACTCTCAAGCAGAGTCCCTGCTGAACACAGAGCCCAACACAGGGGGACCCCACAACCCCGAGATCATGATCTCAGCGGAAATAAAGAGCCAAATGCTTATGTGACTGAGTCACCCAGGTGCCCCCCTCCAGTGTTATTTTATAGTCAGTCTTAATTGGTGTTCGTAAGAACAAAAGTTTTCAATAGTTCTGTCCCCAAGTTAGTTGCTAAAATCTTTGCCTTAGACAGTATATGGAATTCAAGTTTGTAACATGCTGTAGTTTTGTGAGTAAATGTCCTGTCTGTAGATTTTGCCTCTTTGTGAGAAAGTCTCCGTAAGTTTGCACTGACACAGACAAATAAACCCAGTTACCACAAAAGCTGGTCTGTGCAAGTATATTAGTCACTTCTTTCAAAGAATTTTTTTTTTAAATAACATCTCACTGCATAATAAATGAATCTAAAGGGAGTGAAGGAAGTTCATTTAGAGGCAGGAGAAAGAGCACAGTGATACATGACAATATTTAATAGCGGAGAGAAATGACTGAGCTCAGCATAAAGTCTGGTGCCTCTCAATCACTCCAGAGTTTGCAAGCTTTGTTTTATTCCTTTGTGACAAACGAAGTTTAATAAAGTATATTTACTTTTATGGTTTCCTTTGACTTTGGTTCTAAGTCACATTCCTTTGTAGAGGTTCAGAAAAAGTCACCCCCAAATGTGCCACTTTGGCATGCAAGTTATTTTGATTTGAAAATCATCGAGGCTCCAAGCTGCAGGAAGTAAATTTGACCTGCCCCCGAATTGCCTTAAAGAACTTAGAGGATCTACTCCAGGAAGAGAGCTCTCGCCAAGCGTAATTGAAGTAGAGTCTGAGCTAGGTGTTCAGTAAAGTTTATTTATTAAAATTCTTCTTTATGTTCCATTGTTTCTGCATGGCTCAGCAAACATTTGTTTACCAAACATTTACTCTTTTTCATCTTCCTATGAATTCTTTTCTTTCTTTATCAAGGAAGCCCTCACCCCTTCTTAGTTCAAGATGACATTTATGCTTTATTTTGCTGTCTTTGGAATCTCATGTTTATATGGAACTGATTTTCTTCTGTTAATCTTTCTCATGTCAGTTTAACTCTTAGATCAACAAGAAGAATCTTAAAGAGTATAGAAAGATATTTCCTCCCCAACACTTCCAATTCTTCAGCTGACACTTGGACACTGTGAGGCTTAGAAGCACCAAACCCTACATAGCTGAAAATTTTCATATAACTTCTGAGTCCCTTAAAACTTAACTACTAATAGCCTATTGTGGACTAGAAGCCTTACTGATAACAGTCTACTAATACATATTTTGTAATGTTATATGTATTATTTACTATATATTATTACAATAAAGTAAGCGAGAGAAAAGAAAATGTTTAGAAAATTGTAAGTGAAAAATACATTTATACCCCGGTACTGTTTTTATTTTAAAAAATCCATGCATGAGTGGACTCGCACTTAAACCCATATTGTTCAAGGGTCAACTGTATTTTTTCTTAGCCCGGAGGGAGCACAGTTAGAGAGAACATTGGTTACCCAGGCTGATATCACCAAGAGTTACCTGTTTTTGATTTTGTCAAAGAGGACATTAGCAGGAATGTAAAAGGTCTATGTTCAGGTCTATGTTTCCTCAGTTTTTCTGTTCTTAAGTTTGTCTTTCAGGTGAATCACAGAAGCCCTTCCTGTCTTTCTACACACAAGACTATAGAATGACCTACTGAAAATTTTTCCTTCTTGGAAAATTCAACTTTTTAAAATAAACTATACCGAAAGTATAAGGAAGAATAGAGCATTCATCTCAGTGCTACTCATAATTTACCACTGTTATTGTTTTGTCCTATATGTGCCCAAAATCTTTCTTAAGAACTGACAGGGCTCCAGTTCTGAGTAAGATGGTATAAACACGCTCTACCATGTCTATCCCCCAGATACAGTTACAACACCTGGACAGAACACATGGCACAGTTTTATGAGAACCCTGAAAAACTTCAATTACCAGTGGGAATACATATATAAAGTATAGAATACATAAATGCATTTTTTTCTTCTGGTATATCTAAGACCTGAAACACTGATGCCCAAAGCCCAGAAGTCAGTGTCCGAAAGCTCAGTCTCCAAAAGAGGGCTTTAGGTAAGCATGCCCCTCCCCCACCCCCTGTAAGGTAGCTTGAGGATAGGAATAAGGTCCCAACACTCAAGAGCAGATTGCCCCCCACAGAGTTGGTGGCCCACACCCATCAGCAAAAAACATGAAGAGAACAAAAACAGAGCCCCTTCGGCTGGTTACAGGGACCTTCCCATGACTGGCTGATTTGATCTGGGATATTTGGTCTCTTCCCCCTTTCCAGATGGAACCTCGCCATTGACTCTCCTAAATCTCCAGCTTGCCACTCGCAGCTCTTGGGATTTCAAACGCTGTCAGCTTCTAGTAATCATGTGATCTAATTCCCTTCTCTCTCTCTCTCTTCGTATCTATATCTGTATCTGTATCGATATCTACAGATATAGATGAGTGATTGGTTCAATTCTCTGGAGATTCCATTTATAAGGTATTTGCCGAAAGACACAACTACAATGATAAGAAGATCAATATGGGAAGGGCTCAGAGACAGGGGGAGGGTGTTACTGCAAATGGATAACATAGGCAGATTGAGGGGTTATGAGGCTGATATGCCTTCATCATGATGGTGGTTATACAGATGTACATATGTGTTAACATTCATGGAATTGTACACTAAAGGAAAAAAAAACCAATTTTACAGCATTTAAAAAGTAAAGTTGGTTTTTTTTTTTTTATAAACATATATTTTTATCCCCAGGGGTACAGGTCTGTGAATCACCAGGTTTACACACTTCACAGCACTCACCAAAGCACATACCCTCCCCAATGTCCATAATCCCACCCTCTTTAAAAAGTAAAGTTTTAACATGCAGCATGATATAAAAGTTTTGGGTGAACAGCATAATGATATAATATACATCAGTTTCATCTCAGTAAATCTAGAGGAAGAAAGTTAAGTTTTAAAAAGGGAGTGTCATTCTACTGGTTTTCCTAAAACAATGATGCTTATTATAAAGATATCATTGATAGAGAAAAATAAAAATGTGAAATTTAAAATCATGTCCATATCTCACCATGTAGAAATAGCATAAATGATCTGATTCCAATAGCCTCCTACACATCTGCATGGATGTATAAATGAATGGGAAAAGAAAGGGAAGTGCTCTAGAGAACTGCTTTAAAAACATAAATGTTTTAAAAATACAAAATATTAAATATTTTGTTAAATTTAACTGAAGAAATAAATATAAAATTAGTACGATGCAAATTAGTGATTTTATTCCAAATTAATAGATCCTCTCAATAGTCCTAAAATTTAGAAAAGATTAGCAACATTAAGGAGTCATATTTTAAAAAAATATTTTATTTATTCTTTGTTTGAGAGAGAGAGAGACAGACAGAAACAGAGAGAGCGGGGAAAGGCACAGAGGGAGAGGGTCAAGTAGACTCTGCTGAGCTTGGAGCCTGATGTGCGTCTCGATCTCGAGACCATGAGACCATGACCTGAGCCAAAAATCAAGAGTTGGACACTTCACTGACACTGGCCACCCAGATGGCCCAGGAGCCATTTTTTTTTTTAACCTGTACTTTTAGAGTTTTGATCCACTCAGTTGTATAAATAAGAACTCTCATACTTCTGTTATTTGTGACAGTATTTTTACCTTTTCAGGTTTACTATATGCATACTCTAAATATATCTGTAGTTGTTGGTCATTCATTCGGTGTTTATATTTGAGTAAGTGGACACAGCTCTGTGTGCACGGTTAACATAGATGCACGCACACATAATTGTCAGCGCTTACCACCAGACCATCCTTCTTCCTTCTACCAGTACTCTATCTGAGGTTCTTTATTTAGATGAAAATCTTAAATGGCAGAACAATATTGCCAAGTGTTTTTCTCTTTTTAAGGAGGAATTCATAAGCACTTCATATGGAGAAAGCAGTATTTTTATACTGCCATAACTTCTTGATTGTGTACCATGTTTTGTCTGATACCTTCAAAACTCTGTGAACATCTCAATTTTCTTCCTAACAACTGACACCACCTGTTACCACCATACCTTGCCTGCTTGATAAGGCCAGAATCTTCCATTAAAGCTGGAACTGATGGATTCTGAAGCAGACCTTCCTTAAGTGGAGAGTTTCCCCATGCTCCTTTTAGAGCCTATTTCCTATTATGATGAACTCACAAAATCATTCATAGGACAAACTTTTGAGTGTGTACTACGTGCCCATGATCTATGCACAAGACACACAAAGTAGGGAATGATCTTGGCCAGGCCCTCAGTGAGATCCCACGTCATGTGGGGATCATCAAGGCAGAAGGAAATTATATTGTAAAGAACAGGACCTGCAAAAGAGTTATCTGCAGATGGCTGAAGGAAAATATGGTTTAGTCTCATATTTATTTTTCTTAACACTTTTTAGGACCCTTCTTCCTTCTGCATCGAAAAGAGTGTGATGGTAGACCAGTAAATTATAATTCCAATAAAGCAAATCAAATGTCCCTTTAAAGGGTTTTCTCAGCCTTGGCTCTATGGACATTTTGGGACGTCTGGTTCTTTTTCACAGACGGCTGGTCTGTGCAGGCAGGATGTCTAGCAGCGCCCAGGCTTCTAGCTAGTAGATGCCAGTAATACCCCTCCAGCATCGACACATGTCACTTGCAGATGTAAACTCACCCCTAGACAAGAGCCACCGCCCCAAATCAGCACTCCTTTGAATATCCTCTTTTCCTGTTTTGTTGTGTTAATTGCCTTACAAAGTGGAGACATCTGGTGGTGAGTTCTTTTTATTTTTTTTGAGTCACTTATTCACATCTCATTATTCCTTTCAAATGTTAGTAGGGTAAGATTAATGAATTTATTATTTTTAAGGGTCCATTCTGCTGTCAGTCTGAGAAATGATACTGTGCTAAGTTGATGGGGGGGGGTCTACATTTTCTGGTTATCAACTGTGCTCTTCAGCAAATTACTAGGACTAATATCATATCTAGAGCTATGAGTAATTGTATGTATTATAATTTTTTATATCGTTATCCCATTTCCCTGGTTAAATACAACACAGTCTATATTTTGATTGATATGCCCCAGGGAGTTACTGGTCCAAAAGTGGTGCAGAGTGGGGGTCCTGGCAAATAGATTATGCTCAACAGATAGATCAAATCCAGACAACCGCATTCTTGACATTGACAAAATAATTATAATAAAATATAGCCTGCAGGGTTTCATCCTGAGATGGGTGGATTGAAGCTAGAAAAAAACAAAATGAAATTGCTAAATGTTTAAATGAAGAACAACATTTTGACACACCGATGCATTTAAATCATGTTTTAAAGGTGGTATTATTTTCACTTCATTTTTTTCTTATCAAAGTACTCAAATTCTTTGTAATCATTTGTAGTTAGGCATATAATTCTGTAAGTGTGTCAGACTAGAAGTTAGAAAAAAAGGGAGAGTGATTTTTTTTTTTTTTTCATTTCTCAAACTAGAGTCAGAAGAAACTACCCAAGAGATACAGAGAGCAAGTCTGTTTTACAACCATGGTTACGAGCGCTGTTCTGCAGACTTCACAAACATGTGTTCATTCCACTGTCATGCCAACTTTTGGAAGAAATATTTATGCTCAGTCTTATGTTACAAATGAAGGAAAAAAGGGACATAGAGGGTAAGTGTCATACTTCAAGTTGCAAAGCTACACAGCAGCCTGGCCAGGGTCTGAATCAGTCACTCTTGGGTTCCGACAGGTCTCTGTGGTTAATCAATCACTTCATGCAATTTCTCAACAGAAAGAAGTTCAAGTTTGGGGCCCCTGAGTGGCTTGGTTGGTTGAATGTCTAACTGTTGGTTTGGGCTCAGGTTGTGATCTCATGGGTCATGGGACTGGGTCCTGCCTCAGGTTCCATGCTCTGGGGAGAGTCTGCTTGAAGATTCTCTCTCCCCCCCTGCCTCTGCCCCTCCATTACACTCAGGCAAACGAGCAAACTCTATCTCTTAAAAAGAAATAAATAATTCTTTAAAAAAAAAAAAAAGAAGAAGAAGAAGCTTAATCGCACTACGGGGTCTTTGCCCTAAAGATACAAATGTAGTGATCCAAAAGGGAATGTGCACCCCAGTGTTTATAGCAGCGATGTCCACAAGAGCCAAACTATGGAGCCAGATGTCCATCAACAGTTGAATGGATAAATAAGATGTGAGATGTGTACACACACACACACACACACACACACGCATTGCACGTACACACATACAATGGAATACTATGCAGCCACCAAAAAAACCCCAAGATCTTGCCATTTGCAACAACATGGTTGGAACTAGAGGGCATTATGCTAAGCCATAAGTCAATTGGAGAAAGACAATTATCACATGATCTCTCTGATACAAGGAATTTGAGAGGAGGGACAGGGGGTTTGTTGGAGGAAGAGAAGGAAAAATGAAACAAGATGGGACCGGAGAGGGAGACAAACCACAAGAGACTCTTAATCTCATGAAACAAACTGAGGGTTGCTGGAGGCGACTGGGTGGCCAGGTGATGGACATTGGGGAGGGCATGTGCTATGGTGAGCGCTGTGAATTGTGTAAGACTGATGAACCACAGACCTGTACCCCTGAAACAAATAATACATTATATGTTAAAAAAAAAAAAAAAAAAGAAGCAGCTGAAGTTCACATATGCTTTTTTTTTTTTTTTTAAGATTTTTTACATTTATTTGACACAGAGAGAGATCACGGGTAAGCAGAGTAGGAGGCAGAGGGGGGTGGGGAAGCAGGCTCCCCGCTGAGCAGAGAGCCTGATGCAGGGTGAGCCCTGAGCTGAAGGCAGAGGCTTAACCCACTGAGCCACCCAGGCACCCCTGAAGTTCACATATCCTTAATAAGTTAATTTGAAATTATTATTCTATATCTCCGCATCACCTGCATCTATATCTAACTTGGGGAAAACTAGAAAAGGTCATTTCCACTTCAGGGATATGACCAAGAGTAATCTGCAAGCACCCATAAATCTCCCAGTACACGGGAGGCCCCTGCCAGTGAGGCTGAGGCAGCATCAGGGCTGAGGAGGGGACAAGGGTTCACCCAGCTTTACTAGCACTTTACCACCAAGTCAATGCAACAGGTCCTCCATGCTCTTACAATTTTGTACCAAACTGTACACATACCATTGGCCCCCCTGCCGTGCTTAAACTAGTGCCAATAACTGTCAGTAGATTTCAATTAATCTAATGCACAAATGGGATTTCAGGATTCCAGCTAGTATAATGGTTTTCAGATTTAACTTTTTGTTTGCCATCATGGTAGATTTGCACACGGGCGAAAGAAATGATAGAAAGTCGTGTCCTGCACTCTCTGCCCAGTTTCTCCTATGGTGACATCTCGTAGAACTCAAATATGGCATCACAACCAGGATACTGACATTGATACAGTTAAGACACGGCACAGTTCCATCACGACTGGTGTCACTCCCGATGCCCTTTCATACATAGCCATGCTCACTCTCTGCCCACAACCAGAACCTTCTGAAACTCCTGGCAACCACTAGTCCATTATCTGTTTGTATAATTTTCTCATTCATTTCAAGAAGGTTGTATAAAGGAAACCACAGAGCAAATACCCTCTGGATTGGCATTTTTCACTCAGTGTGTTTCTCTGGGAATTCGTCTATGTGTCATGTATACCGATAACTCTTTCCTTTTTATTGCTGGGTAGTTTTCCATGGGCTTACGCAGTTTATTTAACCATTTGCCCATCGGAAGACATTTGGGTTGTCTTCTATTTTGGACTGTTATAAATAAAGCTACTGTAAACATTCACAAACAGGCTTCTCTGTGAACATAGATTTTCTATTCTCTGGGATAAAGGCTCACAGGTGCAATTACTGGGTGGTTGTCTGGTAATCACATGTTTAATTAAGAAATATCCTGCCAGCAATGTATGACAGATATGATTTCTCCACATCCTTGCCAGCATTTGGTTTTGTCATTTTTTAAAAAATAATTTTAGCTCTTCTAATTCTGTGTGGTCATGTCACATTGCGGTTTTAATTTTTATTTTCTTGATGGCTAATAAAGTCAAACATCTTTTTATGTGTTTCTTTGCTATTTGTATATCCTCTTTTGTAAAATGCCTCTGTCTTTTGGCTACTTTCTAAATAGATAATTTTTTAAATGTTGAGAATTGGACATTGATTATATATTCTTCAGCTTTCATCTGATATGTGGCTTGCACATATTTTCTTCCAGTCTGTTGACTGGCTTTTCATCCTTTTAAAGTATCCTTATCAAGAACAGATTTTTTGAATTTAGATGAGGTCCAATTTATTGATTTTCCCTTTTATAGGTTGTGCTCTCAGTGTAAAGGTTAACAACATCTTGCTAGTTCCAGGTCCTTAAGATTTTCTTTTCTCCCCTAAGTTTTATATTTTCAAGTTATACATTTACAACCATGATCTACTTTGAGCTAATACTTGTACAAGGTATATGACATATGTCAAGATTGATTGATTGATTGATTGATTTGCCTGTGGATATTCAATTACTCCAGTACCATTTATTGAAAAGGTTTTCTTTCCTCTGTTGAACTGGTTTTGCACTTTTGTTCAGAATCATTTGGGCACATGTAAGTGAGTTTATTACTGGAGACTATTCTGTTCCATTGATCTGTGTGCCTATCTTTTCGCCAATACCATACAGTCTTGATTGCTGGAGCTGTATAACTCTTAAACTTAGGTAAATCCATTTATCTTACTTTATTCTTCTTTTTTCAAGATTGTTTTCGCTATTCTAATTTCTTTGCCTTTCCATACAAGTTTTAGAATAATTTTGTCTATGTCTACAAAAAATCTTGCTGGGATTTTGATAGCAGTTACATTAAACCAGTATATGAATTCAGAAAACATTAACATCTTTACTATGTTGAATCTCCCAATATATATGAACAGTATGACTCTGTTTTAATGTCTCTTTCATTAGCATATTGTATTTTTTAGTATATAAGTCCTATACATATTTATTTAGGTGTACACCTAAGTTTTTTTTTGAACAATTACAAATGGCATTGTATTTCTAATTTCTGGGTACACATGCTCATTACTAGCATAAAGAAATACAATTGATTTATTGTATATTTATCTTGCATTCTGTGATCTTGCTGCTGAACTTATACATTATAGAAGACTTTTTCTTTTTCTTTTTTAAGATTTTATTTATTTATTTGACAGAGAGAGATCACAAGTAGGCATAGAGGCAGGCAGAGAGAGAGAGGGAGGAGGAAGCAGGCTCCCCGCCGAGCAGAGTGCCTGATGCAGGACTCGATCCCAGGACCCTGAGACCACGACCCGAGCCGAAGGCAGCGGCTTAACCCACTGAGCCACCCAGGTGCCCAAGACTTTTCTTTTTCTTTTCTTTGTTTTTAGAGAGAGAGATAGAGAGAGAAACCATGAGGCAAGGCAGAAGGGCAGAGGGAGAGGCAGAGAGAGAGCCCCAAGCAGGCTCCAAGCCAGTGTGGAGCTCAAGTTGGGGCTCAGTCTCACAATCCCAAGATCATGACCTGAGCCAAAGTCAAGAGTCAGATGCTTAGTGGACTGTGTTACTCAGGTGTCCTTCTTCTTTCTTTTCTTTTCTTTTTTCTTTCTTTCTTTTTTTTTTTTTGTTTTTTGTTTTTTGTAGACATCTTGTGATTTTCCATATAGACAGCTATGTTGTCTAAAAATATGGTGTGCCTGGTTGGTTTAGATGGTTCAGTGTCTGCCTTTGGCTTGGGTCATGATCCCCTGGTCCTGGGATCCAGCCTGGCATCAGGCCCCCTGCCTGCCTGGTGGGAAGCCTGCTTATCCATCTCCTTCTACAGCTCCCTCTGCTGTGCTCTTGCTCTCTCAAATAAATGGATTAAAATCTTAAAAAAAAAATACACAAAATTGTGGACCGCTAATTACTTCTTTCTTCTGATATGTATACTTTTTATTTCCTTTTCTTGTGTTTTTAACTAGCTAGAACTTTAACACTATATTGAATTAGCACAGTTAGAACAGACATCATTGTCTTGTTCCCAGTCTTAAAGGGGAAAGCATTCAGTCTTTCACCATTAAATATAATCTTAACTTTTGGTTTTTTAAAGATGCCGTTTATTGTGTTGAGAAAGTCTTTATTCCTATTTTTGTGAGAGGCTTTTGAATTTTGTCAAATTTTTTTTCTTTATCAATTGATATAATCACAAGGTTTTTCTTTTATAGTCTACCAATATGGTGAATTATATTAATTGATTTTTGAATATTGATCACCTTTGAATCCCTGAAACAAACCTCACTTGGTAATAGTTTATAATTCTCTGTGTATTATTGAATTCTATTTGCAAATATTTTGTTATGGATATCTGCATTTATATTCATGAAGATTATGTGTCTGTAGAATATGGGTCTGTAGTTTCTGTACTTTTTGTTTATTTTTTAGGAGAGTAATATAAGCTTCATAAAATATACTAGAAAGTATTCCCACTTCTATATTCTGGAAGACACTGTGTAGAAGTCGTGCTAACTCTGCTTTTAAGATTTGGTAGAATTTTCCAGTGAACTAATCTGGCATGAAGACGTCTTTCTGGGAAAGCTTTTAAATTATGAACTTAATTTCTTAATAGTTAAGGGTATTCAAATTATTTCATATAAAGTGAGTTTTACTAACTTGTGTTTTTCAAGGTGTTGATCCATTTCACATAAGTCATTTTTACATGTGGGGTTCTTTATAGAACTCTCTTATTATCCATTAATGTCATCAGAACCTGTCCATAGGGTCTGTGGTGATCAATAGATTATTTAGTAGTGTGTTGTTCAGTTTCTAAGTATTCGGTAATTTCCCTATTATGACTCTGTTATTGATTTCTAGTTTGATTCCATTGTGGTCCATAAGCACTATGTGATTTCAGTTCTGTTGAATTTGTTGAGATTTGTGTTGTGGCCCATGATATGGTCTAACTTGGGATATGTTCCATGGGCAATTGGAAATAATGTATATTCTGCTGTTTTTAGGGGAAGTGTTCTATAAATGTCAAGTAGGTCCTCTTGCTTGGCGGTGTAGTATCTCCTGTAGATATTCTCCTGTGGTGTAGATATTCTCCTGTATCTTCACTGCTTTTCTGTCTAGGTGTTCTATCAGTTGTTCAAGGAGAGGTTATGAAGCCTCCAAGTATAATTATGGATTTGCCTACTTTTCCTTTTTCTGCTTCATATACTTTATGGTTCTGTGGTCTGGTTGTATGCACATTTAGGATTTCTATGTCTTCTTTATGGGTTAATCCTCTTTTATTATATAATTTCCATCTCAATCTCTGGTAATTTTCTTTGCTCTGACATCTATTTAATTTTCACATATCCTCTCTTATTTCCTTGTGATGGATGTTTGTGCAATGTATCGTGTTCTATATGTTTATATTCAACCTGCTTATATCATTTTACTTAAAATGAATTTTGTAGGAGCATATAGTTGGCTCATGTTCTTTAATCCACTCTGCAAATCTCTTTCTTCTAATTGTTATATTTAGACTATTTATTTTTAATGCAATTATTGATATGTTAGGATTTAAGTCTGCCCTTTTAGTTTTTGTTTTATGTTTGCTCTTTTTTTGTGCCTCTGTTTTCTTTTTCCTGAATTCCTATGGCTTATTTGAACATGTTTTAGAGTTTCATATGATTTATCTGTAGTGTTCAGTGTATCTTTTTGCTTAGAACTTTCGCAGTGTCTTTAGGTATCAGATTATATATACTTAACAGTCTATAGGTGTCATCGTTTTATCAGTTCAATTATTTATCTCTATCTATCTATCTACCATCTATTTATATTTATAGTTACTACCTTTATAACCCTTTGTCCTCTCCCACTTATAATATAGTTGTCTAGACTATATATATATACTTCTCCATATACATTTAGAACCGTATCAGTGTTAAGTTTGCTTTCATTAGGAAACATAATTTAGAAAACTCAAAGGAGAAGGAAAGCCTACTTTATTCATGTATACATTTGCTTACCATATTTTTTTTTCCTAGTGTGCTAAGATACTCTCTTTGATCATTTTCTTTCTGTTTGGTGAAATTCCTTTAGCCATTTTTTAGGGTAGGTATGATGGTGACAAGTTCTCCTCATTTTTCGTCATCTGTGGATGTCTTGATTTTTCCCTTCATTTCTAAAGGATATTGTTGCTGGATATGGGATGGGATTCTGCATTGACAGTTCTTTACTTTCAGTAATAGAAAAATATTGTGTGACTTCCTTCTGACATTCATGGCTTTTAATGAAAGATCTGTTGTCATATGTGTTGTTTCCCCTTCTGGGTAAGGTGTTATTTCTCCCTCTCTGATCTCAATTTTTCCTTTTTTGTCTCTACTTTTCAGAAGATTTGTGTGGTATCTTGGTGCAGTTTTCTGTTTTTTTGGGGTTTGCTCAACTTTATGTATCTCTAAGTTAAGTCTTCAGCCGAACTGGGGAAACGTGTAGTCATTATTTTAGTACTTTCCCAGCCCTGTACTCTTTCCTCTCACCTTCGGTGACTCCTATGGCCCTAATGTTCGGTCTTTTGTTATAATCCCATAAGGCTCTCTTCATTTTTTTTTTCCAGTTTATTTTTTCTTTGTCGTTCAGACTGTGCAATTTCTATTGTCATATTTTCCGGGTTTCTGTTTCTTTCATCTGTCCCTTCCATTTTGCTATTGAGCTCAACTGAGCTCTGTTTGCTGAGATTTTCTATTTCTGTATTGAGGCTTTCTTTCTTTCTTTTTTTTTTTTTTCATTTTCTCTGAGCATGTTTACTGTTCTTCTTATCATTAGACTCGGGTTACAGATTTTTAGGGAGGAAGAACAGAGGAGTAAAGCGTCATTCGTATCCTACCCAATCTTGAGTGCATATAATCTACATGATTTATCTCTATTGATGCTAACCTTGATTATGTGGCTTAGGTAGTGTTTGTCAGTGTTCTCCACTGTTAAGGTACTTTTTATTTTCCTGCTTTCTGTACTGTATTTTTTGCAACACAGTCACTACAGGCAGCTCCCAGTTAAAGGCAGGGAGTCATATTCCATCCACCTCCTTGGTGGGCCATAGAGGGAGAGAGTATCTGCATCACATATTCAGAATTCTATGAGTGTGTCAAGCATTTTAATTCCAGTGTCTCCTAGTCCTCATCATAATTCTATTATCCCATCTACTATATGAGAAAATGAAGGCACTGACTAGATTAAGTTACTCACCCACAGTCACAAATCAAGATGCATTTATATTAGAGCCTGGGACTCCAATTCCTATTTTAGTATATTTCTGTGCTCAAGTAAATTGTACCATGGAACGTCCACTTTGGTTCTTTACTTCCATTAACTTGTCTGATTTCTGTCAGCTAAAGAATATCCCCTACCCCTGGAAATGGCAGAGGCTGTAGTTACTCTGCATCTCCCTCTTAATCTACCATTGACATTTCTACCATGGTATCTTGCATAAGCTCCTCAGGATGTTGCAAAACCCCTAATTAATTAGGCCAACCCTGAAAAGATAGAGTGACACGGTTTGGTGTTAAAATTAACTAAAGATAGAATTGAACATACCTCAGAGACTAGTTTATTTGGTTACTGAATATTTAAAGCTAGAGGTCTAAATATGATGGTGGAAACCATAGCTTTATTAAGCTGCTGTATGCTTACTTTTTTGGACTTCCATGCTTTAATTGGCAAGAAATGCTCACCTGTCTATTTCACACAGTACAGTATGACCTCCAGGTCTGAGGCAGAAACATACAGTACAATATGAGGCATTTGTTGTCTCCAGATGTCCAATCCATGACTGCAAGCTCCAATTTCTTTTGGCAAGTGGCCAGTGTAGCAAGTGACAAGTGGCAAGAGCTTCACCCTTAGCAGGACAGGCTTGTCTTGCTTACCTGCTTACCTGGCATGTTCCCTCCCCTCCTAAACATCAATCCCTCTACACCATTGTGTTCATAGTGAGGTGCACAACCTCTTAGATGGAGAACATAGAAGCTGTAGATAAATAGTGTAAGAGTCATATCACTATGGCTAAAGTGACATAAAATGTCGATCTTGGTGTGAAATATGAGTAATATCCTAAATTTATGGTCATATTAAGGGCTCATCCATTTTAATACCCTGAGTACAATTCTGATTTGATGATCATTGAGGGCTGTTGTATACAACACTCTGCCAGGGTAAGACATTTTTTACTTTTCAAAGGACTTTTATAAGCTTCTTTTTATTTGCTCACCTAACGGCCCTATAAAACAAGGAAACGGGGATTAGCAAGAGCTTCTCAACCCCAAGTGAACACCCAGATTACCTGCAGGGTGGTAAATCTTTTTCTATTGGTCCTGCCTATTGTGAGTCTGATTCTGTGGGACTTTTGTGCATGCCACTTCTTTTCCCTGCATTTGTCGTTCCCTTTTACCTAGTTAATTTCCTTCTCTTTCGCCTATTTCTCACTCTTAGGAATTTGCCCTTCTAGTAAGTTGAAGGTCACTATTGTAAGTGCTCCTTTATTTTTCTTATAGTAATGATTTGTTATGTTTGTCTCCACTATTATCTTGTCAAGGACATTTAATTTTTACTGTCCCAGTTCCTAGCACAGTACCTGATAATACTGTCCCAGTTCCTAGCACAGTAAGTGATTAATAAACAGGGACCCAAGGAAAATATGCTGAATTAATGAATGGATAAGTAACTTGCCTGAGACATGGCTTGAACAGCTATTTTTTTTTTTAACAGTTCTACACAGGTGAGTCTGAGTTGAGATTCTACCCATTTGTGTGTCTTTATTTTAGAGATAAAAATAAATAAATAAATAAGGTGCTGAAGAAAGAATTTGGGGTTTTGTCCCACAGGGAAAGGCAGAAGCAGAACTGAAGCCCAGAGCTGTCTTTGCTGGGGCCCATGACTGGATTGTCCTGTCGCTACTGCATGCTTTTCAATTCAGGACTTAGTCTTCACACCCTCTGTTGTTTTTCCCTGCTTCCCTAGGGAGAGGAAGAGACCTTCTTCTGTGCTCTTGGGAGAATCCTTTACCTGCCACCACTAAATATTTGTCACATTACATTAGGTTGATGAACTCATCAGCAAGTCTCACTAAACATGAGCTACAGGAGAATAAGGACCAGTTCATTACCCATGTTTGTATCCCTAGCACTGAGTACAGTGCCTATGATGAATTCCTTAAGCAATGTTTACTCAAAACATGGATAGATAAGTGAGTATATGGATGAATAATTATAGGAAACTGTTTTATTATGAATGATTTGGACCTCCTTCATGACCACCTTTTCCCTATGAGAATAGAAATTCAATGGAAATAAAAATGTAAGAGAAAATGCACAAATGCACCCATCACAGATAACGGCATATTTATGTGCCTGGTGCTCTGTCTCTACCTTGCGTCCGATCAGTTAGGAGTCCATAGTGCCTTAGCAAAGACAAGATGAGTGGGCCATCTTGACATACTTCACCGGAAGGTGAAGAGCTGAGACAGCTCTAGCCCAGTAAGAATGTGATGTTCCTCTTACAATTTTGTGTATATGTTACATATTATTTATTTCTACTTCCACCCAATGTTTAAAGGTCATGCTGGCTGGAAAAGGCAAACCGCTGAAAGGCTTGTGTGACTCACAGTGCTCCAGGCTTCTGTGAGGTTTAATGGGGAGCAGGTGAACAAATACCTTCTACCAGGGTTTCCCAGAGCACTGCCCAATGATCAGACATGTCACAGTTATAGTCTGTAGTGGGTAACAAGGGGACTTCACATTCCAAAAGCAGTTACTGGCATGATCTCAGTTAATTCTTTATGAGGCGGGTACCATAGTCACAACCTCGATATTGCAGAAAAGATACCGCGGTTCAGAGAATTTTAGGAGCTTGCCCGTGATCCCCAGCCAGGAGTGGTGGCATTGGGTTTAAATGAAGCCAGTCTGATTTCCAAGATCATTGACCTTAGCCACTGTATTAACCTGTCTCTCTGAATATCAACCAATGCATTATCAACTAAAACTATGAGAGAAAGTAAGAGCTCCAAATTACATCAGACACACAGAGATTAGCCAGCAAGGTTTTTAAATGTAAATAACCTACTAACTAGTGAATAGTGTACTAAGTAACGGAGTCAGGGTTAAACCTAAATCCACTGCTTTTTGAGGCCAACATATTTTGTTCTCTGCTGTAGGCTTCATAGAAAAGTGGCCCTGAGATACGTATTTCTTCCATGCATATAATGCATATATTTCTTAATGCAATAATGCAGACATGGGCCACATTAAAGTATAGATTTGCTCCATCCTGAACCGAGTATGATATTCCAAATGTTTGCTCTCCCTCAACAAATCCAGTCCCGAAGCAGTTCTCACGGCTCAAATATTGGGTCAGACCGACACAGTCGTAAATAACTGCCAAACTTACAGGCCAACCGCAGTATTTTGATTATTGGTGAACCAAAGAAACTACCTCCAATAAAAAAGTACAGTGAAAGGTGGCTGATGACGGGAAAGGGTGCAGGCCAGGGTTGAATGATGGACTAAACACCCCATGGGGTTTCATTCCCATCTGACCACATTAAACGTAGTAGGGCTAAGACTGTCACTGACTGTCACGGCGTCAACAAAGAGTCGGGCTCAGCCTACCCTGATTTGCCTTGGAGATACACATAGTTCACACTCTCATGCTTTTGAAGAAAAGAAGTCCTATAAAACAAGCACCTTTTCTCTTTGTTTCTGAAAGTTGGATTACAAAAAAAAGTTATGATAAGGATTTAAGTGCCTTTATTAGCTAAAGGTTTGGCCCTTTGATCCTAGGAATCTGTTCTTCTTGGCCGCTATAAAAGATAGATCATGGGAGGACCGTGTCTCTATTCCTTGTCCTCAACTTCAAAATGAAGGTTTACACCCAGGTAGCCCTTAAAATGTCATGTTGATCAAGTTGGAGATATTCACTGGAAACTGCTGACACTTCGAAGTCCTTTGACTTCATTCAGTGATGCGTTCTCCAAGTGCAATAATACCCTGTGGGACAAGGTGCTTGGGTTTATCTGTCCCAGCAGAACATCCCTCTGGGAGATTTTCCTGAGGCTTCTGGGGGTATTTCCTGAGGTGCAGTGAACAACTTCAAGTCTCTTTTCTGACTGCTCCATCTTCCCTCCCCCATTTGCACTCTGTTGGAATCACGAAGACCACTTTAACTGATTCTCTCACAAGGTGGGGTTTGGAGGGACAGCCCTTTTATTTATTTATTTTTAAAGATTTTATTTATTTATTTATCATGGCCCAAGCCGAACGAAGGCAGAGGCTTTAACCCACTAAGCCACCCAGGTGCCCCAGCTCTTTTATTTTAATACAAAGGAACTTTATGACCAGTCAGTAGGGAATCAGAGACAAGGGACTTTCCCAAGGGACTTGAAAATAGTGAGAGGGTAGGAAAAATTAAAGAGAGAAATAATAATAGGGAGATAAGGGAAGAGGCAGTATATCTATCAATTAGGATGAAGTTAAGAAATTAATACAAAAGGAGCACCTTGGTGGCTCAGTCGGTTAAGGGTTCAACTCTTAATTTCAGCTCAGGTCATGATCTTAGGGTTGTGAAATTGAGCCTGGCACTGGGAACTCTGCACTGGGCATGAAGCCTGTTTAAGATTCTGTACCTTGGGGTGCCTGGGTGGCTCAGTGGGTTAAAGTCCCTGTCTTTGGCTCAGGTCGTGATCCCAGGGTCCTGGGATCGAGCCCCCACATTGGGCTCTCTGCTTGCCAGGGAGCCTGCTTCCTCATCTCTCTCTCTGCCTATCTCTCTGCCTACTTGTGATCTCTGTCTGTCAAATAAATAAATAAAAATCTAAAAAAAAAAAAAAAATTCTGTCCCTCTCCTTTCTGCTCCTCCCACCACCCCCTTCTCTCTCTTTCTCTTTCTCTTAAAAAAAAGAAAGAAAAGAAAAAAAAAGACATTAATACACCCCCCCCCAAAAACCAAATTGAGTAGTTTATACAAGATAGAAATTACCTCTCAAGTGATTATCCAGATAAACCACCCACAAAGTGGTTTCAGGGTCCCAGGCTGCTACTGTCTTATTCATTTACTATCTTACCCCATGGTTCTTTACATCTGACTACCTTTCCCCAAGGTACCTGTTACCCCATGGTTGCTTCAGTTCTAGTCACGCCTACAACAAGGTAGAGTAAAAAGGGTAAAGACTCTATTCCATCTGATTCCTTTTTAGAAGACTTCCCACAAACTGATTTGTCTCTTCTTCCTACAACCCATTTGTCAGAACTTAGTCACACACCACAGGTGGCTACAGCAGAGGTGAACATGTGTAGACACTTGAGTGAGCCATGTATTCTGATACATGGCGATGTATTGTGGCGATCTATTACTAGGGAAGAAGAGGCGAACAACTAGCATGAGAAAGAGGAAGAGAGAGAGAGAAGATCATCTCAGAAAAATATAGGGTATCAGTCCAGTATCCAACCTGTGGAATGGGTGAGGGAAACAAAACTGAATGAAAGCAATATGAGAAAAGGATCAGAAACGAAGAAGTGAAAGATTATCTTGGGGGATACTTCCTGATTCTATTATCTGCTTGATTCCTGGGTGTCTTCTGCCCTTGGTTGCTTGAGATCACTCTACCATCACCTAGAAACACACCCTTCAGCTTCAGCTAGCTCAGAGGGCATTTGTTGCTTGAAATCTGAAATCTTCAAAAGACACAGTCTTTTTGATCTGAGAGAGGTTGATCATTAGTTGAAAACTAATGTTGCCCATTGACCTCCGAGAATACTTTGGCTTGGTTTACTCCCAGGAGGAGAGGAAGGGATGATGTGTGGAGAGCCTCAGGTAGCTGTTTGAATGACCTGCCAGAAAACCTGTGGTCTATGTCCCTGGAGAAATATCTGTGCCCTCATCAGTCACCATAGAGACTGTCTGGGCCTCAGCTAGATCTCATCAGGAAGGGCGAGGCAAGGATATTTCCTCAAGTTTCTGGTTGGGGTGTGTAAATCGATGACAGTTATATAAGCTCCATACATTTTTTGAAAATCGTAAGTAGAATTTAAGTTCACAATGACCCAATACAGAAGAGAAATTCTGATATCTTCCTTTCGATGTCTGCTGATTGCAAACTTCTTTGAACAAGTACCACATGAATTATGACTTATCAACTCTTTTGACTTAACTACATTAGATTGTTTAGTGATAAGCTTATATCTACCCTATGATATTACCAGGTGTCAGAATAGTATATCTATTTAGTAGGTGCTTCGTAGTTTAAAAAATTTTGTTGACATTATTTGATCAGTGAATCAGAACATTTACCATAATATATATTACCAAGGGAAAATATCAGTTGTGTAAGAATTCTAAGAAATTAAGCCCACGTATCAAAACAAATTAAAATATTCATTTTATAGTTATTGAATTTGTATTTGGTATCAGGCAAAGAAAATCCAGTGGAGACCAAACATAGGGCTATACAAGGGAATCTAGGGTCACATTTCTCCCGTATTCACCAACCTGCACATTTTCCAATTCTAACCCTATATTCTTGTAATTCCAACACACCAAAATTTTAAAAGGTAAGCCTAAACAAGAGTTTTAGTAGTCACCTTTATAATGGACATTAAGAATTTCTTACTTAGTCTTGAGAAAGCATAATGTACACAATATACTTTACTCAACATTTATGGTGATTTGCATAACCTTATATTTATTCATGTATTGTTTGCAAAATCCATTAGTTCAGGAACTATTCGAGGCCCTTCTGGATGCCAGGCCCAAAGACCAGAAATATCAGGGAGAGTAAGGCAAGCCTGCACCCATCAAAGGCATGTTATCTCATTGGGACCTCAAGCTTATAAATGACTCCCAGATGATAAAGTGTTGAAAAAAATCATGATAGAATTGGTTCACAGGTGATACAAAGAAGAAGGGATGCCCATTTGTGTTGGTTCTGTCCAAAGGTAAAGTGAGGGCCACATCTAGACGATTAGGTGCTTAATGAGTGAGTTTGAGTGGTGACAATACTCTTGATGTGGAAAGTGCAAGATAGATAACTCTTATTCTGGGCCTCTTGATACTGTCAGTGCAGGAAGAATTTCCCAGCAAGAGCAGGATTCAATTGAAGAAAATTATTGTTCAGTGAACTGTTGCTCAAACTTGGCCCACATTCTTACAGCTGGGATAGACTCACTTCAATGTCAGACAGAAAGCTTCTTTTACAAAAGAGGAGAAAAATAAACCTTTGGCACAGTGAGCCTTCTCTGTATGAACCCAAGGAGAGAATTTGACTGTATTTTAAAATTTCTTTGTACGAACTAGCAAGATTCATACCACCAAAAATATGTACAAGTCGGTGAGACATAAAGGTTAATCATGATCTTAGTACTCATGGAATCAAAATATATCTTGCAGCTTCTCTATGCCATGTTTGTACTTAGGCTGTTATATAATCCAGGATGACTCCCCTCTCTACCATCTCCCAATCCAGCATCTGTTTGAGCCTCATTGCAGTGCCTCCTCCTCTTCTAGCCTTTCCTGATGTTCGAAGGAAGAACTACAAGATGGCAGCACACCTTACCATTGACTTTCTCATAAAGTGATATCCTACCAGTAATTTAGAGTTATCCTCTCAATAGTAAACATATTTACTGAGCAACTACCATATCCTAGTTTGGGAGGTTATAGTGGCAGCCAAAAACAGAGCAGTAAGGCCTTATGGGACTAACGCTGTCGACCACCACACATAATTCAGTAAATTAAAACAAAATGAAATACATGAGGTAACTCAGACCGTCCACTGTGACAAGTGTAGCAAAGCAAATAGAATAACGTGGTAGTAAGTGTAATGGGGCCGGGGTTGAGGTCGATGCATAAAAGGGAGGTCAAGAATGGCCTCGTTGTGAAGCTAAAATGGATTATGCTTCATTCACACAGGTCTGACTTCCCTTTACTGAACTATAAGATTTTTATATTTCAGTAGCATCCAGCTCAAGACTTGGCCAATAGAAGAGACTCAGTAACAACTGCTGGGATGAATCCTGTTAGATAACCCATTTTCTCAGTGGTCTAAAGCTGAACTGTGGCATGCAAGGCAGGGAAGGAGGAAGCATTCAAGGCCTCGAGGTCTCTCCTCTCAGAGACCCCACACCAATTGTTTATTAATTTGCATTGTGTGTTGAGATTTGAGAGGTAATGAACCATGACTCTTCCTTTCGTCTCTGAGTTCCAAGTAAACTGGAAGCAGGCAGATGGAAATCAAAATTTCAGCCTTTTTATGAGGCTTTTACAGGTATGGTCTTTAGTTTGGAGAATTTCCTTTTGATGTGCTGCTATGGTTAAGCTCTGTAACGCTTCCTGAGCTACGGAACATTCCAAAAGTTTGTGTTTCAAGAACAAAGCAGATACTTTTCCAGATACCAAGAGTCACTTTCGATGCCCTCAGTGGACACACACAGATCTGACCCTTTACCCAAGGGTGCTTACAATATGGACGCAAAAACACAACGACACAGGCATGTCCAGGGGCAAAAAGAAAAGGAGCTGAGTCACCCACGCTCAGATTCAAATGGTGCCAATCTAATGAGTGTGGAATTAGGAAACAGACCAAGGACGTGGATTCCTGCTACTTCTAAAGAGGGGGCTTCTCACGTATAGCCAAAATAAGACCAAAGGGAAAAGGGGAAAAATGTTTCTCTTACTGAATATTTATCGGCACAATCTTTAATCATCTATGACAAAGTTCAGACCAATTTGGTCACTGTCCATTGTTTTCAAGGATATATATATATACTTTTCTAGCTTTATAGTTGTGTTTTATGGGGATGGCAAGGCAAGGGAAGGGGTTGGGGAGGGAAGCCTTTCTACCATAGCCAGAAGTAATTGTGTAAGTTTGTCTGCTTTTTAGCTTTTAGAGTGAAATCCACTGTTTAAAAAAAAAAAAAAAAGCAACAAAAAAGAAAAAAAAAATCAGCCAAACAAAAAACATTATAAAACAGAATTCCCCAAACATAAAAAGTCAGGAGCTCTATTTCAGTAGGGATGGGAACACCCAAGGTCTTCCCATTTAGCCTTCCCCTCTTTTCGTGGCATAAACCTTGGAGCCTCTCTTAAGGATTTTAAGACACTGTGAGAAGGGGGTTTGTAAGGACGATTTGCCTTTAAAAAAAAAAAAAAGTCTCAGTAATAAAATTCTAGCTGCTGATTCGACTTCATGTCTTTCTCCTTTTTACCTGCTTAAGAAGCTCTGATACAGCATTAAGGATTACCCTTCTGTGACATCTTCCCTAATTTCCATTGTCTCCTGTTCCCAACCTTCCTTAATGCACTACTTTCCATATGCCAAAACTCACCATATGTACTTGCACTGAAGCACTTGCCATCTTACGGTGCAATTTTCAGTTTCTACTGTACTTTCTTGAGAAAGGAATGGTCTATCACCACCGCAAAAACACTTCTCAAAATCTTTCAGGCTGGGGTTTTTCTCACCATTCAGATCTAGCAACAACTCAGGGATGCATTCCTTGACCATCAGATTGAAAGTAGCACTCTTCAACACTACATCATGTGGCCTATTTCACTGTCTTCATACATTTCGTATTTTCTGGAAAGTATTCATTAATTTATTATCAATCTCCCATAGACGGCATGTGAACAAGAAGTTGTTTTCCCTTATTCCCTGTGTCACCTACAGCACAGAGAATAATTCCTATTTCATAGTGAGTACTCGGTGAAGATTTGTGAATGCATATTTGAATCTCAAAATCATCTATGTGTCCATATGTATGGAAGGAAATTATTGGTATTTATTGAATGACTGAGTGTAGAAGATGGATGACTTCCTTAGTGCAAAGATAAAAATGAAGTAACGGGACTGACAACTGGATAGGACCTTTAATAATGGAGATTCAGGGTCCAAAGTTTGCCTTTGGTGATAAGAGAAGCCTGGCACACTTCATCAGGAATCATGCAGTTCTACTCTTGGGCCTTCCTGCAGACCAATGGTCTTTTAAAATCCACTATTGAGCAACTGTCAACGTCTCAAACATATGCTTTTAAATCCCTGTGACAGAATTTAGAGTGAATTTGTATCTGGTATCAGAAAATAAAATAGAGTAGGCTGTTAAGGAAATTGACATTTCCGTCATTGATTTGTTGTGTTGTTGTTAGATGTGTTTAGTTT